>NW_026591598.1:465885-570806 GCF_907164565.1 Psammomys obesus | reverse complement strand
ACTGGCTTCTTTTAAAAAATAATATTTTATTTAATGTTCATACATGCATACAATGTGTTTGATTCCAGTTTATCTCCATTCCCTCTTCTATCCTTAGCCATACTTTCCTACCAACTTCTTGTGCTCTCTCTCTCTCTCTCTCTTTGTTTTTTGTTTAGGATCCACTCAGTCCATTTACTGTCATTTATATGTACCGAATGTACATAATCTACTGGAGCGTGAGTAAGCTCTCAGGGGCAGCATCCCTGAAGAAAACCGAATCTCCCTTCCCCAGTAGCCACCAGCTGCCAATAGATACTCAGCGAGGGGTGGAATTTCATGAGCCCCCTCCCCAGTCCATGGCTGCCTTCATCTTGTGCAAGACCTGTGCATACAGTCTCAACTGCTGTAAGTTCATGAGTGCAACTGTGCCGTCTTGTCCAGTAAACATTGTTTTGCCACAGGTCTCAGCTCGCTCTGCTCCTTCCAATCTTTTGTTCCTCTTCTGTGACGATCCCTGGGCCCTGGGGTGGAGACTCTGATAAAGATATCCCATTTAGAGCACTCTATTCTCTTCTTCTCTGCATGATGACTGGTCGTTGGCCTCTGTATCAATCACCATCAAAAATAAAATAAAAGAAGATGTTTCTCTGATGAGGGCCGAGAGATACCGGAATCAAGGTAAGAACTTCATGGGAACTTTATTTCCATTTAGAAAAATAGCATCAGGTTGTTCCCTGTGGCCTATGACCTAGTCAGCTATGAAGCTTTGGGCTCAGTTAACAGACATGAATTCTGTCTTATGGGGTGGGCTTTAAATCCAATCAGAAAGTGGTTACTCCCATAACATTCATGCCACTATTATACCAGTGGCTCACAGGGTTCAGAGCTGAGGAAACTAATGATTTTTCTCCCCTCGTAGTATGTGTTCTTTTAGTCTCTATCTCTCCCCCCCTTTGCTTGTTGTCTATTCCATGCCTATCTCTTTTTTTTTTTCTCTTTGCTATACCATGCTGTTTTGACTGCTATAGCTTTGTAGTAGACTTTGAAAGAGATAGTATACATATTAGTTACATTTCTTTTACTATGACAAGACACCCATGACCAAAGCTGCTTACAGAAGAAAGTTTTTCAGTTTAAGTTTCCCAAGGGATAAGAAGAGTCTTTCATGGTGGGGAAGAAGCAGCAGAAGGTGAATGTCATGGAACTGCTGAAAACTCACATCCTCTACCATAACCAGAGACTGGGAACTGTAAGTAGACAAGCAGCTCTCCTCCCCCAGTGACAAACTTCCTCCAGCAAGGCTACACCTCCTGAATCTTTCCCAACAGCACCATAGACTGGGACCAAGTGTTCAAATGCCCAAGACTATGGAGGACATTCTCAGTTAAACTGTTACAATGTGATTAGTCTGCCTTTGTTTAAAACTGTTACAATGTGATGAAGCTGGCTGTGTTCAAAACTGTTACAATGTGATGGATGAGTCTGGCTTTGTTCATTTTGCTTCCGACTGTTTTGGCAAGGACTGGGATATGGTTCAGTTGGTAGAATGCTTGCCTAGTATGCACAGAGCCCTGGGTTTGGCACCCAGCATCACATAAATCAGGCATGGTAGCTCACACCTGTAATCTTGGCAGGAGGACCCTAAAGGTCATCTTCACCCACACAATTAATTCTAGGCCAGCCTGGGCTACATGAAATCTTGTCTTAAAATTTTAAAAAAGAGAAAGATTTCTGTGGGCATTTGAGTCTTGTGTGAATTCATATGATCTTTAAGAATTTTTCTATTTCTGTAAAAAATATCTTTGAAACTCTGATTAAGGCCTGCATTGAATCTATAGACCATCTTGGGTACTGTGGACATTCTAACATTATTTTTCTAACCCATGAACAAACGAGATACCTTTCAATTTTTCGTTAATTTTTTTCTTAGTATATAGTTCCTTCAATTCCTATTTAAATTATTCTATAGTTGCCTTTGTTATCATTCCTAGTGTGAAAAGATATTTTTTAATTTTGTGTTCTGAGGAGTTTTTTTGTTAGGATAGAGATGTGATGCTGACTTCTGTGTGTTAGCTCTGTACCCTGAAGCTTCCTGGATTGTTTATTAGTTATAATGAGTTTTTTTTAGGTGAGCTCCTTAGAGTTTCATCATCCTTAGAGTATCATCAGCAAACAGAGGTTATTTCTGTATTTCTTACTGTCTATGGAAAACTGGCTGCTCCTCTAGAGGCCCTGGATTTGGCTCTCAGAACCCACTTGTTGGCTTGTCCACACGTAAACTCATGCAGATGCTCACACATGAGCATAATGAATAAGCAAGCACATCTAAAGAGAAAAGGAAAGTGGTGACTGAATAAATACACAAGAAACTTCCCTTCTACCATCAGGAACAAGACAAGGATGCCCCTCTTGTTACTTTTATCTTATTTTATTTTTTGTTTTGTTTTGTTTTGACCACATTGTATGTATGGGTGTCCTGTTTGCTTATCACTGTGATTTCTTTTATTTCTGCTCTGACTTTTAGTATTTCCCTCTACAAAATTGGGACATAGTTTGTTCTTTTCCTCATTCCCCGAGCATGGTGTCCGATTGTCAACTCGGAATGCTCTTCTCCACGCATGTCCTTGTTGCCGTCAGCCAGCTGCTGAACAGCCGCCGCTCTGCCCATCGAAATTGGCTTGCCTTGCTATGCTGAAAGGTAGCTTTCAGCTTTTCTTCTGATTTCTTCCCTGACCCGCTGATGCCCCGGGGATCGTGAAACTTTAAGAACTTTTTCAGGGATCTGGAGAGATGTTGAAAGCGCTGTTGCTTTTGCAAAGGACCCGGGGTTCAGTCCCAGCACCCACTTAGTGGCTCACGGGGACGAACAACCTCCTCTGACCTTCTAGGGCACCAGACATGTATGTAGCGCACATACATATACAGAGGTGAAACACTGATACACATTAAAAAATAAAATAAACAAAACTTTTAGTATTAGTTTGTGTACTCTTCACTCAACTTTACAAAGTAGACTTTCTTCTCATGTTTCTTTGTTTGTGAGACAGGGGTCCAGGCTAGGAGCTGAGGACGACTTTGAATTCCTGATCTTGTTGCCTCTACCTCCTGGGATTACATGCGGCATCATGCCTGGTCATGGTAGTTCTCAAGATCTCCATTTTGCAGACACAGAAACTGAGTCTCACCGCCCAAAGTCACACTGAATGAATCTGGCTCTAGTGTTGAAACCTTAAATGACTCTATCCACCACACGGTTCATTAACCACCACCACCCCACCACCCCACCCCCGCAACCCTGAGAGGAAGCCGTCAAGCGTCAGAGGGTAGGGCGTGGCTTCCAAGGGTCAGGCTGAAGCCCAGTCCTGTCTGCCTCCCACGCCCCACCACGTGCACACTGGGCTACCCAGGGTGCCTCCCTGTGCTCCCACCATCCCTCTTCTCTCGGAGTTTCCCTTCTATCCTACTTCATATCGGTTTTAAAATCCATCTGTTCTGGGCAGGTGCGCAGGCCTGTAATCCCAGGACTCTGGGAGGCAGAGGCAGATGGCTCTCTATGAGTTCGAGGCCAGCCTAGTCTACAAAGGGAGTCTAGGACAGCCAAGGCTACCCAGAATCCATCTATTCCACTGCAGATCCCAGGATAACAAAAAGGTCCTTCCTCCTTTGCAAAGCTTCCCGGCAGGCATTAGACAGAAGAGGTCTGCATTCCAGACCACAGGCAGCCTGTCTGAAGCCCCCCGCCCCCCGTGGCAGCTCCCACACACCCCTCAGAACAGGCCCCAGCAGCCTCCTCTTTCTGTCTCCTGTGTCCTTGCTGAGTGGCCTCACTCCTGTATTGTGTGAGGTCATCTCCCACCGGAGCCATTCTCCGCCTGACCCTTGGTCCTGCTTTCTTCTCTTTCCTTTTCTTTAAAAACCATTCGAAGAATTTCTCTTATGTTTATATCAGGTCTAAACTGGGAGTTTGAAATGCAACATTCACGGGGTCTAGAGCTAGACACTGTTACAGAGAAGGAAACTGAGGCACAGAGAAGGGAAGTGGTTTCCCTGACATCACACAGGATGTGGAAGGCCGGGGGACTGGGACCTGGCGTCCTGGCTTTTCCTCCCACACTGCTGTTTAAGCAGCCACCGCTGGGGGGTAGCCTTAACCCTGAGCCACGCAGGAACAACTTCCTCATGCACAGAAGTCACCAACAGGGTGGCTGGAGCTGTGCAAGAGATACAGGTGACCACAGGACACAATCATTCTTCTTGGGGAGGCTCGGGAAAGGCCATGGAGCCTGGGCGGGCAAACCTAAGGAGGCACGCAGGAAGAGGGCTGGCGCAGAGGGCAGGGCACGGCGTGCTCCTTCCAGTGCGGATCCCAGGAAGGCAAAGGCAGCACCGGTGCCTCCTGAGGGAGCCACTTCCTAAGTGGCAGGTCAAACGCCTGTGAGTATGGGGCACCCAAACCAGCTCAGACTAGTTCCTGTCCTCACAGGTGGCCTAGCAGCTTAGTGACCCCAGGAGATAAGTGGGAAGACCCCACCCTCCTGGGTGGCCCCCTGTACCCGTGTGTGGTGTTGGTGTCAAGGTTGGCAGGACTTGGCAAGGAAAGGGAGCCTTGTACTTTGCACACTGAACCCCAGGTTTCCGGGGGCAGGTGAGTGTTCACAGCACCGAGTGCTTGACTGCCGGCGAGGAGAGGAACGAAGGCGAAACTCGGAGTACTAGAGTCTGGTTTATTGGCTGAGGGTTTGGAGGGCTTCCCCAGGCAGCTGTCTCCTCAGCCTCCTCCCTGCCGTGGCCGGGAGAGTTTGGGATGCCAGGGATGGGGGTTTGTCAGGCCCTCTGCTTCCAGAAGGTAGAAGGGGCTTCTGTGGGGGCTGAGAAGGAAGGCAAGCGACGTCATCCTAGCATCCGATGCAGGCAGCGTAGGCACAGATCTCACACATATCTGGGTCCTGAGCAATGGCCTCTGGTCAAGAGAGAAGGAGTCTGGTGAGAGACAGCCGCCCTTCCCTCGTAGCCCCTGCCTCTCTACACCTAGAGTTTGGGTACCTGTCACCAAACCACCAGGATAATCCCAGCAGGCCGGTCTCCCCTGACCCTCTGGGCTTTCTGCCTCAAATGGGGCTGACTGAAGCCAGCCAATCAGAGTGCAGCTTCTAACCAGGACAGAGATGGAGTTCTCTTGACCAGAAGATGGACCGCAGGGCTCCTTTTAACCCATGCTTCTGAGTGAAGGCCTTTCTAAGAGGCTTCTACAGGACCCACTTAGAACTAACCAATCAGAGCATGCCTCCTCCTCCTCCAGCACCAGTCAGGGAATGCCCCAGCCACACTAGTCACAAAGCCACTCACGCAGCCTCTGCAGGATCTCCTCAGCATTGGGTTTCTGGCAGAGAGGCCTCAGCGCTTCTGGAAAGGCAGGGAGGCTGCACAGCTGTAGAGCCACGGGTTTAAGAAGCCCGGAAGCAAACATCTTATGACCCACCAGCCTGGGCTTCTGTACCCTCTGGAGGTCCTTAAGCTGTTTCACCGACTCCAGAGGAAAGGAAAGATCTCCATCCTGAAAGAGACAGCCAGAGCGTGAGGCCAGGCTGTAGGCAGCCACCGCCTGGGCGGCTTGCTTGGGACCATCTGTAAGGCAGTGTGAAATCAGCCTCCTGTGCCCCTGGGCTTGCTAGAGGCCTGAAGTTCTGCACAGGATCATGTGAGGAAATGGGGAAGCAGCTAGGGAGAGCCAGGAGTGCAGAGGTTGTCACATGAGGGTGAGCTGGCCTCCTGATCTGTGGGTCCTCTAGCCCAGGCTGTGTTTTCCTGACCAAGGGCACCTCCAGCCTTCAGCCTTTCTGAAACAACAAAAGGATCCCGGAGGCCTCCCTGAGAGAGCAGGACCCTTACTTGCCAACACCCTCTAGTCTGGTGTCATCAGTAGGCATGCCCAACCACCTAGGCCCTCATGTGTGCAATCGATGCCTGGGAACAAGACTGGTGTTCCAGGCAAATGCAGGATGGAGGAACCAGGGCTAGATTTGAGCCCAGCCACCGGCCGACGCGAAGCCCACATTTCTGTTCTGTGGAAGGCCACCACCAACTCCTCCCCAGTCCTGCAGAGTCCCAGTGGGACACGGGAGCAGCCAGACTAATCCCAGAGGAAACCCATCCCTCATTTCAGGACTCCGAAGATGGGCCAAACCGAGCAGGGATGGGGCCATACCTGCACAGTGACCCCTTCTGCCAGGACAGCCATGGCCCCCAGGAGGCAGAGCGCAGAGAGTAAACAGGCATTCATGGCAGCAGTGTGCAGCACAGAGCTGGCCAGTCTGAGTGCCGGGAGGTAAACAGTGGCACTTTTAAAGAGGCCGGGGTTACTCAGTAACCCTGGGGCCTTGTCAGCCGTATCTGTTGCCTGTTGTATGCTCCATCAGATAAGGTCAATGAAGCCTGGGAGATAAGAGATCAACACAGCCTGGCAGAACCCCGGCCCCCCCCCTACCCCGCCCCCCCCCCCCCCGGACTACTTTGATCTACAGCTGGGCTGGGTCCTACATTTATTCTTGGCCAGGCCCTGCAGACCCAGCCCTGACCTTGAAGGAAGAGGCCCAGAAAGGTGGCTGTGGCTCTGTGACGACAATGACAACAGAGACAGGGCTCTTAGCATGGGGTTGGGGAGCAGGAAAGAGGCACCTCTCAGCCACGGGCGGGCATTCAAATCCCACCACTGGCCCCGTTTGCCATGTAACTGGCAACTGTTTCCCCTCCAGACCTCACTGTCCCATCTACCTCCCCAGCCGACAGATGCCCAGGTGCTGGGGAGTGAATGAGCACCGAAGCGTTCCAAGCAGTTCCCGGCACACAGGAAACCCTCGATGACCGTGCTGTTACCTGAAGAGTAGCCACAGTTTCTCACAACCCCCTCTGACGGCCACCTGCCTAGCCCGGTCACAGCAGCCGGTCCTCAGACAGTGTGGCTCCTCTGCCCTGCCCTGCCCTGCCCCGCTCTCAGTGGTTGCCATGGACCTATGTGAATCTGGCTCCCTCCAGTGTGACCCCTGTTGCGACTGAGGGAGCCCATACGCTCGCTGCGGGACCTAGGGTGTTATGAGCCCCAGGACCCTAGAGAAAGCTGTCCTGGGGGCCCCTCTTCCTGCTGGCTCCACCACCCTGGCTATATAACCAGGGTGAGAGGCAGCATCCCTGGATGGACGGACAGTACTAAAGAAGGGACTGGACGGAGAAGGGCCTAGCAAGAAGGGACTGGACAGTGCCTGACCCAGGGTCAAGGGCAGGGGCAGGAAACAAGAGGTCCTTCCATGCTGTACTAAGCTAGGCTGGACTTCTGCTGTCCGCGCCCCACCCCCCACCCGGACACTGCATGCACTGACATGCATATTGCATGGATGCCGAGGTGGGTGTGTGCACACTGAGATGTGTATGAGTACTTACGTTGACGTGTGTATTGGACATAGGTAAGTATTCTGAAACGTGTGCAAAGGTGTGTTTTCGTGTGCACTAAAGTGTCTTTGTGTGTGGGCACTGAGTGTACAGAGGTGTCTACCTACGTCTGTGCCAGTGTGACATTCACTGAGGTGTGTATATATGCTTGATCATACGCAAGCGTACACCTTAACATAGAAGCATACAGAGGAGTATGTGTCTATGTTAAGGATGAATGTGTGTGTGCTGAGGGGCCTGTGTGTACACGAAGATGTGTGTGTGCGTACACTAAAATGTGTATGCATCTACCTCCTGAAGTGCGTCTTTGTGTATGTGTATTTGTCAGGAGGTACCTGTGTACTTTGGGGAACAGTGTGTGCGGGGGTGTGTGTGTCTGTGTGCACGCAGACAATACATGTACAGTCCTTGTGCTCCACACTGGCTTCGGCTGAGTCGGGCGACCTAGCACGGGTGCTTGCTGAGCAGGGATGTGCAGCTGCGGGGTACCTGTATGCTAGGCTGGCCACAAAAATCACGGATGCTGCAAATGGGAGGGCTGATGTGGTGAGGGCAAAAGAGCAGGGTCTGGGGGTGCAATGGGGAGACAGGGGCAGCTGGGCTAACAGGATAGCAGCAGCCAGGTCAGGGGCCGGGTCAGGGTTTGGCATAGCATCTGGGGATGGGAATTCCTTCTTCACTTTGAGCTGGCTTTGGGGATGGAGAGTGTAAGGCTTGGGTTAAGTAGATGCTGGTTAGGATAGGGCTGGAGATGGAGCATGGAGGCTCCAGGCTGGGCTTGGAATTATTTGTGTGGTTGTAATTGAATAGCTTGCAGTGAGATTGGAGGTGGGGTGGGGCTGAGTTTATGATTTGGGTTAGGTCTGGGATGACGTGGGAGCCTAGGGCCTGCTGGGATTTGGTTTGGCTTTAGGGTGGGGACTGCATTAGAGAAACCCTTTTCTGACTCAAGGTGGCTCTTGTTTTCCCTCTTAAGGTGTGGCCCTGATTAGGGAAGGGGAAGGGGCTCCTACCCCCACTGCCTCTCTTGCCCAGGAGCTGCTCCAGGATGACGCAGTTCTACACTGTGGAGAAGAGGAAGTAGTTATTAGGTCCTATCCCTTTGGGTCTGGCCCTAGCCAACCCCACCTGCTCTGGGAAGCAGGAACCTACTCTCTTCCCTTTTCCCATTACTGACCCTGCCCAACCTGGGGTCAGCTCTGACTTCAATCCCTGCCTTTCTTTTCAGGGGACATATGTCCTCATCAGCCTGCATTGACGCTCTAGAAGTTGGACTTCAGTTGTACTCCTGGAACCTCAAGCTTGCACCCTGCATCCCGAGGCTTGTCCTCAGCCCCCTGCACGCCTTGCCTCCTCCCTTCATGACTCTGAGGCTGTTTTGGTTTCCATACTCTTCTGTCCACCTCTTCTGGCCAGCCAGCATACTTGCACAGTCTTCCAAGCCACCGTACCTCCTGGTCCTGGCTGCAGCATCATCTAGGGACAACCAGCTACTGTCTCAAACCCGGGAGGCTGCCAGATCCAGCCCCTGCTTAGTGCACCATTCAGACAGGACCTCAACACTACATAGGAGTGGGAGGGGAGGCCAGAGCTCAGGTCCCAGAGCTGGACAGCCCCAGATTGGGTACCAGCTTCACCTTTCAAAGTCATCTGACCTTCCTAAGCCCCAGCTTCTGTGAAGATGGGCAAAAAGAACAGCTCCCCTGCAGCTTTCAAGGTATTCTAGCAACTTTCAGGGGCCCCCGAACCCTAAAGTTTCGACTATTACTACTCTTCTGTGCTCCGGAAGCCTTCCCACCACACTTGCACAGCCTGCAAGAGGCCAACAGCGTAAGCTGCATGCCCAATGCTCAGGGAAGGCTTGGAATTCAGTGGATGCCACCACATCTAAAGGAAATCCTGAAAAAAGTAGGGCTTGTTTCAAGCACAGAAATTAACAACTGTGGCCAACAATTCTGCAATTGGCTGGGCCAAGCCCCAGGCGGAGTGCTCTGCCACTGTGAGTATCAGTGACACTACTCCCAACACAACTGGCCCTAACTCCAAGGCTGGAAGTTGGGTGGTTCTGCCTGATGTTGGGAGCACCTTGGGCTTCCCAAGGAGACTGATAATATTCCTTTTGGCCAACAGATTTGTTTTAAAGGCTGTGTCTGGGTGACCTCACTGTGATTCTCAACAAAGGTCATGTCCGCTAGAGACTTAGTCTTGCCACAGGACTCCTGCCTGTAAGCCCACAGGCCTAAGCAGAACAAGGCCCAGAAAGAGCCTGAAGATACTAGAACTGATCTGTATGACCATGAGAGGTGTGGTCTGCATTTTGGTCCAACCTGTGAAGCTTGTAAATGTGCTTTAAAGGATGCAGCAATCTCTGGTTGCCAACAAGAGCCCACAGGAAGCCATAACTGTCTGGGAACTCCTGCGTCTACTTTGGTAATGAACGAATAAGAAATAACTGGACAATCCCCCCATTTTAAGTGATGGGAGTGGTGAGTTGAAGCTCAGTAAGGTTAAGAAACCATGACTTCCCAGGGGTACATGCAGTACACGTGTACACAGTTGCGGGACCCGGCTGTATTGACTGTGCATGGCAGAAAGGCACAGGTACAACGGCACACGTGTAAACACAGCTCTGGACACCTTCAGCCCAGAGAAAGGCACATTTTTTTTAGATTTACTGCCAGGTAGATTTGGTGAGAACAGTGGTCATATAGCTATAAATTCCAGAACCAAATCCAATGTTCTCAAGTGCCAAAGAAAAACCTGAAGGACTCAGTGCAATGTGGGGCCTCCTGTTCTGTTCCTGGCATCACACACACTTGCCCTTCAAGGGAAGAGAGAAGTGACCCACCGAGAGTCAGCGATGCCCCCCACTGCAGAGCAGAAAATGGATAACCAGAGCACTCATGTCACACAGGGAATGGCAGCCAGTGGGGCTTGAAGGCCCTGGCCAGAGCCCAAGCCCAGTTTCCCCTCCCCCAGGACCCAGGTTGGTGGGCACCTTCCCTTGATGCTCCAGGGGGCAGCTGGGGAGTGGAGAGGGTGTGACTGCTTGTTTGCCTCCCCATGGCTGGCCGGGAGGAGAGAATGGGTTCTCATTCACCATCTGCTCCCATTCAAACACAGCAGCTGTTTCCTCCTCCTCCTCCTCCTGCATCTCAGACTATCTGCCATCTTGGAGGGCAGGAAGGACTCAGCTGGGGTGCCCACCCCCCGGAGTGGCCCCCAACCCCCTCAGAGGAGCCCAAGCTGACACAGGACACAGATTCCACTGGACTCCTTGTGGGGCACGCTGGGAGCTGTGGGAGGAGCGCCTAGAGCTCAAGTCCCTGGGACCAGGCCACAGTATGCCTGCTGGTGGAAGGGATATCTGAAGGGGCCTCTGCCTGACAGGTGTAGACCTGGGGGCACAGGGAAGGGGAGCTGGTCCAGGCTAAAGGACAGCAGGGCTCCACCAGCTCCAAGCTTGGGCATTAGCGTGATGACAGTGAGAAGCAATCTGGAACTTTGGCAGAGCCTCCATACAGACACTGGGGCAGAGGGCTAAGGGGGGACAGGCTGCACCTGGTGAGCATGCAGGAGGGAAGGGGGTGCTCCATCTCAGCAGGGACAGAGGGGTGTGGGGGGAGGGGCAGGTACCAGCTGTTTTTGACAACTTGGTCAGAGCAGAGGGAGGGGAAGGAGAAAAACTCCTCTGGATCTATGGGCCGTGCCCAGCTGCCATGTGCTTTCCAGCTGGCTTCTCAACACCACTCTGAGGTAGGGTGTTTTGTTCTATGTTTAAGAGGAAACGGAGGCTCAGGAAAGGTAGCATCTTGCCCACCTTAAAAAAAAAAAAAAAAATCCTAGGACCTACCTCCAAAGCCCATATTCTTCTCATTGCCTTAAGCATCAGCTGTGCTGGGCCCTTGAGATCTGTAGAGATCCTGACCACTGGCCAAATGACAAGGGATCAGCTTCTGCTAGGATGAGGAAGCCTGGGCAGGCACAGGTATACACCTGCCATCTAAATCAAAGCAACACCACCCCAGGAGAGCTGCAAGGGGGACAAGTCAGGTATGTGATTGAGAGAAAAAATATCTCTAGAGACTCAGAGGGCTCAACACTGACAATCTGCAGGCTGACCCCAAGTGAGTGTCACCTGGGATTCAGGATCCTAGAAAAGGAGAGTCTGGGGGGTTTCCCCAGCCCCAGAACTTCAGAGTACACATAGACTGGGTTGGCAGCCTGGGAAGGTGGAGATCAGATCCCTAGGGCAAACTGAGTGGCAAAACTAGCCATTATCAGTGAGCTATGGATATGACGGAGAGCCTGTCTCATTGACCCAGCATCAGCCGGGGCCTACACATGTATGCACACCTACATAAACATGCATTCACATTTGTGCCCACCCCCCACACATCCGCTACAGCCACTCAGACTACACAGTGACATTCACTCAACCATCACACTGTCTGTAACTCTCACACACAGCCACACACCTATGCTTTAGTGAACCAGGGCCATTCCTAGCCTCTGAGCATCATCCAGGCATGCAAAGGGAAGCTGAAAAGTGTCCTTTGACTTATTACTTGCCTAGGACAGGAAGCTGCCCTCTGACCTTTAGAGGGGCCTGAGAGCAAAAAGGTAGCATTCCACAATCAGGAGATAGGGCTAAGGGCAGGTTCTAAGGTAGGGTGGGCTGGGGAGAGGCAAGTCAAAGGTACCCGGGACCCTGTGGAAGAGGAGATCAGCCTCCATGAGCACAGACCAGAATGAAGCAGATCTGGGCTCTGTCCTCCCCCTCACACGGCTGTGACCTTTGGGCCAACACTCTACCTCTCAAAGTGGCAATACCCAGCAGTAAAAGGCAGATAATGGCACTGACCTTCCGAGATGGCTGGGAGTGCTGAGGCAGATAATGGCTGTCAAGTACCAGGCAGGGAGCTGGCAAATGGTGGCAATAATCGTAATGCACTTGACAGAGCAGTGCATGGGGCACCATCCAAGCCTGCTCAGGCTCAAAGGCAGGGCTGGAGAGGGCAAGGTATGGGGCCTGCCTGAGCCACGCCTGTGGGAAGAATGTCAGCCCTTTCATCAGCTGGTGCTAGGTGGGCAGGTGACCTGGGGTGACATTCCTGAGGGTCCAGCCAAGGCAGCTACGGGGTGAACCCACATGACCCTTAAGCTGAGAACTGCAAGGGACCGGGCATCTCCAGCCAGCAGTGTTGCCACACGAAGGGGGGGGGGGGGGCGTCAGGACAGGGAAGGAAGGCTCCTCTTCCTTAGTAAACTCTGGGGGCTGCAAAGGGGCAGGACAGCCCGGAGTTGAAGGAACCCTTCAACTCTGAGGCACACGGCTGGCAGTGCTGCCCCCTGGTGACAACAGGCGTTCCCTGCAGCCTTTGCTTTACAGGATTTTATTAGAGACTTTTACTATTTTAAAATTTTGTGTATGTGCACATGGCCTGGATCCCCTGGGGGACTGGAGTTAGAGGTGGATACGAGCCACCCAACACAGGTGCTGGGAAAGAAACTAGGGTCCTCCATAGGAACACCACACTCTTAGGCACCAAGCCATCTTTCCTGTGCTCCCCTTTTTTTCTCAAGTTCTTCCCTCTACTCAGGAGCAGTTAGAAGACCTGGGGCAGCCCGGCAAGCTGCTGAGAACAGAGGTCCTAGGCTAATTGGACTAGCTTTGAGATCCAGCCCCATTTTTGCTATTATTACCAGCTCTGCCACCACACCTGGCCCAGCGGGTGTTTCCTAAGAGTGAATGTGACGATCTACACCAGCTATGTGGGAGAACACTAAGCAGCAAGTACTCATAAACAGCAGCTGTCCACATCTGGGATACCGCTCAAGAGCTGGGAACCAGCAATCTGCCCTGAGATGGAGTGAGAACCAAGTTTTGATGCAGCCAGTTCCTTTTCCCATGGTGCCTCATCAATTATCAGACCTGGAGTAAGGAGGTGGGGGGAACAAGGAGGAAGTTCAAAAATCTAAGAAGAAACCAATGCAGGGACTCTCAGTAAGCCAACATGCTGCCCCCTCGGCTTGGTTGCAACCTGTCCCTAAGCTACAAGAGAGGCTGCCAACTTGCCTCCAAGGGAAGTGAGTGCATACAGCAAACTGCACCAGCCCTGGCACACACTCCCAGTGAGATGCTCTGCTCACGACTGCCCACGCCCTCTGCTCCTGAAGAGTAAGTTGCAGCTGCAGCATCCTTCACTTCACCAAAGCCAACTCCTCTTCCACACAACAGGGCCGTGACAGCACACCATCAGGTTTCGGTAGATCAAGTCAGGAAATGCGTACACGGGGAGGTCAGAGGACAACCAGCAGGAGCTGGTTCTCCTTGTAGCACTAGTTACAGGGCCTGAACTCAGGTCATCAGTGCCGGGGCAAGTGGCTTTCTCTCCTGAGCCATTCCTCCCAGCAGTACACTGGAGGCCTGACCTACTCCTAGGTCAATGACTCTCCCATCTTCCCCTAGTTTTCCCCAAGTAGCTGTGAGGCTTGGAACAAATTGCTTCCTAACTGGGTCTCAATGCTTAACAAAGTATGGCTGCACTAACCACTTTTCTAAGGCCCTCAGCAGTGTGAAGTTTTGAATGTCCCTTCTATAAAGACTTCCTGAGCTCCAATAGTTTGTCCAAAATGCTTCCCCTAATTAGTAAGGGTCATATGTGAAGAGCAGCCCTCAGAGTTACGTGTTAAAGCTGAGAAACATACAAGCAGCATAATGACAGTATTTCTGGTTTCTCTGACAGAAAGAGGCACACTAAGCAGCACGGGGTGAACAAAACTTGCCTGCCATGGATACAGGCCAGTCTTGCCCTGTAAAGACGTGCACGCATGCTCATATGTTATGCTCAGTAGTAACTGCCCTTGGCTTTGGCAAACCATGGATTTGAAAAGAGCTCTGCAGTCTGTCCCAGACAGAACCATCCTAAGTCCACAATTAGAGGTAAAAGCTGGGGCAAGCTCTTCTTTCTGATCCCGTTACCATCTGTAAACATAAACACTGATGCACCTGCAATTCTGTATGAGATAACTTAGATGCTCCAGACAGACTGACAGAGTGGTAGGAAGCTCTCCTCTCTCAAATGAACAATACTCCATTGTCCACGTCCCCAAGTTTCTTGCCTGTCCACTGCTAAGTCTTTCTGAGCCTGCTCACATCTCAAGCCACGATTCTCCACTCTGCGCCAGCCCGAGGCACAGCGCAGAGCAGCAGTATCAGAGAGATAACCACTGGCCCTCTGGAAACCGCCCTCCTGCTCCTCTGAAGGGCTTTGCTCAGCCACTGCTCCTCCCCAGGGAAACTTCTGGGGTGACCTCCCTGGCAGTGCTGCTTGCTCTTTGTACCAGGTAAGTCTATACTCATTAAAGGCAGGGTGGCTACCTTATCTCTGGGTTTCTCTCTGGAGAGCCTGCCCCAAGTGTCTGCTCAGGAAAGTAAGGCACAGAGATTAAACAATGTTAAACTCAGGGCTAAGGCAGCAACACCTGGGCACAGTCTCAAACTCCCAAAGACTCTATGGCCTGGCCACAGGTTCCAACCTTACTTTCTCAACTGCAGCAAATGACAGAGACCATCAGGCTGCAAATACAGTTATCATAATATATTTATTTTAAGTGCCATCCATGCATATCAGTTCTGGCAGCGACAATCCCTAATGACACTTGAAATATTTCTTTACAGCACTAAACGGTTACAAAGAATGGGTGCCACTCACCATTGGCAGAATATGAAATCGTGCAATAGGAAAACTGTAGAAACATTAAAACACTGACTGTCCAACAGCAGCACAGAGAGCAGGTTGTTTCTGCACAAAAGCCAATGCATGTCACCACATATATACAATATAGGTATGTACACACCACCCTCTCAATGAACATATCAAAATACTCTATTCCATTTGAAATTAGCCCAAGATCGAGCCCCTCCCACTTCAAAGGACATCTGAGACACATGTTTTAAATATTTACAGGAGCACACAGAAATACATTTACATTCCAAACACTGCCACAAATGCCAGTCGGACTCTTCTCCTGGACAGAGCGCCCCATCTGTTTATGCACGTTTATTAGTCTTTACCCCAAAGTCTCCAGCCAATTTAAGCCCAAGAGAACTTGCTCTGTATCATCAATTACCAACAGAAATGGCCACTAGAGGGACTCTGCACACACCAGGTAGCCCTGCCTGGGCACGGCCCACTGGCACTTGCTCTGAGACCCTGGGGAACAGGGAGTCACAGAAGAGTGATGAGTCTGGCCTCAAGTGCCAACCTTGGTCAGTTTAAATATTCATAAATAAATCGATCACTGCAAATCAGTAAATAATTGCCAAGTGGGAAATTAGCTTCACAAAATTTGTAAAATCATTATCAAACCATGCTGTTTCAGAGACTGCAGTACTCCCACACCCAGTCATTTAAAGTGCACACTGCTGCCTAGCAATCCTAGTCACGGAGCAGCTGTTTGGGTGTCTAGAAAACAGAGACTTGAGTAAACTGCTGGGAACCTCATTTTTACAAGCTTTTCCTCTGCAGGCAGCCATCTCATCTTGCCTGGTCCTTCTGAGAGAGACCTGTTGGCTGCTGCTTGAGAATCCTCTGGTTTTCACCGGCCTGAGGGGCTGTACCTGAGCTTCCTTTTCATTCCAAGTGGGGTCTAAACAACAGAGAAACACAAAGCTCTCTCTCACTTCTCCCCAGCTCTCCCCATGGCTTTTCAGTGATTCATACTCTCTCTCTCTCTCTCTCTCTCACACACACACACACACACACACACACATACACACTCAGACACACCTCTCTTTGTTCAAGTAGAGATTACTCACTCACAGACTCACAGGGGCTTAGTTAATGTGATTTAGCATTGCTGAGCCCAGATACTAACAAGCAACTGGTGAGCACTTATTTCTTGATTTGATAGAATCTATTTCCTCATTAAAACAGATTTTCTCCTTCCGTAAAGAACCAATTAAAAATCTATTTGCTGTGCAGGAGAATCTCCTTTCTTCTACTTTCATTATAAAATCTTTCCCCTCCTCCCCCCTCATTATAAAATCAAAACAATCAGCCCATGTAAGCTGTGATATGACAGGAAACAAAGCAACTGACAAAAGCTCTGAGGGGCTTCTTTGTTGGGTGCACACAGATGTCACTGCCCGCAAGACTGAAGCAGACAGGCTCTGGAGCTGCAGTCCCTTCCAGGGTCACCTGAATATCGAGGACACTGCTGTATAAAACCTGCCTCCCTGTCTTGTCGCCTAAATAGACGGATTCAAATGCCAGGAAATTCCAATGTAGCTATTAAGTCTCCGTCAGCAGGAAGACTAATTAAGACAGGAAGCATATTCACCTGGTAAAAGGAGTGAGGTTAAAGAGAATGACAAATGCTTCTGATTGTCTTTGTCTGTAAACTTTATCCAGAAAAATAACCATGCTTTCAGACAAATTTTTCCCTAGTGAATCCCACAGAGCTGTGCATTCACAGAAAGTAGCAATAAATATTAAAATAACACTTTTGAATAATAAATACGTAAATGAGTATGGAGACACTGATTTGTTTGAAGAGCCAAGCAATACCCAGTCTCAATCAGCCCACACATTTCAGTGCTGTCAAAATGCAGCTGAGGAAACACGCTGACGAGGTCCAACACACACTCTACAAGTCCCTGCATGCCAACCTTGCTCAGGAATAGGCCCTCTGCATCGCTGAGAGTACCAACTCCAGGTTCCTTGACTTACTCAGTGGAATTCATGATTATTCCTATTTTTGAAGATTAAATAAAGGAAGCCAGGCTTTAAAAAACAGATTTCCTTTCAGCTCCCTATATCATCTGAAAACATCCTGCAGAAAATGGCCTAACAAGAAATAAAAACTGACAGTAACTTTCTTGTCAAGACACAATAATCCAATTAGAAAAAACTTGAAGCCTTTCACTAACATTTGTACACGTATTTACACTTATGTATCTATAAACTGCTTGCAGCAAAATAGGCTCTGTCTGAAAAATCAGTCTGGCACTTGTGGTCAACATCAAACTGACACAAATATGCAAAAAGCCGTCCAAATCACAACAGTTAGGAGCTACAGAGGGCACTGGCAGGGAGACAAACACGTAGTTCTTGCTTGGGTTGGAGAAAAGCAGTAAGTTACCCAGCTAGAATCTCTGATTGTCTTCAAAAGGAATTTAGATAGCACTGGTAACATCGCTTTGTTTTTTCAACTGGACTCTAAATCCTTTCTTTCACTGAACAGAAAGGATGCTGGAGTCGGCTGTCTTGCAGAAACAAGCCTACACTATGGAATCCCAATCAAAGTCATCCTGGATGTCATCTGGAGGCAGAGGGCGCCGCATCTGGAAGGCTTGGGAAGGCATCATGTGCTGCTGGTTCATGGCTCCGTGATGGCCTGGAAGGAAGAAGGCAGGGTCTCAGTGACCTGGGCAGGGAAGTCAGGAAGAGACCAGAAGCTCCTAGAGCATGTCCTATGTGCTAGGACTTGGGTACATTGCCTGGAATCCACCCAAAAGACTTCCAACAAGAAGTTGAACAAAAATCCAGGTATAATGATACACACATGAGAAGTGGATTCAAAGTCAGTCTATACTACACAGGCTTAAAAAAATAAACAAACTCAAGTCTACCTGACTCCAAAAAACATTCTTCCATTTTATACAGTAAGGAAGGCATAAGAAAAATGCTGACAACCATTTCACTATTCTGCTCTAATGTGTTTTCAAATACAAAACGCAAGAATGATTATCAGAGGACTCGTTCAGTAGCCCCAGGTTCTATTCCTAGCAACCCAACCGGTGGCTTATAACTCCAGGTCCAGAGGATCTGATGCCCTCTTCTAACCTCCTTCAGCAACAGGCACTTAAGTGGTACACAGGCAAACATTCAGGCAAAACACCCATATACCTAAAATGTTTTAACTATAAAGGAAGAAAAAAAAGTGATTGTTGTACCACTTAAGTTAGATTGGGACATAAGAAAATTTACTAATAGTGGTTCTTTTACTAGAACTTAAACATATCCTTTGAAATGCTATAAAATTCTTTTTGGATTATTATTGTTGCTTGTACTCTAAAACCAAAAATTTTAAGCTACCCACTAATTATTTTTCTCAAGAATCCTTTAACATGGTTTCACAAAATGCTATGACTTTCAGTATATTATTACTGTATCAGAAATGTCGACGTGTCTTTATTTAACAAAAAGATAAATCCCAGCACCCACATGGCAGCTCACAACTGTCTGTAACTCTAAGATCTGACACTCTCACATAAATATACATGCAGGCAAAACATCAATGCACATAAAATAAAGGTAAATAAAGACTCCTTCCACTTCCAACAGCATGCCCTAGTCTCCTAGCTACTTTCAACTGTTCATATCTTTAGCCTGGAAACTATAGATGGATTACTTCTCTGGAATCAATGAACAGAAGCTAGTTAAAACAGACCCCTGAAAGCTGCATTAAGTCCTGTCAAATTTAAAAAAAAAAAAAAAAAACTTAAAGATACTCTGTACCCCAGGCCATAAAGAGAGTTCATGCCCTCTCAAAGCAGCCGCATTTACCTGAGGGCAACTCAAGCTTTTCAGTGTTAAAACTCTAGGTTCCAAACACAGCACACTGACACTACCTGCCATCGTAGTTCCTGGAGTGTTGAGCGCCTGTGGAATATGAGGATAACCAGGGGGTGGCATCACCGAAGGAGGGAGATTTTGCCTGGAATCTATATACAAATTTCCTAACAAATTAAAAATGGAAGAGAAAACATGTTAGCACTATCAGCAAAACACAGCAAGCACTAGAATCTTAATGGAATGGCTACCTACACGAAGCCAAAGAGGTAAGACAAACAGAGGGAGGAAGGAAAATTACTCCTTATGAAATTGAGTTGGCTTCCAAAACGGGTGCTGTGCTAGTGTTGAGGACACTGGCAAAAGCTCATAGGCAAGGACATCTACAGTTATCACTTCATTAAAGTTCAAAATTACTTGTACATCCATGACTTCACTTGATCCTCCCACTATACACACAAAAGGGCTTTCTAAAGAAGTCAAAGGAAGCTTAAAAAGATAAGCAGGCTTGCCTAAGAGCACAAATCTGGCAGAAACCAGGACTGAGAATCCAGATATCCTGGCTCAAAGGCTCTTTTTGCTGTTGCCCATTTTTCTACAGCTCTGAATTTTCCCCTTGACTGACTATGTGAGTGAGCACCGGCTGATTAAGTGACCAAGGCACAAAGTAACAGCAAAGACCTGCACAATGGCACACCTAAGCCAAGCAAAGTCCCTAAAATGTATCACAAATTTGCAGATGAGAAGCACAGACCTCATTCAAATAAGATTTCAGGGATTATTAAAGCAGAAGGCCATGTTCCTAGGAATGCTAGTCTATCACATCAATTACACTTGAATTCACCCAATGCAATGAAACTAAAAAGCAACTACTATGTTTCCTAAGAAGGGAAGGGAATTTGATCCCTACTATTAGTAAGTTAAAGCATACTGGATTTGGCTGCTCCCAAGTTTTTACTAGCCACAAGAAAGCCAGACCTGAGATTCCCTCAGATGACCTAGCCCAACACCCCCTCTACTTACACATGGGAAACAGCAGAGAAAAAATTTGACAGAAGCGGGAACAGACTCTAAAGCCTCTAAAAGGCCCAGGTCATAACTTCTAAGATACCTTGCTGAAACTGTCAGAGTCCTAACACTTATTTTCACAGCAAGGGGGAGAGGGAGACACACACAATGGATAGACACGGGGGACAAGACACTGTAATTTATTTTCCCATGCCCTCATTACAGAGCCTGCATAATGACAACTTGCCATTATGTGCATTTTTCAAATGGACCTTAAACTTTTAATTTTAACATCGTTAAAATATGTAACATTTTGATATTTGTTGCTAGTCTACACTAATTTAAAATAAAATGTTTTTTTTAAAGTATCCTTCAGAGATTTGTTTAATAACAAAAAGTTAAATATCAGAAAGGATAACAGTAAGTAATCCAAAGAAATCACAACAGAATAGACTTTTGCCTCAAATTTTCTTTCTCTTTTCTTTTTTATCTCTTTCTCTCTTTCTTGGCTTTGTGTTTTGAGAGTTCCTCTGTGTAGGCTTGGCTGTCTTGGACTCACTCTGCAGAGCAGGTTGGCCTCAAACTCATAGACATCCACCTGTCTTTGCCTTCGGAGTGTTAGGATTAAAGGCCTACACCACCACCACCCAGCTTTGCCTCAGATTTTCAACTATTCACGTTCCACAAAAATCAGCTGCCATTATTCATTTCTTATAAACAACACAGTATAAATAGATCAATGTCCCCCTGAGTGACACATCACACTGCCTACTGCCTAGGACAGTGGGTTTATGTAAGCCCATACCTGCCCCGATGTGTTGGGAAGGTTTTGCTGGGTGCATGGCACCATGACAGACGTTCTGCTGAACATTGCTCTGCGAGTGGATAA
Organism: Psammomys obesus; assembly: GCF_907164565.1. Lineage (NCBI taxonomy): Eukaryota > Metazoa > Chordata > Mammalia > Rodentia > Muridae > Psammomys > Psammomys obesus. The sequence continues at coordinate 549,902 of NW_026591598.1, read as the reverse complement.
GGCCAGTCTGTGTGAAGAACTGATTAAGAGAGGAGCAGAGATCAGCGAACTGAACCTGATCTAATGACCAGTTCTTGAGATCCGCCTGCCTCATACTCTCCATCAGACCTACAAGGAAAGCAAATAAAATACAGTGAACACAACTCTAAGAAGGTAATAGTGTCTGTGGTCCAAGCTTGATGACTGAATTCAATCCTTGAGAGTCCATGAAAGGACAGAATCAATTCCCCAAAATCAACCTCTGATCTGTACATATGTACCGTAACACACGTGTACGCTAGCGTTCTTCATACACATACAATAATAAATGAAAAAAAGTAAAAGGTGGACAGCAAATAGGGAACAATACTCACAATTGTCTTATGGACTTAAAAATGCAACTAGGGGGGCAGCAAGGACAGGGAGACAGACTACGCAAAACCTGATTCTTTTAAACATGGCCAATATTCCTACAGAACTCTTGGATATAATGTTTTCCTAGTATCAACTTCCAATTTAGTAGGAATTTTTATGTATCCTTTAAGAATACTACCACTGCAAAGGCAATACCTTTATAGAATGCCTTTCTCTCTCATAGACAGAATCTTGTTACATATTTCTGGCTGGAGGAGTGTTTGCTATATAGGCTCACTATTGGCAATCCTACCTTAGCTTACCAACTGCTAAGAGAGTGGGCACATACCAATACACTTGGAAGAAGATGTTGATTTCAACTACAAAGAACAATGCTCCAGAGAAAATATTCATGGTAACAGTTCTATGTGAGAGGAACCAACTCTTACCTTGGAACTGCGAAAGGTCTACATCTGACCAGTTAACACTGCTGGCGATTCGACAGCTTTCCTTCAGCATATCGAGTGTTGCATACCAATCGCTTGACACACCTAAAAGGTAAAGTTGACACTACTGTTAGCTCTGGGATAGTGACTGGTGGGAGAATACAGACGGGAAGACAGTTCTCATCCTTCCACTCCTCAGCATCTAAGGAAAATCTGTTTAGTCCCATCTCACACACCTGAGAGGTGTTATTCACAGGAATGAATTATCACAGCCACTATGATTACTTCTGACCCTAGGGATTCTTCTCTCTGTAAGGTGCCATTGGCAAAGAAGCCTAACCACGGCACATTCAATTGTTTCAATTCCAAATGGACCATTTTTCCTCCCTGGCACCACAGACTTCTATTTCCTGAAAATCACCCATTGTTAATTTGTTCATTAACAATACCCTCAAGAACATATGAACAGGCTTAAGTTACTGAAGAATATATTGATATCTATAAGGTATGCATTTGCCTTGTCCCTGAAAAGTTTTAGTGCTATTATACAACTTTCTCAAAGCATGTATATAAAAGTAACTGTAAAATGTTTCAAAAATATTCCATTATTTTCAATTATATTATTGAAAAATTTCAATTCTATTATAGAATCTACTATGAATTATTAACTAGGGAAGCAAAACCAACCATTAAAGACAAACAAAAAAATTAAAAAGTATTTGTCCGATAGATTTTTTACTTATTTGATTTTTTTGTTTGTTTTAATAAATAAAAGGTAAGTTAGTTTTGAGACCAGTTCAGACCACCTTCTGAGAAACTCCTAAAAAATGAAAAGTAACAAATAAAACAAACAAAACCCAATAACAACAAGTAATTTATTCCAAGTCATAAAAGCTACGCTGAGGATTCAAGCACAGTCTTTATGGCATAACCTGCACTATTTCATTTACATTTCCATAGAATAGCAAGACTGCAAACAGGTCATGTATTCCATTCTCTCACGTATCATTAGAAGCTGTGTCAGAGCAATACAAGAACATAAACTAAAACCTGTAAGCAAGGCTGGGTTTGCCTATATTTCCAATGCATTTTAATTAAGGAAATCTTCAGGTCACCCGTGGATTGAATGAAGTGTAACTACAGGACTACAGAAAGCAAAGATGAAACAAGTAAAAAGGGTTTCAGTGGTAAATACTATACGAGGCCCAAATAACAAAGGACAGGCCTAATTCACACAGCTATTCAAACACAAGCAGAGGAAACTTACCAGAATTACAAGGTACCTGCTGAGGGGGTGGGGGTGGCGGATGTGCTAACGTCTGATGCTGATGGTTTGGATGGTGCTGTATGTGCTGATGTGGGGAGGGGTGCTGGGAGTGAGGCGGCTGGAGCTGGCTGTGTTGCTGTGGGTGTGGTGCTGGGTGCTGGGGACGCTGTGGGTGCTGTGGTAAACCATGCGGTCGGTGGGGTGTATGTGGAGAAGGCTGTGTATGCATCTGAGGATGGGACAGTGAGACCTGTGCAACTGAATTACTGCCTGTGGCACTGAGGCCACTGTGACTGTTGGGCAGGCTGCTTTGGTTGCTGTGTGGGTGAGAGCTCACTGTACTGCTAGGAGAGTGCTGATAGGAACATGAAGTGTGGGACTGCTGGGAAGATTCGGAGGGGATGCTCATTAAACCTAAAAACAGAATAAAATCATTTTGGTTAGAGTTCCTTCTATCATATTACATTTACAATAGTATTATTTACAGAAAAAGGCATATTTAAAGAAGTTGTGTATATAGTTGTGTATATAGACACACAATTTTTTAAAAGGGCCACAAACAAAACCACAAACTTGGTGCTATTAAACTCTAATGGCTACCTCATTGTTAATGTTAGTCACAACAAAAACAAAACCCCTTCCACCCCAACATCCATGTGCCACAGATATGGTATGAGAATTAGCACAGTGCTTCAGGATGTCCTTATAATCAAGTAAACTGTGCTTGCAAGTTGAAATCAATGTGTTGTTCCTCTGCCACAACACAGATACATAGAGACCAGTAAGCCAAAAGTGGCATAATGCAATCAACACCTCCAACCTCACCGTAGCGGCTCTAAAATTAGCAAGCTGGTCGATGAAATTAAACCATGTGGTTTTTGTTTTTTGTTTTTTTAGGACATTTAAAAAGCAGCTCACCTTGCTGACTAAGTGACTGCTCAAAAACTGACTTATATAGACTCCGAAATGAGGCACTGAGATCTTCAAAATTGTATTCTGTGAAGAGTAGTTGTTTATCTCTTTCTGGAAGGTTGTATTGTGGCTGCTGTTGAGGCGTTAATGATTGAGAGACTGTTTCTGGATGGTTAGTCACCTAATAAAAGAAAACAACGGATATAATTACTCAGTGCCAATTCTGGAATCAGTCAGTAACCTGTGGCTATCCCATTCTCTACCAAGGCACACCCCTTTAAGTGTCAGAGAAAAATCACTGACATGGATCTGCAGGAACCACAGAAATCTCTTATAGATGGGGAGAGAGACATGTATAAGAGAGACAATGAGTTCAAAGAAATTCAATGACTTGTGGAGATGATTCAAGTGAGAGAGAGCACTGGAATTCTTACCCTCTTCATCATGATTTCTATAGACTGCCCTACACTATAAAGCTACCAACACTGCTTCCATCTTTTTGTATCATCTTAAAGTTCAAATACTATCAGCATATATCTGACACTGTCCCACACAGCACTTTTGTTTTCAGAGAAAAGGAGGTTGGCTGAAGAAAATGAGACTGGAAGAGGTAAGCATTACAGAATACAGGGCTGCAGGTCCTTGGTGGATGCCCTGCACAGCATGGACAAGACCCTGAAAACAATCCTAATACCAGTTCCTGCACCCTAAAGAGACCTGAAACAGTGACTTCCAAAGGAGATCCTTACCGAAAAGAAAGAGTCAGGTGCCTTGAGTTATGCAGGTTACAGAGAAGTATCACCATAACCTCAAAAAATTTGAAGCATTGCATGTACATTAAGTTTAAAGGGCGTATTTGTCCATTTGTGCTTGTGTGAGTTAGCTGCCTACATGACAGGTCTGCAATCATGAGGATTGAAGTCTGGATCCCTGGAACTCAAGCAGAGCTGGATGCAGGAGCATGTACCTACAATCCCAGAAGGCCTAAGGTAAGACGGAGAGTGCTGGGAAGCTCAAAGGTCAACTAGTCTGGCATGTGCAGCTCTCAACAAGAATTATCTTTGAAAACAGCACAACCTGAAATGAGATTAAAAAACAACAACCAAAAACAGGACCCCTACTCTACATATCTTTTATTTTTATTTTTTGTAGTACTATGGATAGAACCAAGGCCCTGCATATGCTAGGAAAATGCTCTCCATCAACTGTATTTTTGAAAGACTGTATCAAAAATTGATACACTACTAAAAATTTATTCAAATGATGCTCATAAAGCGTTTATAACAAGGAAATACATTAAATCTTTTTTGCTTATTTTTTTAATTCCAGTTTTAAGGTATCCAAAGGCCTCCAGATGTTCACAGATACACATGCATAAAAAACACCCACACACATAAGACAAAAATAAATAAATAAAAAATTTGGTGGAAGGGACTAGCTCCATCAATTATATGCTGGTGACTTTAACATTGACGAGCAAGCTTTCATCTGCCCTTCTACTTTGTAAGGTAACTATGGGGCAGCTTCTCATCCGTCTCCCTGTTAAGTGAGGCATGGGTCTTTCTGTCTTATTCCCAAAATGGCTATTACTGCATGTCATAAAACTGCTCAGCTGCCACATAAAATCTATTCCTCCACTATAGCAACCCATTATTCATGTAGTCTGTCCCATGGATATTCTAGTTTGATACTGCCATGTGAGAATAAGGGAACCGACACCATTCTGATCTGGTTTAAACTGCATTATATTACTTATTCAGAATTACCTACTTTTAAGTTTTATGTAGATTTTTAAAGTCAATCTATGTAGTAATAAAACTGCTTAATCACATATAAACTATCTTTGTAACAAGGAGTACTGTCCACTGCTGCTTCAGAGAGCTATTTGACTGACACTTGGTTGTTGTTGTTGTGTTTTGTCTGCTTGTTTATGTTTTCAGGTTGTTTGTTTGTTTGTTTTTGAGACAGATTTCCTTTTGCAGCCTAGGCTCTGCAGAGCAGGGTGGCCTTGGACTCAGACGCCTGCTTCTGCCTCTGCAGTGCAGGCACTAAAGGCATGTACCCCCCCCCCCCCAGAGGTGACACTCTGTTAAATGAAAACAGCAATCTATAACATCGAGTTGAGCCATTTCACACACTCACAAGACAAGCGTGATATGTTAGTTCTTTTGTTCTCTAGTTTAGGAATGTTCTGTCATGCCCCTAGCCTCCTTTCTGGAGACAGGGTTTTAGGTAGCCCAGCCCAAATTTAAACTGACCTTTTAGCTTCAGATCCTCCTGCCTCCACCTCCCAAGTACTGGGATTACACACCAATACCACCTGCCCAAATTTAAGGCTTCACGTATGATACACACTCAATTGAGCTACCGCTTCAGACCCAATAAATGCTCAATGTTTACCTTATTTTACAATACTAAGCCCTATTCTTTGATTTCTTTGGTATCAAGACACTTTACACTTAAAACTTAAAATCATTAAATATTTGCTTATTTTGCTTTATTATTTTTACATATATTCTCATATATAACAATCTCCTCATTATCTTTAATCACCTAAGTATAGTAGGCTCTCCACACTGATGGCTTCTATGTCTGTGGATTCAACCCATCAAATAAAAAATATTTTGGGGGAAAATTCTTTTGTACTGATCAAAGAATATACTTTTTCTATTCTACTATTCCCTAAATTTAGAGTTTAACTATTAGCAATCACATGACATTATATTAGGTATTTAAGTCACCAAAATATTTGAGTATTTTAAATAAGTGAACTGTGTAGGTCATTGCAAGAATTACACTATTACATATAAGTGACTTGAATGTTGTGCTTGGCACGTTTTTGTCAACTTGATACAAGCTAGAGTCATCTGAGAAAAGGGAACCTCAACTGAGAAGGTGCCTCCATTCAACTGGCCTGTGGCCTTGAGTCATCTTCTCCTTAGAAGTAACAAATGAGTACAAGAGTAAAAATATTCACACTCAAGACCATTTACCGCAAGACTTTGTTTTCCAGACTGAATAAAAAATAAGTCTGTTCTACCTGCTCAATTCATTAACTGATTAGTGAGAAATACACATTTCATCTTTCACTTATCATTTACACACACACGTGAACTCAAGGGTATGCATGAACCATGGCACACATGTGGAGGCCAGAAGATAACTTGCAGGGGTCAGTTCTTTCTCTGCACTATACAGATCCTGGGGATGGAATCCACAGCACTTCACTAGACCATACCTACATTTTTTAACAGGCATGTCAAGAACGCTCGGTTGAATTTTCATATTAAATGAATATCCAACAAAAAACCCAACTTCATCAGAACTTACCGGTGTATAACTATGTACACTTCCAACACTGTTCAAATTAACAGATGCCAAACTCTGGTCTGAGAGACTGTTGTTAAGGCTGCTTCGAGGGCTATCACTACCATCCTGATCAGTGTTGTATAGTGTTACCTGGAATGAAAGAAAAGGAATATACCTCAATACATAGCTCCTTCAATGAAGAGGATTGTAAAGTAGCATTACAAAACCACAACTGAGCCTACAGCAAGAAACAAAATGCCAGTGGCCTTTCCTTCAGCTTCTGTGTCAACTTCACGTTCAAATGTTAATTCCTTGTTCACCATGAAACAGTTTTCTTAGTACTCTCAATCTGAAGTACATGCCTATCTAAAACATAAACTAAATTTAGCAGGTGTAATTAATAAACATTTAATATCAGAAGGTAATAAAAAATCTATCACATGTAGTTTTATATATAGTGTATGCGTCAATATATGCATACAGTGTGCTCCCTTAGAAAACATCAGAGGCACCATTGTGTCTCTGATACTAAAAACACCTACTCACAAAACCATAGATATGTGACACAATTTTTTTTTAATTGGCATATCTGGCCTAGTAAAAATTATACCATAATTTTATTTTGTTCATTAATTTAAAATAGCCATTAATGCAACTACATGTTAACATTAAATTTTTCATTCCAGTAAACAAGTTAGGATGAAGAGTGATGTCCACATGTTTCTAACATCTTGAAGCCTGGCTGGATGGGAAACAGCAAGCATATAAGCACAGAAAACATGAAATTCTCATGTAACTGTCTTTGATACATCAAAACATGTCAAGTATCATGTTTTTAAAAACTTAAGTTACAATATGGAAGGAGAAACCATGGCAAATAACTTTATACTCAGTTAAAATCTACTGTTCTATCTTGTACTTTGTACTGACCATTTACCTACACATAATGTTATGGTACCATCTAGAAAATAATGACTTAAGTGACTGTCTAAGTGTTGACATATTTCACTATGTAACATAAAAAATAAATAAAACTGCACCTGTTGACCCCAACCTCACTAATGTCTGTCTTAAAGCTGGCAGAGTCATTGCAGTGGGGGCTCCTAAAATTCTAAGTGTTTCCTGTTTGTGTGAAAGCTCAGATTTTACAAGAACCAGCTAATGCTGGCTGTTTACCTCGAAACAGCAGAATCACTGTATTCATTACTAAAAAATTATTTGCCAATACTCAAACTTACACTATCAGTTGTTCTTTCGGGTGAAAACAGTAATCCATGAACACAGTAACTTCTAACTCAACCAAACAATGCTTTTCTTTGAGACACTGTACTCAGCATACAGAATTGTTTTACATTTTCCCCAAGAAATACTAAACAGACATGTGCTTTTTTAAAACTTTTTCCTGTTTTACCAAAGTAAGCCTAGTTTTTTAAGTTTTGTTTAGCTTGAGATCTGTGGCAGCAAAGAATTACTAGTACAGAGGGTGTCACTGCCGCAATTAAATACCAGTAGCTAAAGTTACCCACCTCTAGTTTTGGCGCGACAATGAAAATACAAATATATGCTACTGTGAAGGCAGTTCTGACCTCAACGAACTCACCACAAAGGACTGAGTTACTCTGACATCCACAGATAACACTACCTTAGTTTCCCCACTGCTGCTCCTCCTAACCGCCCATGTCAGAAGCCACTCTCATCTCCTGTTTCACTATATGGACATCTACCACTAACAGGCTTTCCCAAGTTAGAATCATTTATAGTTACTTTTTCAGAAAGCCTTGTTTCCTATTGCATTATTTGTTCTAAATATTACTGCCTTCCTCTGATTAAAAATATTTTTATTTGATTGAGAACTTTATAATTTAGACTTAAGATCTATCTAAAACTGATTTTTCTACACAGAAGATGATTTTTCCTTGTACACTTACTGAAGACATTGCTGGATTTTTTCAGTCTGTCTGGGCCTTATGTTAGTGCCACGGTTTCTTTATAGTAAGCTTTCTCTTGTTTAAATACTAAACCCTTATTTGTGTGTGTATGTGCACATATGCACTTGTGTGCACACGCAGGCCAGAGTACCACAGGAGCAAAGCTCAGCCATAACATCCACCTCTTTGTGACAGTGATTCTCACTAACCTAGAGTTTACCAACTAGGCTAGACTGCCTGGCCCCTGATGTAGGGATCCTCCTTTCTCCACGTCCTCAGTATGTGGGTTTCACACTGCCATGTTAAATGTCTTTACAAGGGTTCTCGCATTCACTCCGGCACTTGTCTTTGCAAGGCACTATGGTTTGAATATGAAATGTCCCCCACAGATTCACATGTTTGACACTAGGTTCCCAACCAGTAACGCCATTTGAGAAGGTTGTGAGGCCCTCGAGGGTGGGAACCTTGAAATTCTACAGTGTTGCACTCCTTCCTGTTCACATTCTCCTTTCTGAACTTGGACACAATGTGACCTGCTGCCATGACATCCCCCTCTAATGAGTGCAAACCCTCCCTCCTCTGTCACATGAATGAGCGAGTACCCACTACACAGGGCAAGTGCCTGACCAACCGAGTCATCTGCAGGCCCATTATTTTCTTTTTGGCCTTTTTTTTTTTTAAAGACAGGGTTTCTCTATGTAGTGGTGGCTGTCCTGGACTTGCTGTGTAGCCCAGGCTGGCCTTGAAGTCACAGAGATCCACCTGCCTCTGCCTCCTGAGTGCTAGGATGAAAGGCGTGCACCATCACTGCCTGGCTTTCACTAGCCCCTATTTGGCCATCTGACTCCCCACATTTCTCAGTTTGTCATTTATCTACATCTTTCCCTCCTCACCTTCCTTCCCCAAAAGCACACCAGGATTTTAACTAACAATAAATCAGCATCAACTGACTTCTTCACAACAGTCTTCTGCATAAAGACTGTATTTACTTAGTTACAGCTTTATTTTCTGTCAATCATAATTTAAAGTTTCATGTATAATTCATTTTTTATGTAATTCTAGGTACTTGTTATATTTTAATGCTAACTTAAATGTTTCTCTTAAAATCCCCTGGGCCACTGAGATATCTCAATGGGAAAAGGCATTTACTGCCAAGTATGATGGCCTGAGTTTAATCTCTAAAACCCCCATTGTGGAAGGAGAAAAACAGCTCTGGAAAGTTGTCCTCCAACCTCCACGCATGTGCAGTGTGGCCTATGTGCCCATCTTCCTCTTTACAGGTAATTAAAATTAAAAAAAAAAATCTGTCTGTGGTGGCTAGTGTATAACAACACAACTGATTTCCAAGACCAAATACTGACTCTCTATCAAGAGAGTTTCGCTAAATTTATTATTAAAACACTATGGTGTTATCTGTATATTCTTTTGTAAACACTATGGCTGTATCTGTACATTCTTTTGTATTTTCTACATAAACAGCCAACGTATCCATAAATGACAACTCAATAGTTTATTTTTCAAGGTGTCTTTTGGCTTCTCTGTGAACAGCATTTGTAACTATCTTAATCTCTCCTAGACTCGTTTCACCATCCATGTTATTTCTAGTCTGGTTGATAATTTTCTCCAATTATGGGTGGTTTGCTCCTTCCTACTTCTCTGCCTCCTGGTCCTTTCTGTGACTCTGAGGCCATCGTTAGGGCTGCAGGTATGCATCGCCACACCCAGCCGCTGCCTGGCACCTTCTCACCTCAGACATTATGACTTTCACCTTTTCCAAACTTGTTTTTGTGTCTTTTATAAATGTTCTCTGGCTTCTGATTTGTTGATTATTGTTATATAAAATACTTTCTACTTCACTGACTTTTCATTTTGTTACCGTCGTCCTTCACAGCATTTGTTTTGCCTGTTTCCAGATTAAATAATAATTAATATTTAACATTTGTGAATGAATCCTATAGTATATAACTGAAGCTATCTCTGTATATCTCACAAGCTTTGAAGTCACTTATATTTCATTGACTGGAAGTATTTTCTAATTTATATCACATTTCTTTGATCCATAAGGTAAGTCAGAAGCATACTTTTTAACTTAAACTCTGGAGGAACTTTCTGACTCATTTTTTGTTATGACTTCCAGTCCTAATTCCACTGTATTGGAAAATATGATCTGTATAGCATGCCTTCCAAATATTGCTGAGACTTTTTCTATGACTTAAAGATAAATTAACATCATCTGATTGATTTTGGTAACTACTCCATGGGTGCTCAAATGTATATTCTATAACTGGTTGGTACAACAATGGACATAATTTGGCTTTTCTAATTTGGGTTCAAATTCTACAATTCTAATGGAATTTTTTTGTTTGTTTGTAATCATAATAATAATTTTCTTGTTTTGAGTTTGGTCAGAAAGTTCTAACATATTTCTTCCTGGATTGTAATACCTTTAGCTGTCCATGTTTAGGCCCTCACTGTTGCTTAGATTAATGCAAAAGCTGTATTAGAGATTTCTGGTTTGAAACCAAACACTGCATCTGAAATTTTCAGTTTAGCTGCCCATGATTAGAGATGCTATTTAGATGTACAACTGCCTAGGCCCAATTCACAAAGATAGAGTAATCCAACTGTTAGGACTTCACTGAACTCCACCACATCAGGAAACATACACAAATACTTCCTTCCCCCTAAATGACAGTGATCATTCCAGACTGCCACACAGGAAGAAAAATTATTATATTCCACTATCAGTGTCCTTTCAAAATTGAAATTTGATTATGTCATGAATAAATTCTTGACAATCTTTGCCCTTCTACAAACAGATCCCATAGGTGCAATGATATATACATTTGCATGAGAAAAATGCAGGAGAGAAAAGCAGACACAGTGCAGACACCGGCTAGAAAGAGAAGAGCGCAAAAGCTACAGGGACAAGGCGAAAGCAAGAAGAGTGACGAGTGTGGTGAGCACGAGTTACAAGGATGACACAGTCTCAAGACATTTGTGGTCCATAGGACACAGAAATATCTTTGAAAGAAGAGGCATTTGCACTCTACTGTTACCTAATCTCCAGCATCACCAAAAATACAGCAGACTACCAAATGCGATTTCTGGGTACATTTCTAGATTTGAATATCACAAAACAGGCTGACCACCATTACCCTGAACTCTGTAAGGCTGTCAGAATTATGTAAAATGTTTGTTAGAATCTGTTTGACTGCTGTTGTCAACTTGATAGGATCTAGCAATCAGCCGGGAGATGGAGCCTCCCTGTATTTCTTTCTGAGTGATTATCCTGATTAGATGAACTGATGTGGGAGACCCACCTAACTGGGCAGGACCAGGCCCTGGGTGCAGATCCTACACTGCATAAAATGGAGAAATCAACTGACACACACCACTCTGCAATTCTGATTTACCTGCCATGATGGACTGTGAGCCAGGATAAATCCTGTCTCCCTCAAGTTATTTGTCAGAGTACTTTATAAAATAAATCAGCAAGGAAAAAAAAAAAGAAAAAAAAAAAAACACAAAACTTTGGAAAATTTGACAATTTTTTCAACTACATTTATGGAAAGCCAATCAAAATATCAAAACAAATTTTTAAATGAAAATACTATTCAGAAATTCTATCAACTGGAACTCGCAGAGTCAAAAATAAAAATTAGCACATAGCTTCTCAGTAAGCACCTTCCAATTTCTCCTGACAAGTAATTTCTTCTAATTGCTTTAATGTGTTATCATTATTCCTAGAAAAGTGGGGGAGGGCACTACTAGGGACTGAACCCACGTCTTAGACATGCTAGAAGAACACTGAGCTATCTATTTCTAGCTCCTTAAAAACTTCCTGTTTCATTTAGCTGTGTGTGTGTGTGTGTGTGTGTGTGTGTGTGTAAGGGAATCAGCTGAGCACAAGGAGGTCAGAAGATAACTTTAAGGAGTCAATTTTCTCCTTCCACTACATGGGTCTCAATTCAAGTACTGAACTCAATCCCTCAGGTTTGGCAGCAAGCACCTTTATCTACTGAGTTATCTTGCCAGCCCATACATTTTTTTTAAGACAAGGTCTACCTAAGTAGCCCGGGCTGGCCTAGACCTCACTCTAATGTGCAGACAGACCCTGAAGTTGCGATCCTCTAGCCAACTTCCTTTGTAGTTGTAATTACAGGACAGCCCCACCAGACCTGGTATTCATGCATACTTCAAAACATTCTAGATTCAAGTCTCAGGCCGTCACATACGGATTGAACAAATTTATATCATCTTTGAACGTCATCATACAGAACTACTGCCATCATAAAAGCAAACTAAATATATTACTCAAGGACATTTAAGAATGTTTAAAAAGTGGAATTACTTTGTTAGTCACAGTGTTGATTGCCAGAGTTGGAGAGGCACTTCCCGAAATAATACATTCCATTCCCAAAGAATCTGAATCTACGCTATATGGAGTTGAGGCCTAAAATACAAGAACAAAATAAACAATTATTAGCTCATATATTCAACAACTTGATGGGATTTTATAAAATTCTCCAATATCCAGTTTTGTGCTATTTAACATGAAAATAAGTAGCTATTAAAATCGCTTCTATATTCTTACTATATCCTGGCAGGCTACTGACCTAATCCTACCAAGTCTGCTGGTACAGCTACTCCCTTACAACTTCAGTGAGTCTCATGACAGGGGAAGGGTGGAGCTGGCCTAACAACCTTCCTTACTTCTCTTTTCAGCAAGTTATCTACTTGTAGCTGCAGGCTAGGAACTACCTTTCCCAGACTTATCTGCAGCTAGCTGTGGCCATGTGACTATGTCACAGTCAATGGAATGTTGAGTAATATGTACAACTTCTGTAGCATTTCTCTGAAAGGAACTTGCTTGCCTGCAATCTCTCTCCCTCACACTACGCACTGAAATATGCACATGGTGGGAACAGTCTTGTTTAGCCTGAAAGCTGAGTTGGGCAATAATTGAGAAACCCTGGAAAAACAAGACTAGGAAGAGTCTGGACAATTAAATGACTACATACAAGAGGACTGTGTATCCCTCTGATTCAATCTACACTTCTGTCTTCACCTGAGAAATACATCTCTCTTTCGTTTAATCCCTTCTCTTATGGTATTATTACTGCTTGCACAAAAAATGACAAAACAATATCCTAAATAATATGTCCAATGCACTGTTAAACATGAGTCTCCAAAACATACACAATGTTGTCTGCATTTAAAGAGGGTGTGTGTCTCAAAAATTCAACCTCTGTTAAAAATGAAAGGCAAATATGAATAACTTGTGACTATGGTGCCAGTTTCTCTAGCAAGAAATCTCACCCTCACAAAGCCACAACTGAACACAGACTTTGTTTTGAGACAGGAATTTTGTGTAGCCTTGGCTGTCCTGGATCTATAGACCAGGCTGGCCTTGAACTTAGAGATCCACCTGCCTCTGCTTTCCAAGTGCTGGGATTAAAGGCAGGTGCTACCACCACTACTGGTCAGCCCTGAGCACCAACTCTTAAAAGCTCATACTTGGGGCTAATGACATCATTTGATAATAGTAACTGTGCTTGCACAAGGCCCAAATTCCTGGACTTATCCTACCTACCAAAGCAACAGCAAACAATCTACAGATGTCCATCTAAGATTAAGATGTTGGGATGAATTACTAAAATGCTCATGAAATAAAACATTTGAACAAAAACAAGGAGTTCAATAACAAAATAAAACAATGAAAATAAATAAAATAAAAACTAGATTAATACTATTTGTGAAAGAAAAAAATTATCAGTATGATGAGCTTTATACAAGAACAGAAAAGAACGAGAGGAAGGGTTTATCAATACCAACAATCTAACCTGAACAATAAACAAAAACTAAAGAAAGCAGAGAGCTTCAGAAAGCTGTGTGACTCTTGAAAGGTCTAATCAGAGACTTTACCAAAATATTAGAACTGATACGTGCTCTTTATAAAGTAGGATACAAAAATATTAAAAACCAGTAGCTTTTCTATAATCCAATCATGAATTTTCATAAACTCATGAAAGCAATCCAATTTTTAACTCCCTCCCCACTGCAATATGTTAATCAAGCTAACCAAAGTGAAAAACTTTTACAACAAAAATTACAAAGTACTTTAGAAAAAAAAAGAAGGAAATACTAGAGACAGAAAGACCTGTTGCCTGAATAAGTGAAAAGAACACTGCTAAAATGTTCGTACTACCTAAGGTAAGTTATAAATTCAATGCAATGTTAATCAAAATACAAAATAGCATCCTTCACTGAACCAGAGGAGAAAACCAAACAAACCTAAAACTCATATGGAAACAAACAAATCCAACTCTAGCCAAACAAAGCAATTCTGAACAAAAAGAGCAAAGGATGAGATATCACAATACCTGATTTCATTACATACAATAGAGCCATAGTAACAAAACAGCACAGTACCAATATAATAACAGACCCTTGGGCCAATGGACCAGAACAGACAACCCAGAAATAAATTCACCCATCCTCAGTGTGCTGATTAACTTTGGTTTTCCCTATCAGCTTGAAACAAACTAGGGTCATCTGGGAAGAAAAAAAAACCTCTGTTGATAAATTCCGTCAATCAGACTGGCCTGCAGGTACTCCTGTGTACATTTTCTTAATTAATGACTAATGAAAGGGCCCAGCCCACTGTAGCCACAGCCAACTGGGCACATGGTCCTGAATGCCATAAAAGACAAACAAACAACAACAAACCAAACCACCAAAGCAAGACACAGAGAACAAGCCACTGAGCACCATCCCTCCTTCCATGGTTCCTGCTTGAGTTCCTGCCTTGGCTTCCCTCAGTGATGGACTGCGGTGGGGATGTGTAAGCCTAACAAATCCTTTCCTCTTCAAGTTGCCTTTGGTCATGGTCTTTCTCAAAGCAACAGAATGTAAACTAGAACAGAGAGCTAGCCAAATCTAAGCAAAGGTTTCCAAGTACATAGACCAAGTGCAGCTTCTTTAACAAAGTCAGAAAAACTGGATATCTGTATGTAGAACACTGAAACTGAAGACCAACAAACACCAACCCAGAATGGGTCAAAGGCCTTAATGTAAGACCTAAAACTGAAAATCCTAGAAGAAAATTATAGAAAACAATAATTAAGAAATGAAACAACATCAAACTAAAAAGCTTCTTTCTGCATAGCAAACAGAAGAGAATGACGAGATATCCATACAACACAAGAAAGTATCTGTCAACTGTTCGTCTGATGAGGGCTAGTATCTAAACAATTAGTCCAATGAAAAGGTAGTCAATGTTCTAAAAATATATTTCTCAAAAAAATTCATGAAAAAAAAAAAAAAGGTGTGTGTGGTGGCACACACCTTTAATCCCAGAGCTCAGGAGGCAGAGGCAGGAGGATCTCTGTGAATTCAAGGTCATCCTGGTCTACACAGCAAACTCTAGGCCAGCCAGAGTGCACAGATACCCTGCCTAACACAAAACAAAATGAATATATAAAAATGTTATGATTAGACATGAAAAATGAAAATTAAAGATATAAAATTCAGAATGCTACTTACCAAAACATAGAAATCAACAAATGATAAGATGTAATGAGAAAGGAATGCTTAACACAGTCAGCAGCAATGTAAATAAAGCCACTACAAAAAATCAGTATGAAGTTTCCTCAAAAAAATTAGGAGCTAGAGAGTTGACTCAAACATTTAAAACATTCTTTGTCCTTCCACAGGACTAGAGTTTGGTTCCCATGGCAGTTTACAACTGTTGGCTGTAAGCCTAGGTCCCAGGCTTGCATGTAATACAGACAAGAAAAACACAAAACAAAATAAATAAACCAGCTGGGCACAGTGGTGCACGCCTTTAATCCTGGCACTTGGGAGGCAGAATTCAGGCCAGCCTGGTCTACAAAGCAAATCCAGGACAGTCAGAGATACACAGAGAAAACCCCCGTCTCCAAAAAACCAAAAATAAAAATAAATAAATCTAAAAGCAATATTCAGAACCACATCACTCAGCTCTCTTACTCCTTGGTATACAACAATGAAGTCAACACACTATTATTTGCCCATATTCATCAAAGATATTAATCTGAGAGACAGCCATTGATAATTGTGGATAAATATAGTATGCCTGTAAGTGTGCACACATACACATGTATGTGTACAGATACACAAAATGGAGTATCTTTTAATCATGAAGAATGAAATCTTATCATCTGCAGGAAATGAAGGACATCATGTTAACTGAAATAAGGCAGAAGAAAGACAAGCGTAATGTTTACTGTCATATGTGGAAACTAAAACAAGCCCTTCCTTAAGTTGATTTTTCAATCTCAAGTAGAAGCGTGAGCAAATACAGGAGACTAAGTAAAAGGCTTAAGCAACTCATGCACTAGCAACTCATGATCCATGTACACATGGAAACACCACTGCAAACACCATTAATCAACACAATTAAAATGTAACTAGTTGGTATGATTTTGAGAAAGATAGAAGGGGACATGAAAAAAATTAATTGATGATTTGAACAGTTAGAAATCTAGCAAAAGACAAATCTGAAAATTTGAGCAGCTCAGTGAACTATAAGGACAAACTCAAAGGGAAAAGAAAATCATTATTTATATGCATCTGATTCTGAAAAATAAACACAGAAAGCATCCAAAGAAAAATATACTACATGCGGGGGGATATTCGTAGGAAAGTGACTTGTGGCTTGCTCCACAGATATGAAAGTATCACAGTGAAAAATCTCAAAACTCCAGCAAATTAATGTAAGCCAACCCATACTGTTTTATTAATGTAAACATTCAAAAAGGCAACACACTGATATGATAATGTGAATCCCAGTGCTTGGAAGGCTGATGCAAGGACTTTGAAGCCTGCCTAGGCTACAAAGCAAGAATTTATCCCAACACACCTATACATACATACACGCGTGATCAAAAAAAGAAAAGGACATTCTTTTCAGAGAGGGGGAAAATTCCTTTTATTGGTAAAAGACATACCTAAAAGTTCTTTTGCTCAAAGGGAAATAACATAGAGTCAACTTGGGACATTAAAGCACCAGAGGACTGGCTTTGGCTCAATTCACTAAAAATGGAAGATGATATAGAAGACTATTATTTTCCTCTTAAGTTTAAAAAAAATCATGCAAAAATTATAACACTGTCTGTATAAGAACTGTCAATGTATACAGATATTACAACAAGGGAGATTCGTGGTGGGAAAAGTTGCAAAGATGAAAAAGTACAATACTAAATAAACTCTGAGTATGAAATTATATTGTTTCTTTAAATAGAAATATATAAGCAGGTATAGTTAAAAAGTCAATACATAAATTAGCACAGAACACTAAAAAAACTAAAAAAAAAAAAAAAGATTTCAACAGAAACATACTATAGATTTATATACTAACCAAATAAATCAAATCTTTAGAAAATACTTCAATAAAAAAAGCAGCAAATGCCCAATAGGAACAAAAGGGCAAGACTCAGTGTGACTTACAAATGCAGTAACTTCTAACACAGTAAACAAAAGAAAAAGAGTTGGAGGGAAACTGTCAGACTTTGTAGATGATGTAAATATTCAGAGTGTATTCCAAGTCTTTAAAAAATGATCAATCACAAGTAACAAGATCACAGAGTAGGTTAACAAAAAAAAAAAAAAAATCAATTTTATATACTTATAACTGGAAAATGTTTAAAACTCAAATTATAATAGCATCAGGAAACAAAATATTCAGTATTACGTCTAACTGGAAATATACAAGTCCTTTATGCTGAAAACTAAAATCACCTCTGACAAAAAAAAGGGGGGAGAGCTGGAGAGATGGCTCAGAGGTTAAGAACACTGTCTTCTCTTCTAGAGGTCCTGAGTTCAATTCCCAGCAACCACATGGTGGCTCACAGCCATCTATAATGAGATCTGGTGACTTCTGGCATGCAGGTGTACATGAAGACAGAATATTATATACATGATAAATAAATAAATCTTTAAAAAAAATCTCTACTGGATGCAGAACTTAAACTTTCATGAGTTGGAATAAATGTCAAGATATAGTTTTTCAAAGCCAGGCATGGTGATAAATCCCAGCATTAAGGAAAGCAAAGACAGGCAGATTTTTGTTAGTTCAAGGCCAGCCAGGTCTACAAAGCAAGTCCAGGACAGCCAATACTATGGAGAGAAACCGTTTCGCCAAATAAAAAAAAATAGGCTTTTTTTTTTTTCAGATTAGAAAAATTTTTGAAAATGATGAAAATGTTCATTTAACAAAATCTATATAATAATTTCACAAACAGTACAAGTATCAAAACATTCAAGTTTTAAGACTTTATGCAATTAGCTATACACAAACTATCCATAAATAGAGTTAAAAAATCAAAATCCTGCCAGGCACAATGGCACACACCTGTAATCCCAGCACCTGGGAGGCAAAGGCAGGCAGAGTTAGAGGGCAGCCTGGTGTACTGAGTGAGTTCAGCACAGCCAATGCTACACAGAGAAACCCTATCTTGAAAAACAAAACAAAACAAAAAAACCACAAATATAAAACAAAAACAAACAACCAAACACACAAAATCCTACCCAGTTGTTTAAATAAGTTTCATGTACATGAAACCTTCCATTATGCGCAGGACCTGTTTAAAGCCCCTAGCAGATCTTATTTACAGTTATACATTAAAGACAACATGGAGTACCTCCCAAGTAGTGAACCGTGGGTATTCTCTCACAACATAAATATCTTGTATTCTGTAGCTAAGAGAGGAACGTGGGTGGCTCTGCTCACAGTTACCTTTCTTTCAAAGGCATCCTTACTCTTTTCTCAGACTCAAATGAGAAACTGAGTCACAATACCATGACAACAATGTTAATATAGACTATCCTGAGCCAGCAGCATGGCTCACCAGATAAAAAGTACTTGCCACATAAACCTGATGACCTGACTCAATTTTCAGACTCTGTGGTGGAAGGACAGTAAATCCAGCTATCCTCTGATCTTCACACACACAGTACCTGTCCTTGTACTTGTGTGCCCTGATACATTCATGCAAAATAATAAATGAGTGACTGTAAGAAAGATTATTCCTTTTTTGACTACCTGTCCACCTTCCAGTTCTTGCCTTATTCAAATGTCAATGATTCCTAACAGCACACAATTTAGATTTTTTTTCTTCACCAAAAAGTACTGTTTCAACTTCTTTTTTTTTTTTTTTCAAAATGAAAACAAATAAAAAAAAAACCTGGATAATTACAGATATTTTTTAAAGCCAAAATATTTTAAATAGCTCATATACTACTACTTGGCCTTTTTTTTCTTCAAATAATTTGTATGTTTTCGAGAATTTAAAACAAAACCATCCACAACAATTTCCCCTAAATGGTCATACAACTTTGCTCCCTGAAAGCTTATACTCCACTACTAACACGTTCTGTTCATTTCCTGCACCGCTCCCCACCCCAAAAAACCCTATCTTTATAACGGGTTATGAAGAAGACCCTGTCTCCAGCTTCCGCTTTAACTTCTGTAGTCCCGCTATTCCTTCCTTCTTGTATCATCTCAAGTATGTATCTACTTCAGAAGCATCACATTTATTTTTAGAATCTCAGAAGAAATTCTTTCCTAGACCTAATCAGTTGACAACTGACTTAAAGTTTACACACCAACAAAAAGATGATTACAAGCATGCACCACCACTCTTGGCTAAGGCTAAATATCTTAAATCATGAAGTTACAATTTAAAGGAAGTTTTCCCAATTAAAAGAATGACAAATTGTAACTTCATAATGTAACCTAAGTTCCTCATTTTTGTTCTGTAATAAACTAAATTAAGAAACTTTAGATTCACAAACATTACTAAAACAGAACATGAAGTAGGGGGGTTTCCTTAAATCCAATAGTTACTTAAAATGAAAAGTATTCTAACAAAAGCAAATATATACTACAAAACCTTCTAATGAAAAAGAGTACATACTTTACAATCAGCCCCATGAGTACTTCCAGATGAAAACTACAGAAAGAGTGATTGATCTGGGCAGGAGTTCTGACTTTGAAGAACATCCTCTTTGAGAATATTCACTGAGCAGTGTCTACGTGATGACGTGTACCCTACTGTCAGCCCATCTCCTCACATCAAGTTCCTCTCCCACACTGCCACCCAAGACAACCTGGGCCAAAATAAAGCATCAGTACTGAGAAACTATCATACATGTGGATGTCTTACTTTTGTAAAGTGAAAATTAGAAAGCACATTTATCAAGTACCACGTGTACATTGCACATGCAAGATCACCTGCTTCTCTGCCTTCAGTCTTGTGTTTTACACTCTGACTATACAACTGCCAGCAGTCTGGGCCTCTCAAAAGTAAACAAGGTTTCTCTAAGAGTAACAGAGTAAAGGGAAGGCCTGACACCCAAACACAGTGCACAGCTGCCAACCCAACTTCCAAAGAGATGAGTGGCAGAGAAAAGACCACACTCTCTCAGCTCCTCATCTTACCCACACAATCAGCTCGGTGATACCATGGATTAAACACTGCACACATTTCCCTTCCTTCAAACTTCTGGCAACAGATAGTAAATGTTTTGTGTTATACATATCCAGGCACGCAACCTCTCTTTTTAAACCCCGGTTCATTAAAAAGAAAATAAAACAAAACAAAACAAAAAACTGAGGACCCAAATTTCACATTTAATTTTACACAGTTGATGCCTGACTCCAACAAGAATGCCTACTGTGGCCATGCTCATGTGGCCCTAACTCAAACCTAGTCTGACCATGCTCATGTGGCCCTAACTCAAACCTAGTCTGAGATCCTGATTATTATTAGTTTTTTTAAAAGACAGTCTCACTGTATATAAAGCCTCAGTCCATTATCTTAAAGACTTAGAAATTATATTCCTTTACCAGCAACAGGCAGGCATATGTCAAATATATTTCCCCACACACTTACTCAGTTTTCTTCACATTACAATCTTTCTTCCTAATGTATTCTGCAAACATCTAATATATATTAGAGGCTGCATAAAATACTACTGCTAGAGATATGAAAACTTTGTTTGTCTTTAAGGGGAGATTAGTCCAGTGAAGGGACAATATAGGAAAAAATTAATGTATGTGTGATTTTACAAAAGAACTTCATAAAAATTCCACAACCACAAATGCAAACATAAGGAAAGGCTTTAATTAGTAGTAAACACCAGAAGCGAGTCCAATAGCAGAAGAGGATGAGTATGAACGGTTAGCTGAAATGCTACAACTGGAGAAAGGGTGAGGAGAGCTGAGGTGCAGTCAACATATGATGGCAGCTGCAGTGTTGACTCTATGTATTATTACACACACAGCTGAAATATTAACCAAAGGTCTTTCTCTCTTTCAATACTGTAAATTAGCTGTAACCATGGATTCATACCAACACAGGCACACAGACTATATACAAAGTAACCCCTACAGGGTTAAAGTAGGAGAAAGTACTCCTTGGACAATGAAGAAAAGTTGATGTAACCAGGTAGAGCATCTGTGAAATGGCTGTTATTTAAAATCAATCCTCAGTGTTGGAAGTGCAGAGCAAAGCTACCAGACTAAGGCTCAGAAGCCTAGAGTGTGAGTTGAGTCTCACACAGGAGGTATGTCCTAATAGAGCAAAACCTTCAAGCAATTCCTAAACTGCCTTCCCTTGCTCCAACTGTGAAGATCAAACAAAATGGGCCTGAGAAGTGCTGTGGAAATGCACAACACTATAAAACAAAATCTTACTTTGCATGTGATTGCACTTCCTCTACTGGAAATGAACTAGTAAGAGTCTACATTTTTTATATGCTCAACACTCATGAATCATGATAATGAGCTTTACCCGTTCTACAGATCGTGCCCTCTTCTTTGGCCGAGTAGGCAGTGTATCTTCCTTCGGATTGGTGTCTATTGCCCAGTAAGAACCCTAAAGATAAAGAAATAAATAATATTAATTGTATATTACAGTAAACCTTTAAACATTTAAAGAAATATTTATAATCTATTCCAAACCCAAACATTTTGAAACTGTAACAGACAAAAAGTATAGGAAGAAACATGGCTGCTCGTTTGTGTTGGTGGCCCCAGGCGCTGAGCATCAGGCCTCACCTGCCAGGAAAGGGTCCCTGTCTCCAGCCCAAAATTAAGTTACCCAAATGGGCCTCATCCTTGTGGTCCTCCTGCTTCAGCCTCATGAACAGCTGTGATTATAGGTATGTACAACTGTGCCCAGCAAAACTCTAGTTTTAAAATGAGAAAAAGGAAGCTCACAGCTGAATTATTAGAGAAACACTCCTATAGGTCTCAGGCTGAGGGCTCTTGCCACAACTGAATCAAGAGAAAACCAACAGCCAACTGTGTTTTTAGTATGTGACTCATTCTTAATTATTTTTAATTTAAAAATGGAGGGTGAGTATGCGGGTGTGCATTCACAAGCACACACAAGTGGCCAACGTACCACATCAGCTGTCTCCTCTATCATGCTTTACCTTGAGACAGGCTTCTCACTGACCTAGAAGCTCAGTACTTCACATGGGTAAGCTGGCTGGCTGTGGGCACTCTACATCTGCCTGTCTCCATCCCTCAATGGTGAGGTTACAAGAACATGCAACCATACCAGCTTTGTCTATGGTGGTTGGAATTTGCACTCAGGCCCTCATGCTTGCAGATCAAGCACTATCACCTCCTAGCTTCCCTGGCACTGTAACAGATTCTCAATAATTGTTACTGATATGAGACTTACACCTAACAGTATTTTACAGTTAAAGATACTCTACTCTCCATAGTCCAGAAATCCACAAATCTAAATGTAAGAAGAAAAAACTATAAAGACAACTGCTTGAACACATTCTGTCTACATAAGGATATCCTGAGGTCTTCACATAAACCTTTTATTGCTGAGGGAAAATTCCACTGATCATAATTTTCTCTTTTTCATACAGCAAAAATTTCAAGCAGCAAACTTTTAGTTAAGGAGTTGGGGTCTGTATTCATGAATATTGGTTTACAGTCTCTCCTCATCTCCTCTTTGTGTGACTTTACTGCCACTGCAATGATGACCTCATGAAATAAGCTGGAAACTGCTTCTCCCGTGAGTGTAGGTGTGTGTATTTTTACACATATATATATGTAAAAATGTGTAGGGCGGGTATTACTTTTTCCTAAAGTCTCACTTTCTAGTCTCACTGCTTTTGATTTGTTCATATCATTGTCCTCATCATCAAGATATATCCAGGTTCACCTTTGTCCAGGCTGGCCTTAAGCTTGCAATCCTCCTGCCTCAGCCTCCTGAGCATCTGGGATCACAGGCCTGCACCACCAGACCTGACTCAGATTACCACTCTTTATTATTTTCCTGCTTTACAATCTATTTTTACATTTTGTTGGGGAGATGCACACTAGAGCACTCCCGAAGGGTCACAGAGAAGACTTGTGGGAGCCGGTTCTCTCCTTCTATCATGTGAAACTGAACTCAAGTTGCCAGGCTTTGTGTAAACACTCTAACCTGATCTTGCCAGCTCTATTCTCATCTCTCTTCATAAAGCACTTAAAGCTATAAGCATCTTTCAAAATAATGCCTTAGCTAAGTCTCAGAATGGTCAGTTCTATTATCATTCAGTCCAAAATAGTTTTCCAATATTTTCTGTCATTTCTGTTCTGACCAGAGATATTTTTTAAATGTTTAATTTCTAATTTTACTTTCTTCCTTGTTCCTCTATTGTGCCCCTTTAGAGATCTACTAACGCTTGGTTTTATGGCCTACCTTCAAGAGCATTCCCACACGCATCAGCAAAGAAATTATTCCTGACACAGACAGGTGTGAGTTCAGATCCTTGCTGCTTTTCTGTCTTGTTATTCAATTACTTGCTCAGAAATCCATTAAGTTCGCTGGCAGTAACTGTGGGTTTGCCTACTTCTCTTTTTTATTTCTGAAGGTTTCTGACTTCAGCTTTTTAAAAGAACTGGTTTTAGACACATTTCTAATTTTTAGATATTCCTGATACACCAACCTACTCTCTTCTGCTATCTTCAATGTGCCAGGCAATGAAGTTTTCACTTTAGATAATTAACTTTTCAGC
The DNA here is from genome assembly GCF_907164565.1 of Psammomys obesus. Lineage (NCBI taxonomy): Eukaryota > Metazoa > Chordata > Mammalia > Rodentia > Muridae > Psammomys > Psammomys obesus. Next base: position 525,633 of record NW_026591598.1, on the reverse strand, counting down.
TCTACACTTTCTATTTGCTCAGAATTATATGAATGTATTTTATCTTAACTACCAAGCAGGGAGGATGCTTTTAAGGGGCTGACACCAGGACCTCATATGTGCTCTACCAACAGTGAAAATACAGACGGACGCATGTTTCTTTTGAAATTTATGTCTCCTCAATTAGGTCATTTATTCCTTCTACTTGATTTAGTAGTAAATAAGATATTTTCACATTTTACTTTAGTCATATCATTGCCTCTCATCTTTTTAAGCAAGTGGACCAGGAGATTATTCAGAGTTGATTTCTAACCTACTTTAATATTTTGAGAGTCCTAAGTTACAGTAAGATCATGTACTGATCCATAACCTTTATTCAAATTCCTGATATAGTCAGATTATAAAACAAACTATCACAACTTTACTTCCAAATGTACCCAGAAAATTAGTATTACAGTTTACCATGAACTTTTCTGTATAGTTATAAAATTTTAAATATTATTTTACAAATAATAACGCACAGTAGAAACAACCCTGAAATGCTTTGTATGGCCTATTCAGATTAAGAAAATTTGTTAAGTACAGAAAATAAATAAATGGTTGCCAGGAACCTAAACTGAGAGGGGGGGGGGGGAGAGAACACACATTAATAGACACTGTTGTCTTTTCAAGGTGATGAAATGGAAATGTCCTAGAGTTCAGCTTCACAAATAAGGGAATGGTATACAAGTCACATCTAAAGGAAAATGTGTATCTGCAGGGAGGTATTGTGGTTTCAATGAGAACAGCTCCCACACGCTCTTGTTTGGGAAGGTTTAGGAGATGTGGCCTTGCCGGAGGAGGAGGTAGACTTTGAGGTTCCACACCAGATCAGGATATAAAGCTCTCAGCTACTCTTCCAGTGCTATGCCAGTCTGTTTCCCACCACAACTATCATGGACTAACCCTCTAAAACTAAAGCCAAGCCCCCAATTGAATGCTTCCTTTTGTAAGAGTTACCTTTGTCATGACCTTCACGTCAACACAATAGTAACTAAGACAGGGAAAAAGGAATTAAAAGGCCTCTAACCTAATACTAGTTATGCATGACATAGCCAACTCACTGTCAGAAAACAGTCAGTGGTACCGCCTGGAAGGAATTCCTATCTCCTGGTTTCTGGTTGAGTTCTAGCTTTCCTTTAGACTATGCTAACCACTAGAGTTCTTGCTCAGAGTTTTATTTTAGCTTGTGTACCTGTACATGTGTGTGTGCACCATGTGTAAGCAGCTCCCAGAGACAAGAGGAGAGTGTCAGATATCCGAGGACTAGATTTACAAGTGGTAGTGAGCTGTCCAATGTGGGTTCTGAAACACAAGAGGGTTTGCCACACATACTGAATGCCTTGACCCAGCATCTCTCTCTCTCTCTCTCTCTCACACACACACCAACTTAAAGAATAACTTACAAAAGCACAATTAAAAGAACCACACATAAATATTAACTTGAAATGAATCATGAATGTAAATGTAAAGCATCAAACTTACAGAATAAATGAAAAAAATCTTTAGGTACCATTTGACTGGAGAGCACACAAAAATCACTAAATAGTAAATTAAAAATAAATTCTATTTCATTAACATTTAACATGACTATTCTTTTTACAGCATAATTTAAAAATAAAAAGGCAAACCTCAGTCTGAAAAAATATTGTCACAACATAAATATACCAAAAGATCTCCATGCGGAACACATGCATACACACACACATACAAGCACACACACACAAGCGCACACACACAACTGGAGTGAGAGTTCTGGTTTCTTTAAAAAAATTAATGTTTTTATTTTAATCCCAGGTGTGGGATAAGAGGCCTCGTCACAGCATGTGATTATGATTTGCCTTGTGCACTAGCAAGGGTGTGGTTTTTCCAGTTACAGATAAGTTTAATTCTGGGAACTCTGGAGAAGATATTCCAGAGCCCCAAGACAGGAGGAAGAGTGGAGGCACTCTGAAGAAGGCAGCTGCTACTCCTCCCTTGTTGTTCCTGATTGCTGTTGCTACAGTTTGATGAGAAGTTGGGGATATCCTGTTGGCAAAAATCAATCCTGCCTCAAGGAACTCAATGTCCCTAGTCAGCAGGAAGTAACCTATGGAGGTCTTCTCCCCTGTCCCCTTAACCTTCTTTCTCTCCTACCTAGTGATGGGTGGCTAAAAAGGATTAGAGTGGAATAACGGCTGGAAGGGAGATAGAGGCATAAGAACACAATAAAATATATTTTAAAAATATGTCAGCAAACAACATTTTAAAAAAGATTTAAGAGAACCTTCAGAAAAGATATGAACATGTCTCTGACGAACTACAAGTGGGAAGCCTCCGGCACTGCTGTAAGAAATTAAAGTAGCATAGCCACAGGAAGAACAACACGCATCATCTCTCACTTACCCAGCAGCCTGGCAATCCTTCCACTCATTAGCCAAGAGGACTCAAAGAAAACATGTAGACGATTCCTAGTAGTTTTTAAATAACAGTCCCAAACTAAAAAGACCCCAACTTGTCTAATAATAAATGAATAAACTACTTTTACATATTCAAAAATTAGAACATGAGTCAATAAAAAGCCACCGATGGTGAAAAGCAGCCAGCCCTGTCAGTGTGAAAGCATACACACTCATATGCCTGACAATGCCATTTCTGAAAGTTCCCTTATATGAAAAGAATCCTATGAAGAACTCAAAGATCTAAAACTAGGTGTGACCAGATTTCATCTGGAATCAAAATCAGTCATGTAAAAGAGCTCTGGGCTCTACTAAGTAACAACATACGAATATAAAGATCAAGTCATACCAACAACACTTCTGCACACATCCTGCACCCTCCCCATCCCGAGAAAGAACATACTAGGTTAATCTCTACAGTCCCAAATATCACAGCTTCCACTAGCTACATTTTCCAAAAATCAATCCCCTAAACTTCAAGGTGTACTAAAATGAAAGTTAATTCCAAAGAGGGAAAAACAAACAAACAAACAAACAAACAAAAAAAAACCCAAAACCTACACTGAACTAAAAACTCCACAGCAAGTAACAGAAAAGACCAAATAGGTAATCTATAAACACCAGGCAAATGAGAATTTCTTAAAAAAAAAAAAAAAAGGAACAGCAAATGTAGTGGCTCATGCTCATAATCCTAGCACCTGGGAGTCTGAGGCAGGAGGACTGATTTGAGTTCTGGGCCAGCTTGAGCAATAAGGAGCTTCTATCTCAAAAGATTTAACAAACCAAAAACAGAAAAAATAAAGGTATATCATAGATCAACAAGTAATTTAAAAGACTTTATTATCATAATAAAGTATGTATTACTTTATATAAAGTGCATCTTCTACTAATTCAAAGTAGAATTTATCACATATAAGCTTTATCACATATAAGCCTCAGGTTGAAAATACTCTTAATAAACATGTTACTATTTGATTAGGTAGGAACAGTAATAACTTTATATTCCAGGGAGAGCAATTCCTATCCTAAGTGCTGTACTAAGTAGCTAACAAATCATGTTTTAAATAACTAAACTGTCAAGCACATGCTCACTGTTGCTGCTCTTCCTTAGCTCTCAATGCACACCTATTTACAGAACTTCAGAAATGACACCAGACCCTTTCATTCCTACTTCTATAGTTTTATATCACATCTAAATCTTTTTTTTTCTCATTCACAGTTTATATGTAGCCATCTCTCTTCCTTCCCCACAACTTCTTGGGATGCTCCTGAAATCTGCATGTCCCATGTAAAAAGCAACTATACTTGCCAGTGAGTCTGGTTTATTCCCATTGCTTCAATATAATAAACATCATTTTTTTTTTTCTCCAAAGTGTTTACTTTAAGCACCAGAGCCACTCACTCTCTCAAACACAAAGGAGGCCATTAATGATTAAACAGTAGGCACTCAAAGGCAAGCTGCTTGGCTGGCTGAATGAATGAATGCATAAACAACTACCACATTGCCAACTTAGGTTCCTGGAAAATTCTTGTGGAACAAATGCAGAGTTCATCACTTTTAAATACATTAATTATCAAATTAGATAAATGATACCTAAAAGGACAGCTAAGTAATTTACTCCTAAATTAATAAATTTAAAATATGTAATTACCATACTGATTTAATAAATGGCTCCTCTCAATGTTAAAGCTATGTAGAAGAAGTACCTTAAGTGCTTTTCTTTAATCAGTGCCCTAACTTAACTATTTTGGAATTTTTTTATAGCTAAGTATGTTTCACTGCATCATTCTGAATGTCTAAGAGACACCCAGCTCACCTATCTTTAATATGTGACCCACTAAAACAGCAGCCTAATATAACTACTAGTTGCATCAGTTTTTTTAAAATCTCAATATTTATCATTATTTGGACTAGTCCTAAAAGAAAGGAATCTCAAGATCTAAGAGCAACAATTCTCAGAGCCCTCAAATGGTCATTTTGTGTGAGAAACCCACAGGATGGAATACATGCAATAAGATGAAACAAACAGTTTTGCTCATGACATGGATAAATTTCAAAAGCATCATGTTAAATCAAAGAAGGCTAATTAAAAAGACCATGTACTGTATGAGTCCTATTACATACCAACCTGGAAAAGGCAAATTTTTTTTTTTTTTTCCAAAGCAAGGTTTTTCTGTGTAGCCCTTGCTGTGGTAACTCCCTCTGTAGACCAGGCTGGCCTTGAACTCAGAGATCTGCCTGCCTCTGCTTCCCAAGTGCTGGGTTAAAGGCATAAGCCACAACCACCGGGTTGAAAAGGCAAAATTTTAAGCAACAAAAACTCATCAGTAATTGCTAGGGCCTCAGAAAAGAGGAGCCTGACTTCCTACAGAATGAAATACATCTTGATCACAATGGTTATACTATACACTTCTTAATTTTTCTAGAACTGTAGACCAAAATGTATTTATTCGTATAAAAAATAACTTTTAGGTTAAATACCTGATACAACGGTTAGCTCCACAAAGAGGGAGCACAACAACAAGGTGTCGCACGGCCTGTGCAAACAACAGGCCGCTGAGAGTAACAGTTCACAGAACACCGCAGTGCTGGAACAGACACTACTTTATGAGTCTTTCGTAAGTCTTCTATTGGAATACCCATTATCAACGCTGGCAAAGATTTTATTTTATTTTTGTACATATATGCATAAGTGCCAGAGGCTGCCCATGGAAGCCAGAAGTGAGTGCTGGATCCCCTGGAGTTGTTAATTAATGGACAGTTGTGAGCCACCAGGTGTGAGTGCTAGCAACTTGAACTTGGGTCCCCTGCAAGAACAGGACCCAATCTTTCTAGCCTTTTGTTGTTTAAACAAAGCTTCTCACTTCATTGCTCAGGTTGGCTTCAGCCTCCTAGGTAGAATTGTAAGTACACATGGCACCATGCCAAGATATCTTTGGCTTTCACACCTCACTGTGTCTAATGACTGATATGACATCAATGACTGACCTTCGCCTTGACATTCATCACTAGCACCATCTATTTCTTTACTTTTGAACCTTGTTACTAATTCCTTTAATCACTGATTCACCTAAAGTTTGTTCAGACTGTTCCTTCAAGTACCCTTGATTATTTCCTATGCCAGACAGCAACTGGGGCTCTTAGCTACAATGATTTAAAACCACTAAGTCTACTCATATATGTCAAAACCAGCAAACTTTAAAGTATCTTTTACAAACTCCCATGGGTTTTTTTTTTTTCCTTACTCCAAAAAATACAGTGTGTTTATTTTTATCCAACCAAACTCTCAGTTATCCCTTTGTCCTATTTTCTCTCAAGCTTTACACAAAGACACAGATAAACAGTCAACTTCCTCACAAAATACATGCATGTATGTTGAGACAGCTGTTTGTAAAAATTGACTGACTGACTGATTATGTATGCATATTCTGTCTGCATGTGCATCTGCACACAAGAAGAGGGCACCAGGTGTCATTATAGATGGTTGTGAGCCACCATGTGGTTGCTGGGGATTGAACTCAGGTCCTCTGGAAGAAGAGCCAGTGCTCTTAAACTCTGAGCCATCTCTCCAGCCCTAAGACAGGTGTTTTGTCTTCCTTCTTTGGGACAAATACCTGATTCTTGCTAAATTGTTAAACTCTTAATGTTCTATTTTATGATGTCAAATCTTTATAGTTTCTCTACAAATTTTGAAAATAAGATGTCTTAAAGAGGGCCCAGGTTCAATTTCCAGCACCAACATGGAAGCTCACAACCATCTTTAACTACAATCACAAGAGATCCAAGAACCTCTTCTGGTCTCTGGGGTACCAGGCACACACATAGTAAACAGATATATATGCAGATAAAACACCCAAATACATATAATAAATTAAGTAAATAAATGCTTAAAGTAGTAAATAAAAGTAACTTATTCACAGAAATGTACTAGTTTCAAGATCAAGTTTGCAACATCAACTTCTAACCATAATCATTAAGAAAATGGCTATTACTCAAACCTAGCTTTGGGATCCCAAGTGAAAGCAATTGTATTATTATAAACCTAGTTTGTAAGATTAAATAAATTAATGAGACTAACAGAAGGTTTGAATATAAAACATTAAAACCAGAGACAAAAGGTAAAAGCTGAAAGCTCATACTTCTCAGTGTTCAATCCATTCTCAAAGATTCTCTTTTTAAATTTGTGCATGTGTATCTCCGTGCATAGGTTTGTGCACATGAATATAGGTTTCCCCAGAGGCCAGAAGAGGGTGTTGGAGCTCCTGAAGTTGGAGTTATGGGTTGGTAGGAACTGCCTAATGCAGGCGCTGAAAAACAAACTCAGACCACCAGCAAGAGTGGTACATGTGTTTAACAATGAAGCCATTTTTCCAGTCCCTTTGTACTTTAACTACATATTGAGTTAAACGGTCCAAAAGGTAATTGCAAAATGAACCCTATGTTTTTAACATCAACCTTACTCCAAAATACTATTTAATTAAAAAAGGAAAGGGTTTTTTTTTAAATTTTTTATTAATTAGACTTTATTCATTTTGTATCCCCCCATAAGCCCCTCCCTTCTCCCCTCCCGATCCCACCCTCCCTCCCCTTCTGCATGCATAAGGAAAGGGTTTTATCTTCTGTGCAAAAGAAAATAAAACTGGCAGCCAAGTATTTAATGGCCTTCCAAATGGTTACAATTTAGTTAAATAGTTAGAAAACAGGTATTAATTTTAGTGATTATTTATTCCCTTAAAAAGTTGAACTAGGCATGATGGCACATGCTTACAATCCCAGCACTAGGGAGGCAGAGGCCTGCTATAAGTTCAAGGCCAGCCTGGTCTCCATAACAAACATCAGGCCAGCAGGGCTTCATAGCGTAACCCTATCTCAAAACACAAAAAATTTTAACAAGTTAAATAAGAATCACATGTTTATAAAATCTAACTAGTGCCTTCATAGATTTTAAAATTATTTGGCTTTTAAAAACAATTTTCAACCTGAGTCATATACATGAAAATTGCTGGGTGTGGTCATACACAATTTTAAAACCCAGCACTCAGAAAGGGAGGTAGATGCAGGCAGATCTTTATAAATCTGAGACTAGACTGATCTACATAGCAAGTTCTAGACTAGCCAAGGCTATACAGTATGATCTATCTTTAAAAAATAAAATAAAAATAAGAACTAAAAAAGGGAAGGACATTAAAAAAATAACTAGTTCTTTTTAAAATAAGACTATTTCAAAGAACATTTTTTCATTACCCATTCCTATTCACAATATTAGTTAAAAACACAAATGAAAAGTAAAAAGTAAGACCATCATTAATAATCCATTCAATCTTAATGAAAGCCTCTGGGAAAGCAAGTCCTTGAAAGTGCTATGAAACATCACTACTTATGAGTGTGGGAGTCAAGAAATAAATGTTTAGCTCTCCACCTTTACCGTCAATGCCTTAGGGATCTTGAAGAAGATGTAAAATTATCAACAAGGGTGCCTCCTAATGACTGGGGTTCACCAGTAAGCAAAATACACATGATCGTCACCCTCAAAAGTTTAGACTCTGTAGATAACTAATGAAGAGTGATGCCTGGGGTATGGAATCAGCATTTCTGCAAGACTGCTGGCTGCTTTGTGAAAGATCCTGTGAACAGAGACAGCAAGCACTAAATCAGAGACCAGGTAGATGATGTAATTAGACAGTTGCTACAGAAGAGAAAACAAGCTTCAATGAAATACAACTGGAGCTCAATCTCGAGGGCTAAGCATGGACGGCCAAAAGTATGAGAGGAAAAGAACCATTCAGGACCATGTGAAAGACATGCTTAGAAACTTAAAGATGATCTTCAGAGGAAGACATGAATGAGCTACAAATGAAATAACAGAGTAAAACTGAAAAGGGTATTTTCTAACAAAGAACATCTAACCACTTTCATAAGAATGTTATCTTGCCAACAGGCCCAAGTGTCTCACCATCCAACTCTAGCAACTTACGTTGACAACCAATCATGATCCCACCCAGCAATCCAAGCTTTAGAAGAGAAAGAGAACTGACCGTATACTGAAACATAACAAGGGGAGTCTCCGGATAAAACCCGAAAACTGTGATGCTGTCAGAAGATAATAAACTAAGAGGGTGGAGTGCAAAGAAACTTTTATTTCACTGAAGCACTTTTTTCCTTACCAAGTGCACAGTTCAACCCCAGAGAGTAACAGCCCACCATAGTTCTTGATAAATAGTTCATCATCAGATTAGATTCCACACGCAACACTAGGTAAAGCAAGGCAAGCTATCAATGACAAGTTCTAGCTGGCTTCTCTTTTGTTTATGTTTTTTTGTTGTTGTTGTTTTGTTTTGTTGCTCAAGACAGGGTCTGTCTTGTAGCCTTGATTGTCCTGACTGGCTTACAGAGCCAGCTGGCCTCAAACTCAGATCTGCCTACCTCTGTTTCCCCAAGTGCTGGGATTACTGATGTGCACCACTGCACCCAACTCTCTAGCTGGCTCCTTTATCACTTTAAAGGCCCTCTCAAGCTGAGGGTGGTAGCAAAGCATTTAATCACAGCAGTCAAGAGACAGAAGCAAGTGGATATCTATGAATTCCAGGATAGCCAGGGATACATATTGAGGCCCTGCCCCAAAAAGCAACCAACCAATCAATCAATCAATCAATCAATCAATCAATCAATCAATCAATGCGGTTTTCAAAAGACTTGGTCCCTATCACATATCCCCTCAGAAAGGGTGGGCAGGAGTATTTGCTGTTTCACCAAAACTCCTGATCAATGAACTACATAAGGTCTTGATTCATGTGCTAAGAGACATATCACTTCAATTTAAGAAAATGTCCTACCTTTCCGGGATCATCCTTGGATCGAGGCACTTTAAGGAAACATTTGTTCAGTGACAGATTATGTCGTATGGAATTCTGAAATTAAAAAAGAAAACCATTTTTGGGTCAATGGACTATTAAAACCCTACTTCATCTTTAAAAACAAAATAAGAAACCTACATAGTTTTATGAATTGGAATAAGTTACAAAAAGAGCCAACTTTTAAAATAAGCTTCAGGGGCTGAAAAGATGGCTCAATGGTAAGAGTGCTTGCTGCACTTGCAGAAGACCAGAATTTGGCACCGACATCTGGCAGCTCACAACTAACTGTAATTTCAGCGTCAGAACTCCTGTTCTGGTCTTTTACGAGCATCCACCCCTACGTGCACATACCTATATGGACTCACATACATACTTTAATGTAAAAATAAAATGAGCTTCAAAGTTAAACCTCTCTGGCTTTCAAATTAGGCATAGCATATTGCAAACAAAAACAAGTTATTGGACTAGTCAATTCTCAGCAGATTCAATGATATATATTTAGCATTTAGAACCTTAATGATGCAAAACGATGCCTAGGATGCAATGTTAAACACTAAGTATCAAACACAAAACTGCCCGTATATTATGCCCACATATATTACATACTATGTATGTAAGATTTATTTTAGACGTGGAAGTGTTTTTATCTGCATGTATGTCTGTACACCACATGTATGCATACCTGGTGCATATAGAAGCCAGAGAGGGCATTAGATCCCCTGAAACTGGAGTTATAGCAGATTTTGAACCACCATGTAGGTTCTGTGAACTGAACCCAAGTCCTCTGGAAGAACACCAAGTGCTCATAACCTCTGGGCCATAATTTCAATCCCTTAACTGTGGTTAATTCTTGAAAATACATCAGAAGGGCAAATGTCAGAAGTTATTTTATATAGGTTTTACGGTGATGATTTTTTCCTTCTTTTTACTTTCCTACAAGGTCCAAATGGCTTACAGTGACTTTCTTTAAAGTGTTAAAGACCAGGGATATATAGCTGAACAGGAGGAGAGCACTTGCTTTGCACGCACAAGTCAGATCCACTCTCAGCACTGCAACAAAAAAAAAGTGTAAAAATGCCACTGTGCTTGGAATCAGAAGACAACTATCCTATGGTGGATAGAAATTTCAGAACTTTAAATAAATTAGGCAAATACAGCTATCATTTCAACAACACTATTAGGACTTTCACAAATAGCTGTATCTTGAAATAATGTCTTCTGAAAAAGATATATACATGCCACTTTATATGAACTGAGACCCTTTTTTTAACCTTTAAAAGTTATTTTTAACTGAATGATTAATATTTTACCTTTTATTATTGGGGAAAGTACACAAACCATTTCTGAGTGAATCACATCTACTATTGATTTAATTTCTACATGCACACAGAGTATGCATGTATGGAGGTCAGAGGATAACTTGTGGGAGTCATCTCTTTCTTGCCTTCATATAGGTCCCGGAGATGAAAGTCAGGTAAACAAGCTCAGTAGTTAAGTATATTTAACCACTTAGCCATCTCACAGACCCACAAAGCCCTTCACAGTCATTTTTTGGGAAGATAATAGGAATGAGAAGGAGTAACAGAGGTGGTGAACGTGATGAGAGTACATTAATGGAGAAAAATGTCGTAATGAAATCCCTTGCTCTGTGATACAAACTGACAAAATGGAAAAAAAAATCAAATTTTCTAAAACAGAAACAAATTCCACTGCTTTATTACAAAGGCATGCAGAAACAACAAGGTTCTATCTATAAAAGAAAAAAAAAACCTGTAAGAAGATACCAGGTTATTAAAACAAGAGAAGGAAAAGGACATGAAGGGGGGGAGGGTCTGGGAGGAGGAGAGAGTTTGGGATGGATAGCATCAGGATACAATAATCTGTCAAAGAATTAAAAGCAGTAGGATAAAACTATGCTAAGTACAGAAGCCCAAGAAAAGACTTAACTTCTTCAATACAGCAGAAAAGAACTACCTGTCACTTAGGTGACAGGAAAATGCCTTTGGAGACTCAGTGTTTGTGAAACAAACAATCTATTAATGAATAAATAGGACTGGAGAATGACTGTTAACAGAAAATATCCCAAAGCTTCCCTTTACCCAATTAAATGCTCCAAAATACATACCCAAATAACTTCTATTTATCCATTTACCCTAGAGTAGCCAAATGTTTAGTAGAGAGAGACTCCAAGTACATTTAGCCACTTCTTAAAATGATATCTTTGGGGTGGGGGGGTCACATTTTTGGCAGAATGTCTACTATATTTTAATATAAATTTCTGAAGTCTATTCAGAGTGCTTAGCCCTAAATGAGATATCAATCTCACAGTCCTTCCCTCAAGACTCAAGGGCCGGTGAGGGGCAACAAATTCTAAGGGCCAGAGGTGGCAAATGCCTTAGGTGCAGCACCCATGAGCCCACAGAGACTGTGGCAGCACAGACCTAGAAGCCCAAAACAGACAAAAATCCAGGCAAAGGGGTCAGCACGAAGTCTACGCTTCATTCAAGAGCTACTGACATCTCACTGCTGTGAGAAGGTAAAGTACGTGTTCTCCAACGGCATGACTCCTGGTATAGAGACTACAAGCCAAGGCAGGCTCAATGTCCAAGAGCAGTCAGAAAGTGCAACTGAACTCCATGGACTTTAATTAAAGGAGAAGGTAAGACTTGGATGGGTAGGGAGGTAGAAGATGGGGATGAATGCAATCAAAATACAGTATATAAAATTCTCAAAATGTTTTAAAAATTTCTTTAGTCTACAAAGAATGTATACAGTAGAACTTTCCTCTCCAAAGTTTATGGATACAGAATATAACACCTCAAAAAATTCTCTCAAAAATATATTGTATGCATTTTTATCAAGAGATATATACAGACTATATTTTGAAAACCAACTCACTACCCAACTGTAAATTTAAAATCTAAAAATGTTAATTCTACCTCTACTTGGAATGTAAGCAACTACAAAGAATGCTTCATCTCAAACAATGACTGAACACCATTTATTGTTTTATTAATCAATTATTTTGGAACTGTATCAGATCTAAGATTACAAGGCAACTAATGAGACTGCAATCCTGGGGGGTAGATATTTCATTGTATACATGTATAAAATTCTCAAAACGAAAGAAAACCACTTGCTAAGAACAAGGCTGTTCCAAGGAAACAATATGCAAGCTGTCTCACCTTTAGCAGAACACTGACAAGCTGACCACCGCCAAGCAGGTTCTAAGAAACTTAATTTTTAAAAAATTTTTTCTGAGAAAAAGTTTTTCTGTGTATCCCTGGCTGTACTGGAACTCTCTCTGCAAACCAGGCTGGCCTCAAACTCATAGATTCACCTGCTGAGATTAAAGATGTGTGCCACCACGCTCAGCTGAAACTTACTAAAATTTTAAAAGACTAAGTTACTGGGCTAGTGAGTCAGTTTACATTAAGAAGAACCCCAGACATAAAAAGTTGTTCTCATGCTCAGCCTCTTCTCCATTAGATTACCATGTACTCATTAGAAAGATTGTTGTAGCCAGGGGGGTGGTGCAGAGGCAGTCAGATCTCTGTGAGTTCGAAGCCAGCCTGGTCAACAAAGCCAAGTGCAGGACAGCCAAGGCTATACAGAGAAACCCTGTCTCAAAAAGCGAAAAAGGGGAAAAAAAAAAAAAGGGGGTGGTGGTGGTGGAAGGAAGCAAGTAAGAAGGCAAGAAAGAAAGGAAGCAAGACTGGAGTAGGGTAAAGTACCCAGAAGAGTAGTCTCCCATGATAACAGAGAATAAGAAAGTGAGTGTCAGCCGTAGAAGAGTGAAGAGCAGACACCTCTAAGCCCACCAACTTTCCATAGATTTTTAACAAAGCACAAATACTTAAGTCTGGGATAATGGCAGCAAAATCCCGCCTCCATAGCCCTTTGCCAAGGCTTCTGGGGGAAGAATGGAAAAAAGCACTTCTACAGAGGGACAGGAAACCCTTTTCCAGGACATAAGTACCTGTATAGTACTACAGGGAAAAGTAGAGGCAAACCCTTCTTTTCTGGGAGAGGTATAAAGGTGCTGCCCTACACTCTAAAGAACTGACGCTGGTACCATACAGATGGGTCAGCTACATTTCAGAAAGGTGCAGGGATTCCCATCCAAAAGCAACCACAGCTTTAAAGCTACTCTGGCTTGAACCAGAAGGACACTGAATAACAGCAGTTTGATAACAGAGGGGGACAAAAGCATCCAAGAGACTCCTGCTTGCTAAAGATCTAAATACCTAAACTCTAAAGAGACAAGAAAACTAGGGGTAGGAGGGGTTCTACAGCATACAAACCCCTTGCTGAAGTGCAAGGCAACAGGTGCACACTGCTGGAAGAATGAGAAGCCTATAGCATGTATAAGACAAAGTCAGTATCACCATCTCCATTCCATTCAAGGATTAAGACTGACCAAGTTTCCCTAGGGAGACTGAATAAAAAATGTTATCTATTTACAAATAAAAACACTTTATTTGATCTCTTTTGTTCTGGTACTCAGAACGCAAAGGGCTGAGGATGTAGCTCAGTGGAAGAGTGCCTGCCTGGGTTAAACTCCTAACACTAAAAACAACAACTAAGGCAAAGTCTGATGTAACGATGTGTACCTCAGTTAGGAGGCCAAGTTAGGAGGATTATAAGTCAGAGGAATATACAGTGAGGTCCTGGTTTAAAAAAAAAAAAAAAAAGGTAGGAGCTGGAGCGATAGCTCCACAGATAAGAGCACTCGTTGCTCACCAGGGAACCTGGATGGGTCCAATTCCCAGCATCCATATGGTGGCTTCACATCCCTCTATAACTTCAGTTCCAGAGAATTAGATGCCCTCTTCTGGCCTCGATGGGCACAGTACACACATGGTGTACAGACATACATGCAGGAAAGACACCATCCACACACATCAAGTAAAATAAGTAAATCTCAGGAAAAAAAAAAAAACAAACAAAAGGAAAATTAAGGTGAAAGAATGTACTTCTGATATCTCCAGCTGGCTGACAATGTTAAAAGAAACGCCTTTAGGGAGAAGTATAAAACTAAATGGAAATTAAGATCTACAAAAATTAAAAGTACCAAAAATGGTTAAAAATAAAATGGAAGTACATTTAAAAAAAAACTTTTAAATTTCTTGTAATATCTTTTAAATATCTAAAAAAAAAAAAAAAAAAAAAACAACCTAGTAGTTGATTAAAAGACTCAATATACAGATATAAGTAATATAGGGCAGTAAGATGGCTCAGCAGAAAAAGGCACTTGCAATACACAGCTGGACACTGTACTGTACAGCACAAGAAGGATGGCATGAGCTCACCCCAGAACAGAGTAGAGGAGATGTACCCTCTAGCCTCCACATCCATGCCTGCACTCTCTATCTCCATCTCTCTCTTACAAATATTAAATTTATTTATTTTTTTATTAAAAAAAAAAAAAGAAGAAGAAGGCGGCCATGTGAGATAGCTCATCAACAACCCTGACCTGACCTACATCTGCCTACATCTGACCTCTGGAGCCCATACAGAGTGAAAAGAGAAGATAACTTCGCAAAGTTACCTTCTGACCATGGTGCACACAAACACACAATACATGAAATTTTAAGTATATTAAAGCAAAATGTATAAAAAGCTACAAAAATTCCGTTTCTGAAGTACTACATGGAATATGGCATGCAGTTAAAGGTAATCCATGTTTCAGCCCTCTTAAAATTCCTATGTTGAAATCTAATTCCAATGTAAAGACCACTGAGAGATGACTAGATCATGAAGAAAACTTATGGAAAGGACTTAGTACCCAAAAAAACAATTCTCAGGGAGTTCATCCACTCCTGCTCTACCACCTAAGACTTCACAAGACAGCCTCCATGAGCCCAGGATGTAGGCCTCAACCAAGACTAGAAAGAAGCTTCCTGTCACGTCTGTCAACAACCTGATCCTGCACTTCCCACTTCCAACACTTCTATGAAATAAATGTTTGTTGTGTGTAACCCACCTTGTCAACTGTGGGGTTTGTTTGCTGTGTGTTTGTTAAAGCAGCCTGGATGGACTCTGACAGATGAATATAGTAAAACCTTAAAATTATTTCTAAAAAGGAGTAAAAGAGATGCAAATTTTAAAATGTAGGCAACATGAAATCAAATGCTGAATCCAAATATACAATCAAACAAACTGTAGACTTCATCCACCCATCTTGAGTATTTTTCAAAATGTAAAAATAACCAAGATGGTCAAAGCTCAGCCATAAGGACACAGGCCTACTGTCCTGACACAGGCAGGAAATCATTATTTTGAGGCCAGCCTTGGCTACAAAATAAGACCCTGTATAAACAAGAACAGCAATATACAAACTTAAAATAAGGTTAAGGAAAAAAAGAGTAACTATTAAGTGAAGAGATTCCCATTCTTCAGGAAAGAACAAACTTCTACCTGGTCTTCCTCCCTTAAAACAGCTTACATGTTAGAAATATTCAAGTTTCTGCTCCCTCCTTTCTTCATTTGTGTACTTGTTGCCTAGTCAATCTTGTGCACAGCTATGGTGTCAGTGACTATTTATGATACTTGATCTAGATCTCCCTACAGACCTTTCTCTCAAGTGCATAATTTACTTCAAATGTTAACTGGGCTTTCGGAGAAGCCACTCAAATTCATCACGGTTAAAACTAAATTCGATCTTTTTGCCCAATGTGGTCTCCCAGTTTCCCTTCAATTAAAAGACAAAAATATTTACACTGTTGCTCCCATCCAATCTCAGAAACTTCGTTACCCCTAACACCTCTCTCCTTCACCATCCAAAACAACTCTATCAAGTCTTAATTTGTTTAGCTGACAGTCACTCCCTGCTTCACCATCTTTCCTATTACCTCGTCAGTCCAGGAGCTCACTAACACTAGTACAGCCTCCCTCCGACCTGGTGCCTCCACCCTCTCTGCCTCCCCACAGTGCAGGCAGTTATGTCTGAGCATTACAAGTCTGATTCCAGCCACTTATTTATCGATTTTATAAAAACCCAATATTCTTAAGCATTCAAAGGCATGCTCTGAACTACCTCACTGTCTATGTTCTTCCACTGAGATGGCCTTTTTCACTTTCGAGGCTTTTTTTAAGTTGCTGAATGTACAAAATTACTGTCCCCAGCCTTACTTCTTTCCAGCTACATGAATATAGCCAACATTTATCTGCTCTTAATTTAAATTATCAGTTATTTTTTAAGCATTATTTGTATTTACATGTTATGTGTTTGTGGCATACACCCATGGAAGCCAGAAGATAGTGTTGCAGGAGTTACAGGAGGTTAGGAGTTTACCAACATGGGTACTGGGATCTGAACTCACATCCTCTAAAAAATTACCATGTCTTCTTCACCACTAAGTCATCTCTCCTCTTCCCAGAAGCCCTGGCTGACTTTTCCTGGTTAGGTCAGATCTCCTAACCTCTTTATCTTCATGGACTTCTCATCATGTTGCAACTATGTTTAATAGGTTTCCTATTTCACATTGCATTCTTAAAATGTAAACAGGCCTCATAAGGATTGAGACTCTGCCATCAACCTAGAACCTAGACTACAATGCTTTTTCTGTAGTCATCAAAAATCTGTTCAAACACATATCAAAAGCGTAATAAGAACACCCATACATACATACACCACACATGTCACTGCTTCAGTCTTTGCTGCTTCAGGCTTCCCAACCTGGGTGGTGTTTATCTCCAATAACCCCAAGAAAAGTTAGGAGAGTAGCGATTAGAATGATCCAAGCTGGCCTAGAGAAAAATGGCTCAGGGTAAATATTAAAGACATACTGCTTGGCATTGAAAACCCCACCCCCAAAACAGTTTATCAAAAAGCTCAAGATATGGGGCTGGAGAGATTGCTCAGTGGCTAAGAGTACTGTCACTCTAGCAGAGAACCCAGGTTCAATTCCAAGCACCCAGAGCTGTTTGTAACTCTAGTCCCAGCCAATCTAAAACTTTCTTCTGGCCTCCACAGGCACCAGGCATATGTGTGAACAGCACAAACATGCAGGCAAAACACCCATATACATAAAACTTTTTTAAATATTTTTTAAAAAAACATCATTATGTATTCATATTGATTTCTAGGTTCCACTCAAAATAATTAATTCAAAAACTCTTGAGAGTTTCAATCCAGGAACCTAAATTCTAAAAGCATTTTACTGCTTTTTATCTTAAACTGGCACCTCTAATCCAATCAACATTAGATTTATCTATCGGTATCTTTTTTTTTTTTTGGTTCCATTGTGACTTTCCTTTTCTGTGGGAAGCAGGCAGGACACAAAGAATGTATATCAGGCACATAAAATTTTCAAAATTGTTCTAAAGTTCTTCCATCCAACCTTCTTTGTTGGAAGTTAGTGGAAGTACAGAATGCCCCTACTCAAATAAAACCATCCAACACAAATTTACTGAGATCATCGTGATTCCTCTGATATCTCTGACTTTAGATTGTATCCCAAGAAAGTATGACACGGTCAGGTTGCTCTAGTCAAAAGCTCAAAGGCTGGGAAGGATGCTCAACGGACAATGTCTGCTGTACAAGCACAAGGACCTAAGTCTGGGTCCCCAGCATGCAAATACAACAGCCAGATGCAGCAGCGCACGCTTGTAAGACCAGTCGGGATGCTCCCTGGGGCCTGAGGCTCCAGCATCAATAAAAGACTCTGAAGAAATGACTAGGGAAGATATTTAGCCCCACAGGTGCCCATCCAAGCAAGCAGAGCCACACATCTACGCACACATACACAGACTAGTTTCTCCAATGTGAGTAGGCACGGTTACTACTGCTTACACTTAGTTCTAAGGCTTCCTTCTTTTCACCCTATCTCTTCGTTATC
This sequence comes from Psammomys obesus, assembly GCF_907164565.1. Classification (NCBI taxonomy): domain Eukaryota; kingdom Metazoa; phylum Chordata; class Mammalia; order Rodentia; family Muridae; genus Psammomys; species Psammomys obesus. The sequence goes on along the minus strand of NW_026591598.1, from coordinate 507,479 downwards.
CTATATCCTAATGACTTATAAAGTTAATCTTCCTCAGAAAAGTGATCAGCACAAAATTTTAATTCCTTTCCCTCTATTTCAGGTTATAAAATAAGTCAATTATGAAATATTCAGTTATCTTTAATAATGCAATCTCCTTCAGTGCCGTTACATGAAAGGGAGGTTAACTAAATGGTAAGGTTCTATCTGACATGGCAAGGTTTCCTACCCTGGGTGACCCAATTTATGAAATAAAAATCTTTTTTCTACCCTCTATTCAATCAATACAGACTTCACAAGCTGTAAATGCCCTTCCAATTGCCCCAATCTTCCTCATCCATACCTCAAAAGGACAGAAGCAGCAAGACACAGACCTGCTGAACAAATCTAAGGAGAATAAAAACCAAGGTCTCTACAAAGAAAAAAAAAAGTAGTTTTCTTTGGTCTCCTGCTCTTTCATTTGTGACAGTCTTACTGTGTAGCTCTAGCTGTCCTGGAATCCACTACATAAACCACACTGGCCTTGAACTCAAGAGACCTTCCTCTAACCTCCCCAGTGCTAGGATCAAAGGCATATTCTACCTCACCCAGCTTTTGGTCCACATATAAATATTCAAAATATATCTAGGTCTGAAAAAAAAAAATTAAAAGTTGAGCACAGTAAATTTTAGGCAACCAGTGTTTTGAAACTCAGTGAAAGAATAAATTTTAATGAATATGAAACAGTAGTCCCTGGAGATACTTAAGTCTGCCTGAAGCAGATGGTACCAGATTATCTTTCTGGGAATCTTTTAGTTTTACAGAAAAACAAAAACCAAAACACACTTTTCCACTCCCCGCTCCACCCACGAAGACAAGCAGGTTGATAAGGAGCATAATCAAAATTTATACACTGTTTCTAAAAAGTAAAGCATAAGTTTCTCAGATGGGCGGTCTTATACATTAAGATCTCTGTAATCAGGTTCATTCCAACTCTCTGCTAGGAGCTCCTATAATCATGTGTTTAAAAATACATTAAAATAGCCCTCTAAATCCTCAAAATTAATTGCTATTTAGTTTCTCTTAATAGCTTTCTAATAATTCCCCTTCCTTTTACTCTATAACACTTTATTCTTTGTACCAATTACTTTAGAATCTTAAACTCCCCATTAGTTCTCAGTAACTACACCCTTTAGAGTTAACACTTTTTATTAAGCCAAAGACAAAATGGATATAATTATGACTTAGAATTTGTAGCTGTGACCAACTGTGTCAACAGTAACGCAGGATTCCACAATTCTCTGAAGTGCTTTTTATATAGCTTCCTAATTGTGTGTTACATGTATCTTCATTTAATAAAAAGAATAAACAATCTTAGGGACTCTGTACTAACTTTCTTAGTGTTTCTAAACCCACATGCAGTGAAGAGGAGAAAGTAAGCCCTTGAAGTTAAACTGAAAAGATTGGTAGCCCACAGGCTACACAAAAATCAAAACAGACACATTTATTATACAACAGATAAAGAACCCTGGAATGAGAAGTATCTAGAAATTGGGAAATTCTTAGGGAGAAAAAATATGAAATGCCTACTATGTGACCTAATATGAAACACAGAGCCAGAGCACACTAGAGATGCAGCCACTGGTTCCATACCTTTGTGCTTTACCTGTCTGGTACCTTCGGGAATTCAGCTTTACATCCACTGATAAATACTCAAGGCTCTGACAGGCTTTCTTACTTAATTTAGCCATTTTTTTTTCTCTCTACATACACCATGTTTTTCCTGCTGTCAAACAGATTTCTATTTCCCTAATCCAAACCCTGGCAAAAAGCACCTAGAATGCTTGGTAATAAAAACAGAAAATATAGTTTGTATAAAGTCCTATCACTTTTTTACAATGATATTTGATTCTGAGGTTTAAAAAAAAAAATTTGGCTGAGCAGTGGTGTCACATGCCTTTAATCCCAACACTTAAGAGGCAAAGGCATGCAGATTCTCTGAGTTCAAGGCCAGCCTAGTCTACAGAGAGTTCCATGACAGCCATGGCTACACAGAGAAACTTTGTCTCAAAAAACAACAACAACAAATATAACAAAAATTGAGGTGTTTTGGTTTTTTTTGTTTTTTTTTTTTTTTGTTTTGTTTTTTTTTGAGAAGGGGTGGGTGGGTAGGAGTGTACAGACACTGGAGATCAAACCTAGGGCTTTATGCTTCCTAGGCAATCACCTACCACTGAGCTCTATCCCCAGATTTTGTGGGTCAACTTTAAAATATACTTCTAGGCTGGAGAAATGGCTCAGAAGTTAAGAGCATTGGCTGCTCCCCTCCAGTAAACCCAGCTTCAGTTTTCAAGACCAACATAGTGGCACACAACCATCTATAACTTTAGTTCCAGGGGATCTCTACTCTCTTCTGGCCTCCACGAGCAACAGGAAGGCATGTGGTGTACATACATACACACAGACAAAACACTAATATACATCAAATAAAAATAATTTTTTAAGTCTTTAAAAATGTACTTCTCCCACTGAAATGCTGTCAAAGTAGATTCACTCAAAGTATACTGTTAAAAATCAATTTTCATACTAGTAAGTCAGTTAAGAAAAATTTTATATCTGCAAATTAAGTTCAACCATTCATACAGTTTTGGTAAAATTATAGGCTATATACTGCTGCTGGTTAAGAACAAGTGCTGAAATTCCCAAATTACCATGTCTGGTACTGAGTCTCGATGCTACCATTCTCTATCTAAAAATTTCTGGAAAATTGTTTTCTTACTTTCACAACTGGACAAAAGAGTATTTACTTAATAAAGCTGCTATGTGACTTAAAAAGACAATGGTATAAAAGCATTTAGAATAATGTCTGGCACATAGAAAATCAAAAAATACAGCTATCATTTGAGTACTTATGTACAGGAAAAAAGGAAGAAGACAGGCTATTTAAACAAAAATAAGTTCTGTAAGATTGAACTTATCAATAAAGCATGTATAAACACAAAAAAGATTCACATGAGCCTAAGCAATAGGGTAACATCAACTGGATAAACAGCAAAAGAGAAGTAAAAGAAAAACAAAGCAAGAAATTGTGTTCACAGACAGCAAAATGACATGAAGGTAGAAAGGAAAGCTGAGAGCAGGAATCACATTTTAATTCAAGCTGCATTAACTAAAGCTACTAAACAGAAGAGACAAGAGAAGCTACAGAGCGGCATAATCCTTCTCCTCAAGACATTTGGTTATTTTCCACAACACATGGCACCTCGCAGGTGCAGGGTATGCAAGCAAAGATCTCTAAAAATGTATGAGAATTTTTAGGTACTAAAGGTAGTCAATTTAAAGGTAGTAAAGTGGGACCGTTTACTAGAATCTGGAATAACTATCATCTAATATAAACCTAAAACTCTATAAACCTTTTTTTGCATACACAAACATGCACACATACACACTAACACACAAAAGCATGCACATAGCCCAGATAGCGCACAACTGAGTAACTCCTATGTAAAACATTAATAAACATGTGCAGAAGTAAAAGAAAGCAAACTGGATTACTTGTTATATCATATAGTCACTAGGCAACTAATGTGATGGTATATCAAAAGGCTCTTTAAATATGTGGCTGATTCAAGAGCTGGCAAGAGGAGGGTATAACATGACTCTGGAAACAAGAATAAAAGCATCTGATAAGCATTACCAATGGTCAAAGTTGCAATGATTTGGGGGACGATGAGAGTTGGGGATGTAGCTCGTAGTAAAGCATTTGCTAGTTAGAATGTTGCAGACTCTAGGCTCAATCACCAGTAACAAAAAGTGAAAATGCCTCTTTGGCCTCCCCACCCCCCAAGGGAGGAGCAGTCCTGTTAGGCCACAGAGGAGAGCTTTGCAGCCAGTCCTGAAGATACCTGATAAAACAGGATCAGATGAATGGGGAGGAGGCCCCCCCCATATCAGTGGACTTGGCAAGGGGCGCAGTAGAGATGAGGGAGGGAGGGAGGAACTGGGAGGGAATGAGGGATCAGGGCACGGCTGGGATACAGAGTTAATAAAATGTAACTGATAAGAAAAAAATAAAATTAAAAAAAAAAAGTGAAAATGCCATATAAAGTTTTTGCTGGGCATGATGACTCACCCCTTTAATCACAGTATGAGGGAGCCAGAGACAGAGGATCTCAAGTTCAAAGCCATCCTTGACTACATTGTGAGACTGTGCCTTGGAAAACGAAGGACTAAGATAGTTTAGCTCAAGCAAAAAATAAAAAGGGTGATAATGCTAGCACCAAAAAAAAAAAAAAAAAAAAAAACCAAAACCAAAAACAAAAAAACCCCCAAGAAAACAAGCACTTACTATCATGAATACGTGACTGAACAAATAAGAAAACCCTTTCTCTTTAATGTGAATATGTGTCCACCTGTATATATGTATGTGTACCTGAGTACAGATATCCATGGAAACCAGAAGTGAGTGGTGGGTTTCTTGGAGCTAGAGTTACAGGTGGCTGCTGAAATATAAACTCCAGCCCTATGCAAGAGCCATCTCTTAACAACTAAGCCATCTCTCCAAAGCCAGAGAACATCAGATTTTGTTTGTTTGAGACAGAGTCTCTCCGACTGGCCTCACACTCAAAGAAACATGCCTGACTCTGCTTTCCTACTACTGAGACTGAAGGTGATGTGCACAAACACAAAACAACAATGAATGCTAAAATTCATGGACAAAGTTTTTTAAAAAAAAGTATGTTCACGTGCTCTCAAAATATCTCCCCACCTTACAGTGGAATGCCCAGAGACATCACACTGACGAAGAAACTATGGCTGTGGTGACATTTGATGCCTGTGGTAAAAACAGGGAGGCCACTTTGTTATTCTGCCCCAAATGCACTAATTCTCACATGAGAAACCACCACCAAAACAAAAAGAAAAAAAAAAAAATTCACATTTCTGACAAAGATTTTCCAAAAATGTCTAAGTCACAAAAGATAGAAGTATGGGACATTTACAAATTAGAGGGGAATGGAGACAAAATGACAACTGAATTGCAATGTGGGATCCTGAAACTTATAAAAGACACTGAAGGAAAAACAATGAAATCTGAAAAAAGCCTAGTCTGATCAATTGTATTCTACCCATAAACATTTTTGGATTTGATCATAATGCAGTTCTGTCAGATATTAACGTCAGAGGAATCTGGTCAAGTATATGGAGAAAATGTTTTTGTACCTCTTATAAATCTCAAAGTCGAAACAAAAGTTTATAAAAACCCACGTATTAATGCAGTCCTATTTTACTATTTCTACCATAGCTTCACTGTCAACCCATCTGCACAGTAGGTATCGCTTTCTACTGACTGCTGCATCCTTAGTGCTCTCATTCTATGTTACATCAGTCCCGTGACCTAACAAAGCCCTAACATGCTACTTCCCAAAATAAGGCAATCCCTAACTACAAATTTCTAGGGCCAGCAAAAGGTTCAGTGGTTATGACATTTGCTGAAAAACCTCAAGATTTGAGTTTCATCTCTAGTGATCATAGAGCAGAAAGAGAAATCTAACTCTAACAAGTTGTCCTTCAGTCTCCATGTGTGCACAGTGGCATTACACACACACCATCAATCAAACAACAAAATTTAAAAGTTTTCCCATTTCTGGCATCCTAAATATGGTTAAGTCAGAATCTAACCTTTAATTTTATAGCTTTCTAAGCTTTACTTTCAATAGCAATTAACAGTAGTATCAATGTTTATTTCATAAAATCTATAATTTAAATAAAATACATACCTTCCAACCACTGCCAGCCTCTCTATAATACGGGAAGTTATCACAAATCCACTGGTAAATCTCACTTAAAGTCATTTTCTTTTTGGGTGAGCTGTTAATTGCAAATGTGATGAGACTGGCATAGCTGTAGGGAGGTTTTCCATCTTTGTGCTGTTGGACTTCTTCCTGGTCCAGCGTTGTGTTTGGGTCAAGGAGTGTATTCTTCTTAGAAATTCCTGTTCCATGTGCATTTTGTGCAGCATCAGATTTTTGAATGGCTGCTCTCATGGTGAGCTGTGGTAACCAGTCCATAGATGTTAGGCTGCTCTCCAGTTCAGATGTCATCCTGAAGGGAAAGAGACTCCTTAATGAATTTCAGAGACACAGCCCCTACTCTGCTCAAAATAATCCAACAGTCACAAACCTAAGAGTTCCAAAGTAAGAAAAAGCCTGATTTAAATCTGGAAACAAAACATCGAGTTACATTAACGGACAAACTAAATATTTAAGGGATCAACATTTCCTTTTTTTTTTTTTAATGTTATTCTCTCTAAATCATGAAGGATTTAAAATACAATACAGACAGCAACTGCGAATGTCAATCTTACAAAGAAAAGAAAAGAAAAAAAAAAGAAAATATGAAAGAAAAGAGAAGAAAAGACAAGACAGAAAGAAGGCAGCAGGATCTTGGTATGAAAACTCCTATCAGCAGCCCAAGTCCTTAAATAGCAACCCACACATGCACAGAGAAAACACCATGTAAATGTTAATAATACTAGTGTAGGAGCATCTTGGGAACATACTATGCACCTTTGAGTCCCAGAAAGAGGGAGAAAGTGGAAATAGAGGGAGAGAGGGAAATTAATGAGGAAGAAAGAAGAGGAGAGATGGGAATAAAAAAGGTAAAAAGGAGGAAGGGAAAGGTGGGGAGGAGACAAAGACTCAGAGACCTAGAGCCCTACTATATCATCTTATTTTCCTAATGCTCTGAGCCACTGTTTTACCTTGCTTCTCATAGTCCCTCCTCCTTTTCTGAAAACCAAAGGTAAATTTCCCTCAAGGGCATCTTCAGGAGTCTTCAAACAAACAAACAAACTCATATTATCCCACCATACACTGTAGCAATGCTCATGCCTGGTGTGAGTATATTATATTCGGGTGAAATAAAGATGTACTGATTTCAAGATATTATACCAAATGAGTAAAGGAAAGGACCTGGAGCTTACAGCCTCTGACCATCAATTTATAGATAAAAAACTAAAGGCCCACTGATGTTAGAGGTTGCTTTCATACAGGTAATTAACAGAATTAAAACCAGAGCCCAGGGCTGGAGAGATGGCTCAGTAGTTAAGAGTGCTGTCTGCTCTTCCAAAGAACCCGGTTTAATTCCCAGCACCCACAGGGCAGCTCACAACTGTCTGTAATGCCAATTCCAAGGGATCTGACACCTTCACACTAATGCACATAAAATAAAAATTAAATAATTATTAAAAAACAAAACAAAACAAAACAAAACAGAGCCCAGGTCTCTTCTGTCCAGGTCAATAGTTTTTCTACATCTTTTCTGTAAAATGAGGATGATAATTACAGCCATACCTATGTGACTGATCTAAAGTAATGTCAGGTAAAAAACTTACTTAAAAAAAAAATCATAAAAACAGGAGCCATTATCACCATGCAGTCAACAAAGCAGCATTGCTATTATGCCCCTACATGCTACTGCTCCAGCTGCCCCAGGACTCTCCCTGCACACAGCTTTACCTTGTCCAAATTTTAAGGCAGCTGTTACACACATTTCCCACATTAACAGAAAGCTGTGTTTAAACTGAAATATAACTGTCAAGTAATAAGAACTTAACACTCTCAAAGATATGTCAGCATGAAGGAGTATTTAAAATGTGCAGCAACACATTTAACAAGACTTCATAATTGGTATTATGTACGGGACTATGCTTGAGTAATAAGCACACAAGAGAACCATTGTCAAATTCTTGCCCTCTGGGAAACGACGGCTTAATCAATATCAGACATGAAAAAATTGAGTGAAGGAACAATGTTAACTGCAGCTACTATAAAGGCTCAGGAAGGAAACATAGACTTCAGCCCTGAAGGCAGGAAAGAAAAGTCTTCATCTGTGTCTTAAAGAAAGTGAAGATCTAAACAGCCCAAAAAGGACAGACTGTGTCAGAATTATATCACGTTGCACTTCTAACTATCTCCCGTGCTAGTGTAAACACTAGGTATTCCATAAAATTTCTCAAATACAAAGTCTGAAAAAGGAGGAGGGAGTTGTTTCTAATTTATTAAAGTTTACATACTTTTGGTAATAAGGTTAAAAGGTGCTTCCTTTTTGATACTTAAGCTAGAAGCTGCAAAAATAAACAAGATGAACATTAAATTTGGTCAGATTACCAGTAGCTTCAGAAAGAAACCTATTAGTGGAACGGTGATGACAGTTCACTTGTGTAAGAGACAGATGGTAGTGAGCTTTAAAAGAACATAGAAAGCTCTAAGGAATCTTGCTATGGAAATCTGGTTAAGAAATGTCAGGACACTTTACCTCACCCCATTCCTCCTCGCTGGCCTCCTGGACTGACTTCTCATCATCCTTCCTTACTAATCACAAGTCCCATGTATACACTCAAAGAGAATTTAGCAACACCCTTCTCATGTCATCACAGCCGAGCACTTCTGATGTCTCTTTCCCAACACTACACCTATAACACATTTTCACAATTTTTAGCCTTTATTATTGTTTTATGAATTCTTCTCTAAATTCCTAGAGCTGTGGTAGCTTAAATTTGGCATTTAACTCAATTCATTTAAGTTCATCCTATGTCTAAGCATTCTACCTTCACTCCTGTCGCACACATCCCCACTGAGGACAGTGACCATAAACTAGTATCTTTGGTGCTACCTAATAACATGCAGGTACAGATTATCTGGGGAAAAAAAAAAAAAAAGTAATTCAATTCATTTTCTGAAATGGCCTCTCCTTTTCTCTCTGCCTGGTTTTTCTCCAAAACTCAAATCAAACATATCTCCCAAAACAAAAGCCCATTCAATTACTTTTTTTCCATTCTATACCTCCTAAGATGAAGGAGAACCTTTTCTTACAAGGCACAGATTAAATAAATAGCACAGGATTTATATCCAAGTTTAATACTCTGTATCACAGAGACCCTCAGCTCCTTGAAAGAAGGAACTTCAATAGTTAAAACAGCGTGTGTGTGTCTAAGTCTGTGTTGGCACAAGTGCACACACACTTAATCACACCAGAGTACCTGTCAAGAGACAAACACCTGTTGGAGACTAAAAGAAAACAAGGACAGAGTAGCTTAGATAGCATATGGAAGAACATTTACAACAGCTACATCCTTTATAACTTGGGAAAGGTACAAACCAACACAGACTGACACCAACAGTTTAACTGGAATACCAGAGAAAATGGTAAGATAGAAGCATAGAGAAAAAGAACATAATGCTTGTGAAAGAAATGGAAATGGAGAAAAAGGAATGGAAAAGAACTAAGGTTTAAAGTTCTGAAATTGATATGGCATCTCTTTTACTTAAAAGAACGTCCAAAAGGAATTTTTCTCAACTTTCAAAGCATTATAGAGTATCAAAGTATAACAACACAACAGGTGTGGTAGTTCATACCCACAGTCTCAGCATTTAAGAGGCTAAGGCAGCAGTACTGAGTTCAAAGCTAGCTGGGTGTACTGAATGAGATCCCGTCTCTTTCAAACAATACACTTCTCAAAACTAAGTCATGACATGTGGGTAGGGAGACGGGAAACTAATTTCACTTTACAAAACACTAACAAAATGATCTCACATAGGCTTTTACTACCTTATCACACTCCTTTGGCTTCCACCTGCACTCTTCCTCATTCCCAAGGAGTAGCAATGCTTACTCAGAAAGCTTTCCAATTCCAACAGCAAACAGAATGATGGAGATGCTGCATCCAGCGGAGTAAGAGGAGGACACAAGGAAAAGTAAAAAGAATAAGCCTTATGATGGTGATGATTTTGTGACCCCAAATAGTACTGAGCCCTTCATTCCTGGAACTTGGTATTTCACCTAGAGATTTGGCAGCAGATGAAAAATTGCACAAAGGAGAATTCAAATGAAATATGTAAAATAGACACTGGCTCCTTCTTGTCACATAAAACAAAGCCCTAAGAGAAAAGAAAACTGACTATAGAGTTACGAAACGAGATAAACTACAGATCCTTAGCTTAAACACAAGCCTGTCCATGGCCTGATGTGTCCTATAAAGTGTCCCGAAGCTCTGTAAGACTGAAAGACAAACTCTTGCTTCTGAAATGCAATCTGACACCTGAGCAAAGAAATGTTGCCAAACACGGTAGCTTATACCTTTAATTCCAGCACTTGGGAGGCAGAGGCAGGCAAATCCCTATGAGTTCAGGCCAGCTTAGAAAGCTCTGTTTCCCTCAGGGATTTACTTTTGATGTAATGGAACCTCTTCAGCAGTGGATGGACCCTTCTTAAAATAATCTCCATAATTTATTAACTACTTAAGATTACAAAGAAAACCACTTATACTAAGTCTGAATTTTAAATATTGCTACTCAGTGATTTTAAATGCACATACCCAACCTCACAAAATCATCAAGCGACCTCATTAAAATGAGCCCTTCATTTGACTACTCAAGTCACCCAGGAGGTGATTTCAAATTTTTGTAGACAGCACATGAAAACTGTGAATATACTTATTCCACAAATAAGACCTTTATTCCACAATAATGATCCTTTAAACAGCCCCCAAGACCTCCTTACTCCATAAAGGAATTCTGAATCCATAACTCTCAGGTATAAAAGCCCTAGCTGGTTATCTTACAGGGAAAGACAAAGGTGTAACAAGGAAAAGGAGATGTTTTCATTGTACAGAACCACCTGATTAATCCTGACAAATAGTTTCTAAATTCCTTCTGTATTTTTCTTCTTTTGCCTTCTATTTTCTTTCCGCAAAACCTTTTCAAAGCAGCTATTCACTGTTCCATTAAGGAGAAGGAACAGCAGTAAACTACTTTCCACTAAGGCATAACTAATCTGTTAAAACTTCAAGAAATGACCTTTCCAAAAGACACACCAAATAAAGAAAAAAAAAATCTTGTTGGTCTAAATTGAAAATACAAGATGAAAAAAATTATATTTCAAAATAGGTAATTCAGCAAATAAATAACAAAAGGTCACTCACCAAAACTCCGCTTTCATAAATTTTCTTTCACTTCTGAAGTCCTAAGAATTTTTACAATACAAAGTATGTAAAAACTTTTAGTGAGATTTAGTGAGAACTGCCATCAGGAGAAAAAAATGGGGGGGGGGGTTTGTCTCAGAGGCACATTTCACAAAAATAGGTGGAAAAGAATCCTGCAAGGTTCTTTTGTAAAGTCCTAATATTTGGAAAACAATATTAAGCTCACCACAGGAAGATAGGCATGGCACTATCATGTCAGCACTCAGAAGTTAGAAGGAGCATCAGTCCAATGTCAGCCGCAACTCCTTATCAAGTCCATGGGCTACATGAGACCCCAGCCCCAAGCCCCACCCCAAATATTTGCAAAGGAAGTAAATTCACAACACAAATTCACAACACAATCAATTTTTCTGGATTAGGGGATTCATTGTGCTTAAAAAAAAAAAACTTTTTAGGATAATCTAAATCTCTTCTACTGTGGAGAATACAGAGGAAAATGTCTTTAGTCAGAGCTCTCTTCATGATCCCACATTTTACACAAGTTAATGTCATGTGGGTTTCTTCTCTAAGTTAAAACTGTAACTACTCCAATTCTTTCTATGAATTTAATAAGCACAACACATTCACTGTTCTCTACATGCTCTGCAAATTACCCTTCAACTATTTAGTCTTAGATTCAAAAACAAATCTTAATTCATGCAAACCATACTCTCAGCAAGAACCCTGTTGAAGGTACAAAGCTAATACAGGTCAAAATGTTTTTTTTTTTTAAATTCATTACCACGTGTGTGCAATATCTGTTTGTGTATGTACACCTGGATACATACATGTGGAGGCCAGATGTCACTGTCAGGTGCCTTCCTCTATTGTCCACTAACATTTTCCCTGCTAAGACTAGGTCTCTCCTGAACTTGGAGCTCATTAATTCAGTCTAACAGGCCAGGAAGCTACAGGGAACCTGTCTCTGCCTCACCAGTGCCAAGATTGCAGGTGCTTGTCATCACACCCACCAGCTTTTACTTGTGTGTATAAGTGAAGTGTAGGCCTGTTTGAGTATATGTGCACCACATGAAGGCAGGAGTCCAAGGACACCAGAAGAAGGAGTTGTAGCCTCTGGAAGTGGAGCTATAGGTGGTTGTGAGCCACCATGGAAGGTGCTGGAAACAAAAAGAGTGGCTGGTGCTCTTACCTGCTGAGCCACCTCTCCAGCTAGCTTTTTAAGTGGGTGCAGAAAATCTAACCTCACATCCTCATGCTTATGGAAAAGCACTTTATCCAGTGAGCCATCACCCCAGCCCCCAAAGTATTTTTATTCTATATACATACAATTCTTATCTTTAAACTATTTTACTTTAGGCTGGGTGTAGTACATGCCTTTAATTTTGCTCGGAAGCAATGATCTGGGCTACGAATCAAGACCCTGTCTCAAAAAGAAAAAAAAAAAAAAAAACTATTTACTTATATATTAAAAAAAAAATGTGGGGAAATAAACTATTCTACCATTAATGCCATACACTCTACATTTAAAACTTTACCTACAGAATTATATGAGTAGGCCGAGCACAGTGGCACACACCTGAAATCCCAGCACTCAGGAGGCAGAGGTAGGCAGATCTCTGTGAGTTCGAGGATAGCCTGGTCTACAAAGCAAGTCCAGGACAGCCAAGGCTACACAGAGAAACCCTGTCTCAGGGGAAAATATTTATATGAAAAAAAAAATTATCTAAATAGGCTACTGAACATCAATCCCTTTCACTTATCACCCAAACCATCTCTGTGGTTGATATTTAAAAACCAAAACAGAATTTGCTATTAATACTTCTAACGCTAGGTTACTTGTGCTCACAATCATTTTTTTTTCCATTAAATTTTATCCCTGTCTCTGTTCAAACCACACTGCCTCAGTTCATCCAACATCTCTTAAACATTCTGCCTCCACGGCATTATTAGTATTAACAAAGGGGATCAGGAGATGATGCACTAAATGCAAAGTTTATGCTGCTGTTTGCAACTTCCATAGTTCAACAGCTCTCAGAATATGGTCCAGAAAGCTCTCTCATGATGGTGTAAATAGTCAGAACTAGCTCATAAGCTAAAAATGCCACACTATGAATTTTAAAACCAAGGCAAAATAACCCCTGCTATCTATTATGAAAGTTTTCCTAGCCAAAAGAAGTCATTAAAATGGCAGACTTTTGCACACAGTACACAAATCCTGGAAGGTTTTAAAATCTCCAACTTATCAGTAAGTCTTAAATCAGCAATGTGACACACCAGAGTGTGACAAAAAGAAGTTTATATTATTTACTATCATTTATATTATAGTATCAGTTCATAGAACTGTCATGAAAAATATGTTTATTTCAAAAGCATTTCCAGAAGGTTATCATACACTCCATACTATCTATCTTTAGATTCCTTGTTTCAATTTCAAGACTGGTTTAAAAGAAAAAAAAATCAGATAAAATTTAGTCTACTACATAAAAGCACTCTAATTTTTTATAAGACATGAACCAAAAGCTTAAAGGGGTAGACAGAGGGAAGAATCAAGGTGGACAAAACATTCAACTAAAACTAGAATTTCAGAAAATGTTGCCCACAAATATTGTTCAGAAAATGTTGTCTTCCTTGAAGCTAAAGACAGATATGTAGTTCCTTCAACACTGTGATGACTTAAGGAAGAAACCATCACATTAGATGAAAAGGAAAATAGAGTCAGACATGATGGCACACTACCTATAATCCTAGCACTCAAGATGGTGAGGCACATCTCCATCTCCAGGTCCAGTCCAGCCTTGGCTACATAGGAAGACACTTTCAAAAACCAAGAGCTGAGGATGTAGGTCAGTGATAGAGTGCTTACACAGCATAGACAAGACTCTGGGTTCAAGGACTCTGACTTAAAAATAAAAATGAGCAGGACGTGGTGGCACACATTTTCTAATCCCAGCACTCAGGCACTCAGGGAGACAGAGACAGGCAGATTGCTGTGAGTTCAAGGCCAGCTTGGTCTACAAAGTGAGTCCAGGACAGCCAAGGCTACACAGAGAAACCCAGTTTCAGAGGAAAAAAAAAAAAAAAGTTCATCTGGACTCCTAAAAGATTTTTTAAATTTAATAAATATAAACACTAATCTAAAAACTAAATAAGCAGAACTTCGCTCTATGAGCAGATACCAATTTACATAAAACATCAACTTGTAGTAAAAAAATCTGGAATTTTGGTTTCTTTTTTTCCCCATACACATTAAATAAGTAAATATTTATTTTAAAACTTAAAAAAACACCATATAATACATGGCTGCTGAATGACAGACACAAGATGTGCATGTCCAAAACCAAAGAGGAAGAAGAGAACTCTCTTCTTAGGTATTTTTTAAATGTCATGAGAGAAAATCTTCCTGAACCAGAGGAAATTTTATCTAAGTCCTTCCCTGAAAAGATAATTCATCAAATACTAGAAATTTCAGAGCAAACAATATATGCACCTGTCACTCCCCTCCAATAACTTTCTCACACTTCTTTCTGTAATTGCATACAAGAGTATAAACAACAATTTTTAAAAACAACTTTAAGGATATGATTAAAACGGTACTGAGGAAAATAAGGAAAGGCAATTAAATTGTATTAAATTAAATGTATTCAAACATTTAAAAGTCCAAGAGATTAGAAAGTACAAATAATTTTATCAACAAATCAAAGATCAAATGAGTATACAACATAAATTGTTCATGAAAATACTTTAGAGAATTGTTTTGTTTTTTTTTAAACACAAATATTAAAGAATGTGCTTTCATTTTAATTCCAGGTATAGAGATGTGGGGCTCCTTCAGACTGTTTGCCTCATGCTCTAGCGGTGATGTGGTTTTGATAGCTGCAAATAGTGATGTTTAGAATTCCAGGAACTTTTCAGAGGTTATATAAAGGCTAGAACCTCAACAGGCGAGGTTGGTGGTAGGTCAGAGGGTTGTTTGCAGTTTGCTAGTAGCCATGGTCAAGGAAAAAAAAGGAAAAAAAAAAAAAAACAGATTCAGGAATTTTCCTAATTCCTCTCTCCCTATCCTTTCTCTCCTATTTAGTGATGAGGATGAAATGGGGATTAAGGGTGGGATAAAGAAGAGCCCACAACAGGTCAGCTACACCAACTCATCACCACTATAAATACTTTGTATGAAAAGATATGGAAGTACCAATATGGAAGTACCAGCACTATCTGGGTTGAAATGGTTACCAAAAAACCATAGGTAAAGATGTTATCCCTTAAAATATATTTGTCCCTGGAGACCTATCTTTTCAAGACTGTTAGTTGTTTGTGTTGTTTCTTGCCACCATTTCAGAGTTCCTCAGCTTTGCCATTCTGACTTTACGTTGTATTTTCTGTGCATTTTGATCTCTGTGAGATGGAGAACAGCCTGGCCTAGTGAATTCCTGGATACCCAGGATTATATGGTGATAATATCCCAAACTCACTGCCGCTCCAATAAAAGAAAATGTTTACTGAACATACATACATATATATATACATACACACACACACACAAAGCATACACACATATAAACTAGTTAAAGGATGGGAAAAAGAAACAAAGCCTAAGGAAATGGAATAACTTAATAATGTTATCAAGTAGTGAAAAGACTGTGATAGGTTAACACTGCTGTAAGAAAACTGTACAATGGATAAGCTTCTAAATCATATTCAAATTGGGGCTACAAAATGGCAAATAAAATAGAATGAAGTTTCTCTTAAATTTTCTCACTAGGTTTTTTAAGTTTTCTTTTAAGTCAACCAGAGTCTACCTATTTAATGATACACACAATGATCAAATCAGGGCAGTTAGCATATCTATCACTGTTAACATCCATTTCTTTGTAAGAACTCTCAAGAATTCTTCCCTAGCCTGTTATCCCTTGCCCCCTTGAAATGCCAATCCCCAGTGCATACTATAATCATGCAGCATAATACAACACTAAAATATACTCCTATCTAGTTGCAACATCCTACCCACTGACCAACTGATCCCTAGCACCCAAAAATATCTTCTGGACCCTAATATGTACCTGGACTGGCTTCAAAATCAAGCAATTCTCTTGCCTCGGTCTCCCAGTGCTGCGATTATAGGCATAAGTCCTAAGCCTAGCTAAAACTCTTCTAAAACTTATCTTCATCTGTTCAAGGACACTACAGTTGTTATCTAATTTTCAAGTTACTACTATGGACATGTTAGGTTCCTTCCTCCCAATTAAAATACATGACTAGCAGTTTTCAACACGTACACCAAAACTACAATATAGATAGCTCAACAGAATGGAGAGCAAACAAACGCAAACACATATTCAGTTGCTTTTCAATAAAAGTTCCAAAATAAATCACTGAATTGAAAAAACAATATTGAAGCAACAGGTTTATCTGTATGGAAGAGGAAGATGCTCTGACACCATACACAAAAAAGCAGGGAAAAAATAGATGATAGACCTAAATGTACAATCTAGACGTTATAGAAGAAATCATAAAAGAAAACTTTATAATCTTTCATAGCCAACACACATACAGAGCTCATAAGCTGAAACTGATAAATTGCAAGTTTAAAATTTTATGTTCTTCAAAAACGCTGTCTGAAGAATGAAAACACATATGGACAGGGCAGGGTTATCTATAAAAAAGCATCTCAAAAAGAATTTGTATCTAGAAATAGAAAAAGCTCTCACATATTTGTAAGGAAAGAAACCAGTCTTTTTAATGACAAAATATCTGCACAGGTACGTTCACAATGTCAAATAGGCACATCAGACAGAGGATAGCTAGAATTAAGTGTTGACGGTAGGATGTAAAATGGTGCAACTGTTTTAGAAACATTTGGTAGTTTTTTTAAAGTTGAGTACAAATCTATCACATGATCCAATCCAACTTTTACTTATTTACCCAAATCTAACCATATATTTAGACATATATGTGCACACAGATTTTCAAAGCATTTTTATTTATAATAGATAAAACTGGAAACAGCCCAAATGCTCATCAATGGGTGGATGGATAAATGAATCGTGAGTATACACAGCCAAAGCAGAATAACTACTGATAGACCAGCAACACAGACATACCTCAATATTATGCTGATTAAAAGAATTACTCTATTTTGCTTTGAGGAAACCAAATTCCAAGTGTACTGGTACATTAGGTGAAAAAAGTCATGTGATATATAGACATTTGTTTATAGAGAATAAATACTCAAGGAAAAACTGCTTTGTTGTGAAGTTTTCACTGATGCTGAGTACTCAGATATAAAATATATGTACATCTCAAAATTCAAATCCATCTTAATCAAACTTAGGAACCAAACAGATTCAACTCTGAGAGAAACTGTGTCCACCAAGACCTGACCTCCACCCTTGCCATCTCAAACCCAGGAACTGAATGGATGCTGAAGACCTGTTATCCTCACCATTCACTCTCAGCCAAACTCAGGACTTAAAGGCAGCAGATTCAGACTTCACAAGTACCTGTTAATCTTGAGGCTTTCTTTTTGAATGTTTTCACATGATTTTCAAAACCTACTAAAGTTTTTCAGCAACATGCAGGCATTCTACCAAAATCACATTAAGACAGGCTAAAACAGATCATAGGAAACATTTTTTATGCCACATTTCTGAGCAGTCTTCTGGAACAAGTAAGGCAGTTCTTAAGTCATTGCCCCTCAGCTGCAAACTCCAACACTATCCCACTCTACTCTGCTTTGCCAATCTGGAGCTAGGATTCTCTGCAAACTATACTTCTGCTTTGCCAGCTGGCTTCTTTAAAAGTTCTACCAAGAAAAGGTCCAAAAAAAACAGACTGCAAGGCTAGAAAAGGAAGAAGTGAATTGTATCTTCATTCTCAGAGTCAGGTTGGCATGTGCCCTTAGCCCAGTAATTAGGGAGGCAGAGGCAGGCAGATCTCCATGAGTTCCAAGCCAGCCTGGTTTACCTAGATCCCAGATTAGCCAGAGCTACATAGTAAGACATGAACGGATGGATGGATGGATGGATGGATGGATGGATGGATGAATAATAAATAAAGCAAGCAGACAGACAGGCACCCACACATGCCCACTCTCCCTTAGCAAAGGCTTCTTTCACCCAGGACCTGCCAAAAGCACAAGTAAAACCAGTTCTCAGTTTTTCTAACACTTGAGATCTAGCTTTGTTGCAACCAATTCAGAAACACCAGCATCTTCCTCGGAAGTCTAGGTCTCAGTCCATACACTTTATCTTGCAAGCTAAGACACCAGCAGTGGTCATGGAGCAACTTCTCTCCTGCACTCCCATTTCAAAGGCTCATCTTTCAAAACTACTAAGATTTTCTCTAGGCACCAGGTCCTTTGAGTATGCACCAAGTCCTCTGAGTATCTGGTGTCTTAAGTCTCTCTTCACAATGCCTTAAAGAGTTTTACTCTCATCATTCTGTTAACCTAGTTAACAACTGTATCTAGTTAAGATTGTTTCTACTAAGGTATCTTCTGTCCAGATATCTGGTATGGTTTCTAATTTATAAATAAAACCACAGGTGGTAAAACAATCTCAGTATGCATGTATACATGATATGTGTATATCATATAAACATATCATATATATGTATATATACATATATATATACATATATATGATGATATCATCATCCTATAATTTTTTTTTTGGCCTTTTTTTTTTTTTTTTTTGAGACAGGGTTTCATGTAGTTCCAGGCTGTAACCAGAACTTGTGATCCTCTTGCTTCCATTTCTCAAGAGCTAGGACTACTACTAATTTCTTATCTGAAAAGAGCTTCCACTTAGAAAAACCAATGACAAACAGTCCTCCTCTTCACACACATACCTCTGAGAATGGAAATTTCTGTTTTTGAGAGGAGCCATACAGAACACTATAGAAATGAGTCTTTACTGACTCTGATGTTATTGGGCTTCAATGTCTGAGCTGATAGATTTATAGCTATATTTAAAAAAAGCTGACCCTAGAATATTTTACACAAGAATTACAGCACACTCTGGGTAAATATAGACCCATCTTAGTTCTATAACCTATCAAGTAAATAAAACCCTAACTTAATCATAAATACTCTAAACAATTTAAAAATATCAGTCAATGGCCTTTTTACATGATTGTTCCAGCATGTCCCATTATAAAATATTTTTAATTAAATCTATTCAGTGCAAGTACAAAATCTACAAAACAGCTTGACAGTCCCAAAATTTTAAGTATTAAAAAAAGAAAACTGACTCCTCCCATCATATTAAAAAAAAAAAAAATCACCACTAAGTCAATTTAGTTCTGCATCAGCTCTGAGATAAAAGAAATTGACAGGTTTTTTTCCCCCCCAAAACTATTTCCAGAACAATACAGGTATCCACTGCCTTTGAAGAAAAAAAAAGAAAAGAAAAGAAATACAACACTCCAGCTAAGTAGGTGAAAAATGCATTCTCATGGGAAAACTGCCACAATGGCATGAAATTTTCCAGAAAACAGCTTTGCTCCAATGAACACTTGTTCTGAAAATCCAAAAAGGCAAACTCACTGTTCATTTTCCTTCTCTATCATTCTAGAAAACCAGAATCTGTCTCAAGCCTACATAATCCTTAACTTCACACTCATGACACCAGCAATGTGTTGTCACTTCCTCTTGCTCTCTATTCCTCATATACTCTGTTCCTCATATATGCTGGCCAGAATAATGTTCCTCAAACAGAGAAGAGCCTCCTACTGTGGCAAGTCCTAGATTCCCTCTACTTAGAGAGTTCATTCTCTACATACCAATACACATACATACATATATACATACATACACACACACACACACACATATGGCTCTTCCATCACTCTTCCATCTCTTCGCTCAAATGTCTCCTTTTCAATGAAGCTTTCCCCAGATTATTTTAGCCTACTCCTCTAGTTTAGTCTCTTCCATTTCCTCCTCGGCTAACTCAGTATCTGACAAATAGTTCTACTTATTTGCTTAGGAAGCAAAATAACAGCAACGATGCTTTATTGTACTTCACTGGTGAAATTAACTGATGCTATTCTACTGTTATAAAATGTTAGAATGATGCTGGCAGTGTACCCGGTGAATAAATGATACTGACTACAGCATCCAGTAACTATAGCTGTTGTGATTAACATTTTAAACTCTATGTTTTAATTTGAAAGCCTTCAATAAAAATTAAAATGCTTCCCAGATGTTTGATTTAAAGCCATGAGCCACCATAACAAGCAAGGTTACTTTTCAAAACCTGTTCTTGAACCAATAACAATCCCTCAGAGGCCACTAAAAGAACAGAACATGGAGAGTTTCTTATTTGTCTGCTTTACTCACTGGACCTAACATGAGACTGGATTCAAAGAAAGACTCTGGTAACTTTAAAAATCTGAGACCACTAGCTTGTATTAAACTAAATTCCTACTTTCTACATTTATTTGCTTACTGTAGAAAAGGATCATCTAAAGAATATGCTTAGCCACTCCTCAGAAACAAGTTCGTCAGTAATTTAGTTTTTAATAATCTGCTACAAAGCAACCAAAATGCATTTTTTAAATTAAAGCAAGTAGAAAACAGATTAGATTTTTAAGAAACAACAGCAAAAGTGTAGTAATGTTGTTTCATGTTCAAGATTATTCCTGGAGATTAAGAACAGATCTAAATCCCATTATCTCAAAAATCTCTGTAAGCTAAATACCCCTACTCTACCAAACTGCACTACTTCACAAAACAGCAGCATTTTTTCTACAGCAAAGGTGATTTATTGTACTTCTCTGGGGAAACAGAACGAGGATATTCTATAATAAAACTGCTACTCTGAGCCTCACCTTGAAATTCACTGCAATGTGACATAACCAACTAACTTTTCAAATATTAGATGTTAAAAAAAAAAAAAAAAAGCACTCACCTTAATGAAGTTACAGATGGACAAGTTTGTCCATACAAACCCATCTGGCCACAAAGAGAATCTAAAAGTAAAAAAGAATTCACTATTAGATGCTTCAAAGTAAATTCAACTATAACACAATTCTAACTAAAATGCTGAACAATCACCATTATTAAAACATGTATGAATGAAAAGTATATGACAGTATCAAAAACACACATATCAATCACACAGAAAACACACAGTGTAACTTTGACACCAAAAGGTGCTGAGACCTCCTAATATTTAACAGATTAGTCATAGCACAGTGTATGTGTCCAAAGTGTTTGTAGAATCTTAGGCATTCCAGCAAGAAACCTGAAAGCTACCATTAGCACTGAAGGTCCCATATCATCTCCCCAACACAACTAGTCTTCAATAAAAAGTGCTATTTTTATTGATTTTGCATAACAAATGTCACTAATACTTCATCTGAGAAAGAGTTGCAGTGCTTTAAAAATCAGTTAAGAGCAGAGTAGCACTTGAGTGAAAGGGGACTTGAATAGTTCAGATTGTGATACACTACTAAGGCTTATTTTTTATTTTCTTCATTAAAACTTGGGGATAATACCACCTATCTAATTTTATGTAGTAGCCATTACCAACTTCTTTAGAATCAATGAATAAATGTATCTATTAGCACTACTATAGAACAATGGCAGAATGCCAGTATTTTTACTAGACACAAAGATAATCCACAAATGCCTAGGTGAACAGGTACTATAAAAGATAGGAAGAGGTTAAGTACACGATTTGTAGAGTGTGCGTGCGGTGAGACATGAGCAACTGAAAGCAATGCTTACCCTGAACAGCCTGCTCTTTTCCCAGTTCCAGCACAATGCTGCTAGGCAGCATTTTAGACAGTGTTGTAAGAACTTCTAGGTTTTCAAAAGAACAAATTCAATCCTTAACTGGACTCTTATTTTCTAAACAATATAATGGCCAAATAAATAACTAGATTTTATTCTAAGTTTATAACCTTTGATTAAGAAACTTAATGGGTTCTCAGAAACTAACTGAAGAGACAGACACTTCTGTTTCTATAGGATAACAAACAAGATGGATGGTCTGATGACCCTAACCACTGAAAATAATTTAAATACTGGCTACGTATGTTAAAACACTTAAAAAAAAAATCAAATACTTGGTATGAAATGAGGGATGAGAGTAAAACTAGATGCCGATAAGGAAACTAGAAAGGGAGGCAGACTAAAACCAGACTTTCCTGGACATTCTGACAAACTCTTAAGAATTACAACTTGCACTTTAAGACCTCTCAAAGTAAAAGCACCAAAACATAGGTCTTATTCAAGAGAAATGAAGAAAAAGTCTTTTAACTCCTCGGCACTAAATGCAGACAAGGGAATGGGGCTAGTACAATGTAGTGACATCTCCCTAGCACACAAGCTCAGAGCTAGAATTTTGCTTAAAGTGCCTGTAGGATATAAGAGGAAGTCACCTTTGATCTAGGTCTGGGGAAAAAAAAAAAGAACCCCCCCAAACAGGGGTTCAAAATAAATGAATGTGACTAAAGGAATTTACAATTGAATATAAAAACCAGAAACAGGTCACCCTTAGCAAGAAAGAGCAGAAATATCAGCACAGTCAAACCAAGAGCTCAAGTATAAAGCAAAACCTTTTTCTGATGTTTTTACTGCACAAGTAAAAACACTAGCACTGTATTTTAAAGCCAATATGCAGATCAAACCCTTGTCTGTCTCAGAAGGGTGCTCTCAGCTCTCCAACCACATACAAAACACTGCTTCTTGAAAACCCTAAATTCACCATTCCTAAAAGTGACTCCATCATCTTGATAAAATAGCACTCTTTCCATGTAAGCTGGCTCTCAGGGCTCTATCTCAACTCTGTTAGAGCCATTGTTTCTTTCCAACTCTTGACTTTTATGAAGTACACCTTCTCTAAACAGTCCTGGCCTTTTAATTCGATTCCTCTACAAAGAAATAACTTTGTAAGTGGCTAGAACTTAATAAAAGTTGTGAACATCTAGAACTTGTCTCTTCCCTCTCCACCTAGGACTCTGTGAGGCAGTAATCTGGGTGCATTTGCTCTGCTGACCCAAACATCACCCACGGTAGTCTGGTACCATGGGTAGGTGGCAATGAAGAGTGGTAGAGTTAGCCAAAACTCATTTTTGAGTTTTTAACTCTTTAGAAGTCATATTCTCCTATTCTCCTAACAGGAAATAACAGGTCTGTGGAAGAATACTTACCTAGTATGCACAAAACCCTAAATTCAATCTCTAGAAACACACACACAGAGCTCTTTCAAAGTTCAAAGCTACTAGAGACTCAGCACAATTCTATTTAAAGACATATGTATCTCCAAGTCAACTTATATATTCCTATAAAAATCTGTACATAAACATTCATAGTAAAAGAAGAACAGCTGGGCAGTAGTAGCGCATGCTTTTAATCCCAGCACTCAGGAGGCAGAGGCAGGTGGATCTCTGATTTCAAGGCCAGTGTGGTCTACAGAATAAGTCCTGTTCCAGGACAGTCAGAGCCACACAGAGAAACCCTGTCTCAAAAAAACTAAAAGGAAGGAAGGAAGACGGATGAACAAACAGCAAATGACTATTAGCTGATGAATAGGAAAGCAAAATGTATATATTAATACATCAATGACAACATATGTAACAATATTATTCCACCATAAAAAGAAAGGAATGACATCTTTTTATGTATTTCAACATAGATGAGTTTTGAAAGCCTATGCTAAAGTGAAAACTTAAAGGTCACACATTTTATGATTCCATTTACAAACAGTCCAGAATAGGCAAAGTCTAGCTAGGGACATGACAAAAGATGGCAATGTTGTTGCCAGGAGGGTGGGTATGAAGGACAGCATGTAAGAAGTGGTTGCTAAGAGGTTTCTTTTAGGACAAACAAAAATATTATAATAGATGGTAACAAACACTATAAAATCTTGTAAATATACTAAAGCCTATGAATTTCATCTGAACAGAAAATTAATTTTTCAAAATATATTGTATCTTTTTTCTTCATCTGTTGATTCTTGCTTTATTTAACAAGCAGTTCAGAACTCAGGAACGGAAAAATGATTTTCTATATTGCATCTCCAATCATCACATCCTCAGAACACCTGGCTATCCATTCCTATTTATAACCAGTTCCAGTTCCTCGTCATTCTAATCTGCTCTAGCCCCAATGACTTAACTTACAATTTTCTCCATTTTCTCATCTAGATCACTGCCTTAAATAGGGTCATGACTAAAAGAACAAACATGTCAATCTTGGTTAAAGTAACTAATCAGCAATATGGAAAGTTTGTAAAATCTAAGGTTCACACCAAAGTCAGGCAATCTCACAGCTGGTGTACTCTAAGCTACAAACTTACTTCTGTACTACATCAATTATAGCTGAGCAAGTAACTCCTTAAATTACAGCCATAATAAAGAACAAAAATTAAAAAGGTTGGCACCAATAGCTAACAGTAGCATTTTTCTAGAAATCCCTTGAAAACTAACACAAGTCATCAGTTTGTACAGAGACCAATCACTGGCTAATGATTATACTCCAATTCATGCTGTTTACTGCATTACATAACCTACAGGAGAGGGCGGAATCATATATAAGCAATCCTGAGGATACATAAAACCGAGTTATAAACACATTTAAGATGCGGTTGTTAGTACAAAACATCTGTATAACAATGCATGATTTGGGGCAGAGGTAAAACCGAACTGTTATCTTCAATATCCCTTTCCCCTCCTCCACCCACAGATGCAGCGCTTTGTAATTCACAAAGAATTTGTGGCTAAAGACCTCAGCTGGAATTCCAACTCTGAAAGTCACTGTGTGAACCTAGATACACGGTTAACTTCTGAGGCTTGATTTCTTCTGCTGTAGGGAGAAGGAAAACTTCACCCCTAGGTTACGAGAACAGTAGCCTGAATGAGAACATCTGAACAGAGTCAAAGATTAAGAGCCAAAATCTGCCAAGTGTGATGGTTCATGTCTTTAATTAACCCCAGCATCTGGGAAGCACTGGTAGGCGGATCTTTGGTTAATGTCAGCCTGGTTCTACATAGCCAAATCCAGGGCGGCTAGAGCTACATAGAGATCCTGTCTCAAATAATTAAGTCTGTTGAAAATAAATATTAGGTCAAAAGTTAGTCCTTTATTTTTTTACTTTTGAATTAAAAAGTTTCACAAGTATAAACTTTACCAAGACCTATAAAGAACCTTCAATTCGTCCTGAAGATACCTGATAAGCTAGGGTCAGATGGAAGGGGAGGAGAACCTCCCCTATCAGTGGACTTAGAAGAGGGCAGGGAGGAGATGAGGGAGGGAGGGTGGAGCTGGGAGGGAAAGAAGGAGGGGGCTACGGCTCGGATACAAGTGAATGACCTGTGATTAAAATTAAAAAAAAAAAGAAAAAAAACTTAAAAGCTACTTTTGCAAGGGATCTGAGTTTGGTTCTCAGCACTCACATCAGACTGCTCACAGCAGCTTATAACTGCAGCTCGAGGGATTTGTCCCCTCTCTCTGAAGTCCACCATTACCAACATGCAGTAGAACATTTGTGCTCACAGATACGTACACAGAGATAAATGATAAAATCAATATTTTAAAAAAAAAAGAACCTTCAATTCAAGTTACTTGAGCATAGTAAATTAAACAATCTGTCAAAGGTATTTACCATTAAAGCAGTCATGGAAATAATTTTTATCTGAATCAACTAGAATAGAAGAAATGTACCAGAAGAAGTGCAATGAAAAAAAAAAAAGAAATCCTGCTGAGAAGCCATCAGTTATCCATCCCACTCCCACTAGCCAAGCATGAAGTATATCCTAAGCTACCATGTTGTCATTCCCATAAAAAAATTAAGTCTCCGGGGGTCCTTAACTTATCATGGGAGTATTCAAGGTCAGAAGAATTACCTAATAGTTAACTTAGACTGCAAAATGGTTAGAAAAAGGTTAGCTACAAACTGTATACTAAGTGGAAAATCACAAGCTTAGAACTTGAGAAAAGTAGGGAATACTTTACAACTTTCATCGGCCTTGCTTAAGTCTTCACAACAAAAGAAATTTTTGTCTGCTTAATTTTCTTTTATCACCAGAATCTGACTATTGTCATTCATATTTATTCAATGAATCTTATCAACCCATTTCTTCCAGAGCTGAAAAAAAAGTTAAAATAATGGTGTGATGAAATGGTCCTGCAAGCCTGGTACCCTCCTTCAATCCCCAGAATCCACAGAAACTAACTCTATAAAATCAGCCTCTGACCTCCACACATGTACATCTGAACACACACAATTTTTTTAAAAGCAAGTTAAAATAAGATCTGTTTGAAAATGACCAGA
The DNA here is from genome assembly GCF_907164565.1 of Psammomys obesus. Lineage (NCBI taxonomy): Eukaryota > Metazoa > Chordata > Mammalia > Rodentia > Muridae > Psammomys > Psammomys obesus. The sequence continues at coordinate 481,262 of NW_026591598.1, read as the reverse complement.
TCACTAACCCAGTCTCTGTGTCTTATATTTCTATCTCCACATAATTTAGGACCAATTAGAAGAGCAATTTATATCCAGAATATATACAGAATCTTCAAAACTCAAAAAACAACCTAATTGAAAAACAGGCAAGTATTTCAACAACCTTAGTTGTCACAAATACAGAGGTATTCAGCATATTCACTAAAAAAGAAATACAAACCAAAACCACAATCATAGCAGGCAATCTGGCTTGTAGAAGCTCATGAAAACCTGACTACCTGAGTTTGACACACACACACCCCCTGAAGCCATGATGGAAAGAGCAGGTACACCTGCACCCACACATAACAAAAGTTAAATAATTTCTAAATTTTAAAGTTCTTAAAATCTTCTAGTCGCTAGCACTGCTCCTCTGAAAGCACATCAGCCTATCAAAAAGCTGGACACTGACTTATAACATATAAACCAGCAATTCCATTCTTAGAGTAAAAAGAGAGAGAGAAGAAAAAGAGAAAGAAAAAAGGAAAATCTTCCTGAACATATAAACTCATAGAAAAAACCTGAACAGAAGATTAAATCCTAACAAAAAAGAATCCAGATGCCCACCAACTGATGAAAGTACTGTGTCCATCCACTACTGACAAGAAATGATAAATGGTACAACACATACAAACTTGAAAATATTATGCTAAAGAGAATAAAGACCAAAACACAAAAACAAAAACCTAAACAGCGTATAATTCCATTTATACAAAATATCCAACACTGGCAAATCTGAATTAGAAATAGATTCTATTAGTAGTTACTTAGGGCTACCAAAGAGAGAAGTAAAAGGAGGACAGGGATTGGCAGCTAGAAAGTATGGAGTGTCCTAGAAAGGGAGAAGGGATTCTAAAATTAGATTGCAGTGCTAGTCGAACCTGTGAATACTCTAAAAAACACTGATTTTTACATTTTAAATGGGTGGGTGAGCTACATGCTGTGAACTGCAGCCCATCATATCTGTTTTTAAGGAGAAGCATTCAGCAGCCATAGACAAATGTTTTTATTCTGCCAAGTTCCTGCTTTTTTCCTATATAGTACCTGCCACCAGAGCCAAAGCTAGAACAGTAGAAAGTAAAGCAATGACTTAATCAGAAAGCAGCTCTCAGCAACAATCTGATGAGTCTCAAGCTGACAACCCCTTAAGCTATTCAACAGTGTGCTCTGCAGTCTCCACTACTTCCACACCATACTCTTTATTCACTATACAATGATACACATACAAAAGTTCACAAGTGGGGGGGGAAGAGTTGGGTGGTATGATCAATGTATGTACGTATAACATTGTCAAATAAATAATTATTAAGGTTCATACATCTAAAAAAATTATGAAAGAAGCCACTATTATTTCCTACAGATCAACTACACAGTATATATCCTTGTCCAGAAACAAGACAAGTCCAAGAAGAGACAAACAAGATAAGGTGAGGGAGGGAACAACCACTAGCTTCAGCTTTTTAAGATTAAGAGCACAAAAATTTAAGACTGGCCTCTTTTTTTTCCTCTGCTTCAAACCAGGGTCTTAAGGCAGGTGGTAACACCAGAGCTGGAACTTCTTCCAAAACCCAAACTTTACTTCTTGCAATGATATAATCAGATCACAGGCCTCTCTCTTCAAACAAAAATCATACCCAGGCAAAGAGCAGAGGATTCTATTTCTGAGTCTGCCGTTAACTCACTGATAATCCCGAAGCTTCAGTTGTTCTCTTCTGCTCAATAACTTAACCGCAACATCCGAACCCAAAATCAAATCATGTGATCCAATTAAAAAAAAATTCTTTTTCTAATTTATATACTTATTTTCATGGAAAATATAACAGAAGTATATTAAGCTAACTCATGTTGTTCAAATCACCTTTATGGATATACATGAAATATTCAAAATCTAAAAAACTATCCACTCGCAATATACTGAGCCCTTCCATTTTAATTACTTTTAATGGTACTCACTAAACAAAGACAGAATCAGCTTTCAGAGAGCTGAGGGTTCTGAACTTTAAATCTGAGCTCAGTTATATTTAGAAAATGAACATGCCATTTCTTTGGATCCTGTGTCTTTATCTTGGGCATTGGATTTATGTGCTTTGCCTAGTGTAATTCAAAGCAAGAGAGTCTATCATACCTTTGAAAAGTAAAATGAATCTATCAGACTTTTTGAATGTCAAGAGAAATAAATGTAATATGCCCCAAATGAAAGGAAACTATGGTCTTCAATACTAGAACTAAAAAGTAAAAATAACTCCTAAAATCAGTCTAAAAACCACTCCTGACTCCCCCCCCCCCCCAAGAAAAAAAAAAGTCCCAACTGCCCTGGAACTCAATCTGTAGATCAGGCTGGCCTCTGCCTCTCAAGTACTGGGATTAAAGCTGTGCACCCCCACAGCTATCACTTCTATCCCATTCCTAGAAATCCTGGTTTATTAATGTCGAGTGAAACTCAGGTTGTCTGTTAATTAAAAGTTCTATCAGGAGTTTTTGATACATTAATTTAGGCTTAGGGCAAAATCATCTGAAAAGTTTCACATAATTTTCAGTTCAGCTCTACAAAAAATGGCTGCCTGAGGTCACTTCTGAATACAACCAAAAAGCAATAGCCACAGCTACAGTGATGGCAAAGCAGTTGACATGTAAACTCAACCTGATATCCCTGATTCAGACCACTGAATGAACAAGACACCCAGATGAGGGCATTCTCTTTGACCTGGCAGAAACTCTGGATCAGGGAAGTAGGAATAATAGGCTGGGAACTTCAACTCTGAATACTCTGAATACTCCTTTTCCTAGAACCACACACAATTTTTTCCCTCTCCAAGAGGCTTGTGAACTTGCTGAAGAATAAAAATACTACAGGTATAGTATAAACTTGGTAAGATTCAGTGAGAACTGGGACGTGATTTAGTGGAACAGCACATGCTTAGCATGTGAGGCTAGGGATCCAATTCCTCAGCACCACAATAATAAAACTAAATTAAAGTGGTTTTTAAAAACAGCCAGTAGAAGCATAACTGACAGACCAGAAAGGTATAATCTGGATTCATTCAAGAGAAATTCAATCATGGTTCTCTAATCAGGACATGATTAAAGGGATGTGATTCTAAAACAGGGCATGATGGCACAGACCTGTTATTCTATATTCAGGTGATTCTAAAACAGGGCATGATGGCACAGACCTGTTATTCTATTACTGGGGAGGTAGAGGCAGAAGGATCAGAAGTTCATGGTGGTTCCAGGCTATATGAATTCAAAGTCATCCTGGACTACATGAAGCTTCACCAAATAAATAGATAGATAATAGATAGATGGATGGATGGATGGATGGAGGTAGACAGGCAGGATCAGTAGACTGGATGGATGGACAGACGAACGGATGGGCAGGCAGGCAGGCAGACTCACTCCACTGTCAGCATTACCAAGAGGGAGGAGGAGGGAGGGAAGAAGAGGGAAGGAAGGCTATTGTAATTAAGGCATGACTCACTGGAGGGCAGAAAAATCTACCCTATACTGCTTCACTATGCACCTGTCTCTGGCCCTGGAATTCTAGTTCCTAGTAGGTTAATACATGTCAAATAACTTCCATCCATCTCACAATGCCTGGCATATGTTTTGTATTTAACTTCCCAAAACACTTGAACTGATGAAAAAAAGCCAGCTACATGTTTCAAAAGTAATACAAAAGAATTTTGTATAACAGACAGATAACAGAACCAAAGGTGTCAAATGATGACAAAAAGTAAACAGAAAAAAGGTGAGGTATGCTCAGCATATAATGATGGCACCTGATGACTGAAGTAAGAAGATACTTCAAGGCTAGCCTAGCTGCATAGCAAATTCTAGTTCAGTATCTATGTCTTTCCCTGCTACTGTGATAAATAAACAGACAAAAGAAACTTAAGGGAGAAGGGTCTTAATTCTGGCTTACAGTTCAAAGCACAGCCCATCCTGGAGGGAAAGTCAGAGTGACAGAAAGCCTGAAGCAGCTGGTCACATAGCATTCACAATCAGAAAGCATGAATAAATACCTACTTTTTAATTCAGTTCCAAGATCCCAGTGTCACCCAAATAGAATCAAGATGAATCCACACACACAGGCATAAACAGAGGCCCACCTCCTTGCCAGCTAATTCTAGATTCTGTTAGGTTACTAACCATCACAGACTGCCTGGGCACCTGGGCTACCTATAGTGAGGACCCAATCTCAAAAAGCAAACAAACAAACAAACAAAAAATTAAAAAAAAAAAAAAGGTAAAGGGAACTATGGTTTGAATAAAATTTAAAAATTTAATTTAATTTATTTTAAAAACAACTAAACGCAATGCATGGACTTTGCCTGGACCTTGACTCAATTAAAAGCCAAGTGTAAAGAAAGGCACTTAAAATTATCAGGAATTTGATTGTGTACTGGAAATAAAGTGACATCCATGAAATACTGTCAATTTAAATTTGGGAGAAGATGACCCACTCCTAGAGAAATGGCTAAGAAGTTAAAGGACTTCCTGTGCAACCACGAAGACCAGAGTTTGAACCCACATAAAACCAGGCAGGCATAATAACCGCCCATCTAGAATTCAGTGCTTACAAGGAAAAGACAGGACTTCCCTCAAGCAAACCTATGGAAAAAAACTGGGCTCAACTGAAAGGCCCTGCTTTAATGAGTGAGGAGAGTGATTAAGGAAGACTCACTGTCAACCCTGGTCCTACATTCATACACATGTATGTGCATGCATGCATGCATGCATGCATACATACATACACACGGATGCAAATACACACAAAGGCACCCCACATACATACATATGAGAAGAAAAAAGAAAATACTATACATTTTGTCAAATGCAATAAAATGATGGTGCATGCCTTTAATCCCAGGAGAGGCAGGTTGAGCTCATGAGTTTGAGGTCAGCCTGATCTACATATCAAGCTCCAGGACCATCAGGGCTACATAGTGAGACCATGTCTCAAAAACTCTTGAGTAATGATAATAAAAGTAAATAAAAAGTAGCACATCAGTACAAAAGAAATAAAAGACACTTGAGGTATATGAAGTAACTCTCAACTGCTGAACCCCAATAAATGAAAATTCTTTTTATTTTATATACTGGAGATGGGCAACAGTACCAAGGATTAAACCCAAGATCCCACACGTTTGATAAGCATTCTTTCACTAAACTATATGCTAAGATCTCTTATTATTTTTTATGTTGAGGCAGAGTCTCACTACATTTCCCAGTTGGCCTTGAACTTATTCTGCAGCCCAAGCAGGCCTCAAGTGTGTGATCCTGTTGCCGTAGCCTCCCAAGCAGCTGAAATTACAGGCCCAGCTTCTATTTTATATACTTCTGCACATATTCAATAGAACAGGTAGTCTGTAGTCTTAGGGTATTATTTATTCAACTCCAGTATCTGTACAATTAATTATCTTTCTTTTCTTAAATTTCAGGAAGCAAATAATTAACATTACCTTTGAGATAACAACATATATGTAATCAGAAAAAAAAATGGGGCACTCACTTGATAGCTCCACTTAAAAAAAAATTCTCTCTAAATAGATTCAAAGAAATTCTTGTAAATCAACATGGGAACCGATTGAGCCAGGGTAGTGCCTCAGCTACTAAAAAGTAAATACAGTCTCAAGCTTCATTAGAAAGCTAGTATCCAGACCAAGGAGGGTAACAGCCTCATAAACACCTCACTTAGTTCACACTGGAGTACTGTGCTGTTTAAGCAGGGCATATTAAGAGTTCTTTTAAAGATGAATATCTGAGGAAAAAGATTCATAATACAAGTTATGAGTTTAGAAACCAAAGGTCTGTAGTCTGTGGTGGAGCACACCTTTGATTTCAGCACTAGGGGGAAAGGGGACTTTGTGAGTTTGAGGTCAGCTTAGTCTTCATTCCAAGTTTCAGGGCAGCCAGGGCCAAGCAGTAGTAATATCCTGTCTCCACTAAAATAAAATAAAAAATAAGAAAATCCTATCACATGTAGAATCACTGAAGAAGCCATGAAGTTAGGTCTATTTAGCTTGGAGAAGAAAACATTTTCCAGCTCTGAAACTCACTTCTAATACATAGACTGAGAATATTATTTTCCTGAGGCTTCCTAGCTGTTAATGTGTACTCAAAAAGTGAGAAAAACCTATTTTTTTATTCCAAAAGACAAAAAAAGTTCCATAAAACTTTGTTAATGTATGTGAAAAGGTATTTAGTATTTTTCCAAATGTGACAATTTATTGATTTCCCACAATTCCTGCCAAGCTACAAGTATTGAGGAAACAATAATAGAACATTTTTAATATCCTGGTATAGTTTGGGAAGCTTCTTTTCGTAACTTCCATTATACCTCATCTCTTTAGTTTCTGATTATTCTCTCAGCCTAAAATGCACATATCTCATCTCATTTCAAATACTAAATATTGTGTGAATATTCTTCATTAGTAGAAGCAAAACCATTATTTTTCTGGTAAATCCATGGCTCTTTATCTACACCTGTCATTGGCAACCTGCCTTTTAACTGCCATTTGACAAGACCTTATGTACACCATACTCAAATTATATGTTAAAATAATATTTAAATGTTTGAAGGATTATCTTGTGAAAAAAGGCAGACTACGGGCTCTACTGTTCACAGAGGAAAAAGACACATTGGTTACAAGCACATTTTGTTTCAGCTAGCACCTACATAAAAGACTACCCTACTTTTCTTTTCAAACAGAGTCTTCAGTCTGGCACTCCTGCTCCACTCGAGTCGCTACCTCCAGCAGCCTGACCTCCTGCCCCTGCCTCCCCTCCTGTGCTGGGATCATAGGTGTACAGCACGCCACACCGCCACCTTTCAACTGCCACTGACTACAGGCTTGGGAAGAATAGCTACATGGCCATACCTTGTAAGTGTTAGTAGGAAAATTCATTGGCCTGAATGACTAACTCAATAATCTAGGAACTACGATTTATTTTTTTCATCATACTAGGGAAAGGTAACTCGATACATGCTATTTTCAGCAATATTAAAATTCTTAAAAGTGGGGTGGTAGTGGCTCGCACCTTTAATCCCAGCAATAGGAGGGAACGCAAGGCAGGTGGATCTTTGTGAGTTCAAGGCCAGCCTGGTCTACAAATCGAGTTTTAGGATAGCCATGGCTACACAGTGAAACCCTGTCTTTAAACAACACAGTTAGGATGAAACAAACAAACAAAGAAAAAATACCTTTTTATGTACTGCTTGATTATATGAATATGTAAAAATGCCAACAACATGTTCTAATAAGTAAATACAGTCACTTAGCATTCAGCATTTTTCATATACCCACTCGTGGTCTCATCAGATTATATCACCAGTAACATCACAGCTATCGATCTTTGCCTAAGTACACTGATTGTCCCCAGTGACAAAGTCATCTAACATTTCTCAGAACAGGTGCCCCTTCATTAGATAACTGAACTGCAGAGAGGATAAAAACAGAAATTGTCTCCACTCTCTCAAGAAAAGGGGTCAACTTGTCTTTTAAAGCAGGATTTTACTACTTAAATCCTGCCTCTATACTAGAGTAAGATTTCTTCATCATGTATCAAAAGAAATCTGATAACCTTCCATAAATCAGAATGCTTAAACCAAGTGGGGTGGGGCAGGCCTGTATCCCAGCACTCTGGAAGGCAGAAGCAGGTGGATCTCTGAGTGCGAGGCCAGCTTAGTCTACAAAGTGAGTCCAGGACAGCCAAGGCTATACAGAGAAACCCTGTCTTCAACGCACCAACCCTCAAAGGAAAAAAAGAATCAGAATGCCTAAGTTATCTATCTCAGTAACAAATGTTCCTTAGAGGATCAAGCCTTATGGCACATACCATAAAGCAAGCACTTGGGATACTGAAGCAGAAAGACTGTGGGTTCAAGGTTAGCCTGGACTATACCAAGACATTGTCTCAAAAACAGGGAAGAGGGTGCTGAAGAAATGCTCCTTAAGGGCAGTTTTGGGTTTGTTTGTTTGTTTGACATTCATCATTTATGGGTATGTCGTGTGTGCTTAAGGTGGTCAGAGGACAATTTTCAGGAGCTGGTTTTCTCCTTTCTATCCCATGTGGGTCCTGGAGATCAAACTCAGGTTGCCAGGCTTGGAGCAAACTGTCTTTATCTACTAAGACATCTCACAGGTTCAAGGGCATACTTTACATAAATGGTTCTCAGCATTTTATTGTAAGTAAATAACCATGAGGTTTATTAAAACCATTCATCCTCTTCTTAAAACCATTCATCCTCAACCCTAAATGCATTAAGTTCTTCAAACATACTAAACAATGCCTTTCCAGAACTAGTCATCAGAAGCAATCACAGGCACCAGTATTCTGGGAAGGACAGCTCTGTGATATCTCTCAAACTAAGCAACTGTTGTCTTTGCTGGCAAGGACTATTTGTTTTTCACTTGTCTAGACATAAAAAAGTAACTAAAATATGAGCAAACAAATAAGAGAAATTAAGTCAATTTCCTTTTGAAATTGAAAACAGTACCTTAAACAAACATTAACAATTTGGTTTTTCTTATTAAAAGCCTGTCAAATAATGGAAGCAGGTAAATAAATCCTTAGGTCTCATTTTCAGTTCAAACTAGATTGCCATTTCAGGTAATTAAATTGAGAAATAAGTACTATAAGTAAGCTGAGATTTTTAGATGGTTCTGAAACCAAAAAATAGTAATTTCTTGAAATGAGCAAATTCTAACACAAAGAAAACCTGAAATCATCTCATATACTCACAACTTGACCCATAATACTATAGTCAAATAATTTATCAAACCAACTTATGTATAACTTCTTAGAAATAGTTCAACAAAAACAAGTATTTAAACTGTTCTTCCAAAGACTTACTTTCCAATTTGTTATCTGAACCATAAAAATCAAATTTTCTGAGTGAAACAAGCTCACTGTACAGAAAGATTAATAAAAAGACATTTTAAATTACCCAATGTCATACTTTTCTCCCAGTCTGGTTGTTGTTGTTGTTTTGATTTCTATTCAGTAAAACTTCCTTGTGTATGATCAGTCTTCTCACCTACCAACAGGTCTCAATCTACAACAGTAACCCAGACACCTGCATTAGAACTGTATTACAAGTATAATTTCTCTAAAATATATTGGCATATGCTTCCATTTAGAGGGAAAGCAGGTGAAAGACCTAACAACTACTTAGCAAGCCTTAAAATTCCCGTTGTGATTCTTCATATCTTACCTCCAGAGTACTAACAGCAGGGATGCAGACTCAAGTAAGAAAGAGTCCAATGATTAGAAATGGACCTAATTTAACAAGAATTGTCCCTGCTAATTTCACATGAAGCTTCACAGCATCATAACATACACTCTTGTCTATCTAAAGGATCATTTGGGAGCTCCATGGCCTTTCACTTCCACTTCAAAAATCTAAGGTCTGCTCCTTACTATAACTTCATTAGTTTTCTATTAAAAAAAAAAAAAAAAAGCAAAACTAAAACAGAACAAAAAAACTAGAAGGAGCATATATGAAATGGGTTCCAGTGTCAGCTCTCCTAATAGTAATTAAGTGACACTCTTGTCAATAGACTTCATGTGTTACCCTACCTCTATTACAGCACTGTTGCAAGGTTCCAAAAATCCAACATCAATCATCATCCAAATGTAAAGTGGAAATTTTTCAAAAGCACACATGCTCTAAATAATATGAAACATAATTTTTCTGACATACAAAGTTAGTATTTCTGATGGTGTTTGCTAACCATTTATACATAAAACCATCAATTTCATCTATTTCATACCTTACCTGTCTAGCCTGTATAAAGTGTTATAGATTCATATATTCAAGGAAAACAGAAAAATCACTCACTTCCAACCTCAACAGTATGCCCTACCTTCATTCAAACACTCAGCCTACCCTTGATTGTTGTATGTTAGTTAACTTCTGTGACTAAACTAATTTCCAAAAGTTCTAAAACCAAGCAACAGAAACTCTATTTAAATTATTTTTAATAATAATCACCCAAAATCTAGAATATAAACAATACGCTATTTCTAGAATATTATAACCTCCTCTCAAACTAATTCTCTGTAAATAAAATGTGACACAACTATTGAATGCTAGCAGTCTCCCCCTAATATGCTTCTCTCCCAAATCTCAGTTAGCATTAGAAAATAAGATCTCCTGATGGTTTAAAAGTAAAGTCAGCGCTAACCTTAGGCAAAAGTAGATTCCAATTTCTAAGGTTTTTAACCCATATACATTGGCACTAAACCCTAATTCTAACTGATCCTATTCAACTAAGCAGGGCTCTTACTGGCTAGGAAGAATTCAGTTGCAGCTCACAGCTTTGTACTTAAGATGAAAATTTTGACTGAAAGTCGGTTGACTTTGCCTCCTTTTAGACATAGTGTGATGGCCAACTCTTCAACTGAGCACAAGACTCTCCTCTACACAGGACTTGAAAAAAAATTTTTTTTAAAAAGCACAAGCAGCTTGTGAGAACTCTAACAATTCTCTTGGACTACATTTTATTACATATTTTATGTGTACGTGGGGTGGAGTACAGGCATGCCATGGTACCTATACAATGGATGGAGGACAATTTGTGGAAGTCAGTTCTCTCCCACCATGTGCATTCTAGCAACCAAATTCAGGCTGTTTGGCAGCAAACACCTTTACTTACTAAGCTACCTTAACAGCCCTTTCTTTTTTTAGATTTATTTTGTTCATGTGTATGTGTCTGTATGGATGTGTGGAAACATGCGTACAAGTTGTGACTTAAGCTCGAACACATGGCAGAAAAGTGTTGAATCCCCTGGAGCTGGAGTAAAGGCATATGCGGGGATACAGGGCTTTGTACATGAGGGCTAGAAACCAGACCCCAGTCCTCATAACTGCAGCAAACACTCAACTCTGAGCTATTCACCACCTAAGACTATATTCTAACAGTTCCTCTTCCTAAGTCTGGTCTGTCTGAGTACTTCACCCACTGATGATGGAAAATAAACACTGTGGTGATAATATGGATCCAATCACACCAAAATAAAATAAATTGGAGTAAAAGTTCTTATCTTATTGTAGTATTAAATTTTGGCACTGTAAGTCATTTGTTTTGACCTGATTGTACAAGAGTATTTATCAGTTTGAAAAACATCAAATTATCATGTATCAAATAGAATAGCAGCTAAAGGTACCTATCGACAAAAGGTTACTTAAAATAAGTAGTGCCATTGTTATAAATATAAGTACAACATCTGGTTCTTCGCAACAAAGCTATTTCCATATCCCAACAGATGGCCCACAGTAGTAATGCCTTGCTGATCTGGTTATAACAAATTCCATTAAATCAAAAATCCTGTATAGCAGGATGCCTTTCCAAATCTCAGTATAAGTCAATCTCTTTAGCAAAAACACTGTACTTTGATTCTTTTTGTACACTGAAATACAGTTATGACAATTAAGATGGTCAAAAATTTTGAAAGTTATTATGAAATGCCACTGTGATGTTTTCCTGAGTTTTGAAGAGAAAGAGGTAGAGTGTCAAACTGAAACTGAAAAGCTAACTGTTCAAAATAAAAACAAAATCTGAACCAAGAGAAAAGTCCAGAGAGAGGTACAAATAAGCTCTGGCTCCCAAGCTGAAGTTTCTAAATACTGTCAAAGAGGGAGCTACAGGACAGAAAACAATGACAGTGAAGAGCACTGAAAGTATGTAGTTTTTAGCTGAAAAGCTGTTACGACAAATGAAACAAAACACACTGATGTCTAAGCATCTATGTTGTCTTAGGACCCATTAAAAGAAATGCTCATGCAATGTCAAATAATTTTTTACTGCTTCTCCAACTATATTCAAAATCCAATCTTCATATTCTGGTCATGTTCTTCCTTGAAATGTTAGCTCTTATTAATATGACTTAATAAATCAGTAAGCAAAACTGTAGTGATTAACTCTGAGTTCTGAAACTAGACCCTGAAATGTCAACACTTGCTTCTTTTCATTCCTACCTATGTACTCTTACGCAAGTTATTTCACCTTTCAGTGTCCATTTCCTCATCTGTGAAAAATCTCCTAATAAAACCCCTACTATTTAGGGATTGTTGTAAGGATCCTATAATGAATGTATTCTAAATACTTCTTTGCTAAAATAAGATCTCAAAATGTTAGTTATTACTAACATTACCTATTATCATCACAGTAAACATCATTAAGGTTCTAAAAGAAAGGACAGAAACAAACTCTTTTGTACACAGAGCAAACAAGTAACAACTCTGCTAAATCTTCACTCTAAGTCCCAAAGAGACATCATAAAAAGTCAGTAACTTCCAGGGTAGGTGTTGTGGCTGATACTTATAATATATCCCAACACTAACAACGTAGGGGCAGAGAACTGCTTCAAATTCCAGGCCAACCAGAGACACACAAAACAGCAGAACGTTTTTTCCAAAAAGAGGGGTCACTAAATAAAATGAGGTGATTTTTGGGTGATACAGATTTCCCAGTCCCCTTAGTTCTCCAGAAATTTACACAGGAAGCCTTCAAGTAGCAAGAGTGGTGGGAATGTTAACCCCCCCCCACCAACACCCCCCAAAAACCAATAATGCCACCTGCTCCAGCACTTCAAGTACAAAGGTCACCTAACATGACTTCATCCTAAAAATGTTTTTCCTACAACACAGGTTTGCTGTGTGACCAATGAGATAATGTACTAGAAAACACACATAAATCATGAGAGCTCTACACATGATCAAGGACCAACTATGACTTACCTTTAGATCCCTAATGACTAGTAGAGCATAATAGCCTTAGAAAAGTTGGTAGAGTGAAGATTAGATGACGATGAAGGGCTTAAATGAGTAAGAATGGACAAAAACATATCCATACTTTAAACTATCTGGCAATAAAAGGGATTGAAATACTAACACATACTCTACTAACAACCCTTAAAACAAGGCCAAAGTCAGACAAAAAAGACTGTCAATGTGAAATAGTGTAATACTTAGGGGCACGATTGTGAAGGCCTTTAACCCAGGCCTCAGGAGGCAGAGGCAGGGGCATCCATGAGTTTGAAACCAGCCTGGTCTACACAGAGGGTTCCACAACAGTCAGCACTACATACAGAGAACCTGTTTCAAATGCAGAAAGGCAAAAAAACAAAACAAAAAAAAAAAAAAAAAGAACAACAACAACAAAATAAAGTAACTCTTCAGAGCACTAGTTTATTTTTTTTTTTTCTCTCTGTGAAGCCTTGGCTGTCTTGTAGACAGCCTTATAGACCTGGCTGCCCTCACCAGTGATGGGATGACCATGCCCCCCCCCCCCCCCCCCCCCCACCGCTTTTTGGCTTTTTGATACAGGTTTTCACTATGTAGCCTGACTATCCTGGAACTCCTCTGTAGACCAAGCTGGCCTAAAACTCAGAGATACTCCTCCTAAGTACTGGGATAAAAGACACATGCCACCACAAGCCTGGCTTTAGTTTATTTTCTGAAGATAAACTAGTTTTTGATAATTGAGTAACTCTGACATGATCAATAATAACAACACGAGAGGAAACTTTAACCAGCATAAAATCTCTACAGATCCTATGAAAACCTAATTCACCATGTTACCTTCCTTTCAAAATTTCTTCTCTAGTTCAATTATCTTTGCAATAAGGTCGCTGTCTGTGAATTTTAAAAGTGAATTAAATATTAAATATCAGCCGGGTGCGGTGATGCACACCTGTAATCTCAGCACTTGGGGAGGCAGAGGCTGGAGAATCTCTTTGAGTTCGAGGCCAGCCTGGTCTACAAAGTGAGTCCAGGGTAGCCAGAGCTACACAGAGAAACCCTGTCTTGAAAGAAAACAAACAAACAAACAAAACCCTACTAAATATTGTCAAGATCCTACCTTTTAGAACATGTTCCAATTCTTACCTTCTGGGGCAGAAATTACTTCCTGGTTCTTCTCAGAATGCTTTATTTTTCTATCAGCCTGCTGGAAAATCTCAAATTCCTCAAGCTTCCCACTATACTGCATCCCTGCTGACAAATGTCTGTCCAGGTGCCTCACTTACAGGCCCATCACTGCAAATCTACATCTCACCTGACGACCTGCCATAAATGATGATTAAATAAGTACAGTTAAGAGCCTGCCCTAAGTCACTTCATGATTACAAGACCTTAAGATAAAGACAATAAATTAAATATATATAAAGAGCTTACAACAATTCTGGGAATACTCTAAAGCATTCAATAAATGCTTTGATTTTATTTTCACAACCAGTTTATTATGCCAGGCCATCCTCTTATTCCTAAAACTCTCCAAGAGCATTCCTGTCAGTTTCCTGTTTCCTGCACTCAGCTGACACAGAAACAATATACATCATTTCACTGTCTTAAAGCACTACAGCACCCTACAAACTAAATCCTCTATCCTTGACAGATCCTCAACCAATGTGCCCTAGAATCCTCCGTGATAGATCTCATGTAACCAGCCACTTTTCCACCTTTGTAAATCACCTTAATCCCCTGAACACACCTGCTTCTTCACCACTGGAAATTACTTATATTTTTTCAAATGTGAGTCTCCCATTGTTTAATACACACAAATGAATGAGGCATAAAGCCACGTCTCCAAAAGCACAGAAAATTTCTATTACTTTTTCAACACAAGCTGAAGCTTTCAGACACCCATATTTTAGTCCTTGTGTCTCTATGTATCTAACTTCACAGCACTGTACTTTACAGAAGTATTCAAATGCCGACTGCCTTACTATAAAAATGTGCCTCAGCATATATCAGAACATTCTATTTTTCACAGCCCCATCCATACATAGCATAATGAAAGCAGATAGAATCTGTATTTTAAATACTTTTACTCTACACAGAAGATACTGACACCTTGTATCAGATAAAGGGAAAGGAAGTATCAAAAATACATTTTAAGGCGACAATGTAATAGTGACACACACCTGTAATTCCAGTACTTGGGAGGTAAAGGCAAGATCAAGAGTTCAAGGCCAGCCCTCACCACACTGAGTTAGAGGTCAGCCTGGCCTATATAAAACTGTCTAAAATAAAAGTAAAATAAAGAAAAACTTCAGTGTGGAAAACAAGAGAATACTAAAATTTTTCACATCTAAAGAGTGATTTCAAAGTTTTATTTCACCCAAACTAATAAACTGAAAGCCAAAATAAACATTCTTAAACTCATCCACAAAACACCTAATAAAGGCACAAGAAACTCCCCAGTAGCACAAAACAAACAAGAGTCACTTCAACTCCAATACCAAACCAAACAGGAAAGAGCTTCAAGCTTATCCAAAAAAAAAAAAAAAAAGCCTCAAAAATTAAATCCCATCTATATAACATAAAGATGGGGATCACCTGAAGAAAA
>NW_026591598.1:464436-465875 GCF_907164565.1 Psammomys obesus | reverse complement strand
TTAAATCCCATCTATATAACATAAAGATGGGGATCACCTGAAGAAAAGAAAAAAAAAAAAAAAAAAAGCATGCAGGGTGCAGTGGCGCATGCCTGTAATCCTAGCACTCTGGGAGGCTGAGGCTGGTGGATCTCTGTGAGTTTGAGGTCAGCCTGGTCCACACAGCGAGTCCAGGACAGCCAAGGCTACACAGAGAAACTCTGTTTTGAAAAAAAAAAAAAAAAAAGAGAGAGAGAGAGAAAGAAAGAAAAAAAGGAAAAAGAAAAAGAAAGATAAAGGGAGAGAAAAGGAAAATGGAAACCTTGACCTGGAAGAGATATTAAGGGGAAGGTGGGCGGGACCACGTATTTCAAAACAATTTAAAACCAGCCCAATAGTAGTACCTAGTGCATTTTAGAAAAGTAGAATAAAAGAGCTTTCAGAACAGCAAGCACCATTACCTAGGTCCTTCTGCTAGAGAAAAGCTATATATATAACTAATGCCCAATAGAACATGCATACTTTTTCGTTAGGGAACAACACAGAAAGGAAGAAAAAAAAAAAAAAAAAAAGACACAGTTAAAGGGGAAAAGAAGCCCAGCAATCTCGAGCTCCTTGACATGGTTCATTCAGGAATCTAGCAACAACCAGAGCACTGCATCAACAGAGACTAGAAAACACTAGGCCACAGACGCACAGAAAGTAGAGCGGAGAAAGGAAAACCCTGCACACCAACACAGCAGTAGCAAGCGCTTGCTCTCCGAAGGATTAAGCAGTAAAGGACGAAAGCAACCGGGGTGGAGATGTCAATGAACTAAGGTCTGGTGTGCCCCCTACCAGTCTCAGTTTCGTAAGAGTACAACTCTTGGTTCTTCCACTAAACAACAGCCATCCTCGGCCAAACAAACTGACCTTAACACCTTCCACGCTGCCCGGAAGAAATCACGGGGCGGGGCGGAGGGGGAAAAGCAGGAGGGGGAAAACCCATCCTGCTAACTCCCTCTTGACCAACTGCAAAAATGGAGGGGGTGGGAGGGACGGGACACTACCACGTGGGCAGGATGCAACACACGCAGGACAGCGGCAACACGTCCGCATGCGAAGGCTGCCTTTGCCCCGGTGCCGGAGGAGGACGCGGCCACGGGATGGGAGAGCCGGTGGGACCCTCGCCCCGACCTCCTCGGCCCCGTCGGGCACCCACGGGGCACGGGACACGGGCCGCCGTCCGGGCAGAAAAGCGCCCGGAGCGCGAAGGGAGGACGGCGCATCGCGCCGGGGACGGGACGAGCCCGGGCCAGGCGCAGGTCACGAAGCGATGAGGGAGCGACGGTCGCGGTCCTCCGCGGCCCCGGCACCCGCGGCGCGGGCCCACCTGGGGGAGGGGCGGGCGCCGGCGGCGGCGGGCTGAGGGGCAGCGGCAGCTGAAGAGCGGCGCCGCGGGCGAGGGAGGGCCGCCACCC
>NW_026591598.1:453502-464036 GCF_907164565.1 Psammomys obesus | reverse complement strand
CCGGCCCGGCGCCCACCGCGGGCCACGGGGAGCGTGCGCCGAGGACTGCGAGCGCCGCTCGCCCAGGGCAGCCCCCGCCCGCGTCCCGGGAGATGCCCCGGCCCCGCCTCCCCGCCCGCGGCCCCGGCCCGGACGAGCCCCTGGCGACGCGTGCTCACCTCAGGCTGCGCAGGCCGGGACGGCCCGGCCGAGCCCCCGGCCGCTGCGTGCGTCTCCGTTCCCCGCGAGAGATCCCAACGGCGCCCTCAGAGAGCGGCCCAGGCCCGGAGCGGCGCCGAGAGCGGCGGCGGCGGCGGCGGGAGCAGCCAACATCCGGGGCCGCGCACCCGGAACTACTTCCCGGCCCGCTCCCTCCCACCCCCGCCTCCCGCGACGTCTCAGCGCGGCCGGCCCGGCGTCCTCCGCGCCTCGGTCCGCCCCGTCGCTGCGGCTGCGCTGCGCGAGGGATCCCTCCGCGGGGACAAGTAGTGCCTCCGCGCTCCCGCCGTTTTGCCTGCCTGCGGCCGGCGGGAACCAGCGCTGGGCAGTGCGGAGCGTCTTGCCGCGCTTGCGCCTCAGGCTTGAGGGCGGCCGAGGCGGCCCCGGGGCCTGTCCCGGGATTCCAACTCCTGAGGAATGCACCTCGTGACCTCCCCGTCCTCCAGCCTCTGCCGCTGCTCGGCCCCGACAAGTACGCAGAGCGGATTTTCCCGGCCGCCACCGGGGCGCTTTAGACCTTGCTTGGGGACAGGCGTCCTTCGGAACGTCAAGAACCCGGGTTCGAGGCCCCTCCCTGCCAGGGCAGGTCATCTTGTCTTTACCCCTGCCGCGTCATCTCTCCCTCACCCCCAACCTCCATCTCAAGTTCACTGGCCAGGTCGTGGCCTTGCTATCAACAGGTGGAGCAGTTTAGCAGGGTTGTTCAGACTTCTGGTAAACTTTGGACTTTCCTTCGGTCTTCCCTGATCCTACCTCTGAACCATTAGCATTGACGATCTGCCCAGTCCTTTTACACGTACTTACCTTGGGAGGTATTATTTGCTGTTGCGGATGGTGCTTTAAGTCATGGACTCCCTCTTCAGCACCGAGAACAATTGTGAACTCACAGCAGGTTCTCAGTATTTGGGCATTCGACGGTTAGATGGCTGTCAGCGAGTCTGGTTGAATGAGAAGGCGAAGGTCTGAGAGAATCGGCCCTGGCAACTTTGCTCAGCTAAGACAGTGCGAAGCCCTCCCTACTTCATCAAAGTGTTGAACACTTTGCTTCAAAGTATTCACTTCTCTCCGTGGTGCCCAGTGAGATTCTGCAGGTTCATCAAGTCGTTTGTACAGAAGAGAGGGAGGGAAACTATCGTTCCCTCTTGGATAGAGAGAAAGGTGATAAAAAGAAAAAGAATTGTGTAATATATTAGAAAGATGCAGGGAACAAAACGGGTCAGGACGGGGCTGTGTGGACCGCTAGAAGGATCGTTCTTTTAAAGAACGCTGCCTGGGTGAGCCACAATAATAAGGCGACTGGAATCAGACGGAAAGAAGTGAAGGGATTCAGTGTAGTTGTGGTTAAACCGTCCCTGTGAGTATTAGAGGTAGTGGTGAGCCAGGAGAGGTGAAAGATGAGGACAGAGAGGGATCTTATGGAGAGCTTTAAACATAAGTGAGCGGTACGCTTACAGTACAGGGCAAGAAGTCAGAGGTGACGTTACCCAGGGGCAAGGTGATGGTCTAGACTAAGACAGTACCACGCTGGAAAATAAGATACAGGCTCTATATTTTTAAGCATTTAGTCTAGGGACTAACAAGAT
Source organism: Psammomys obesus (assembly GCF_907164565.1). Classification (NCBI taxonomy): domain Eukaryota; kingdom Metazoa; phylum Chordata; class Mammalia; order Rodentia; family Muridae; genus Psammomys; species Psammomys obesus. The sequence goes on along the minus strand of NW_026591598.1, from coordinate 462,255 downwards.
GGCTCAACCGGTAAAGGAGATTACTGCACACCCCTGATGACCAGAGTTCAATCCCTGGAACCTATGTAAAGGTAGAAGAAAAGAACCAACTCCACAGCATTGTCCTCTGACCTCCACGCATGTGCATGCCACAATAAATTTTAAAATAATTAATCTAGATGCATGTTTATATATAACTTCGCTCTGGAAAGGCTATGGCAGGAAGATCATGAATTTGAGGCCACCCTGGGCCACATGGACCCTGTCTCAACAACAAAGAGCTCATAGTCTAGTAGGAAATAGTAGGTTGATTACATAACACTATGATAAGCAAAAAATAGTCCCAGAGAAGATGGCCCCCATACCCACCTTGCCAGCTTTCCTGAGAAAGAATAGACTGTCCCAGAGCTCCAGTTCATCAAGAGAATTGGAATTGCCTGGTTTGCTGGTCTATTGGGTGGATCTTCAATTGAACATAATTAACACTAGCCATCCCAGCCTTTGAGATCTCAAAGGCCACCTTCCCCCATCTGGGCTATCAATAGAACAATACTAAAGGTCACATATTTAAAGAGGTAGGTATAGCTGTTCTCATTTGTGGACAGCTAAACTGAAGTCAGGAGTCACAGGGTTTTTAACCCGAAGCTGAGATCAGGATCATGAAAGACCACAGTCAGGAATGTCCCTGAAACATTTGGGTAAAGTCAGCCAGAAAATGGAGGTAAAAAGTACAAAGAACACTCATGGACTTGGCTCCAAACCCATTCACCACCTCTTCTTACAAGTCATGGACAGGACACTTCTCCCTGGTTTGGAATTCTGAGATACTGCTCCAGAATGTTCATTCTGGTTTACAGGGGGCATAGAACTGGGGAAAGAACAGATTTACATACCTGCAGGATAGGGTGGCCACTGCCTTTGAGGAACAGAACCAGAAGTCACAGGGATTCAAAAGATGGATGACTAATATGATTGTACTTTATATGGGGTTTCTACTTTGTAGGTAGACTGTAGCTAGCTGGTCTGGCTACAGAAACAAAAACAAAAAAAAAAAAAGTAATAATTGTAAGACGACAGATGTGTCAATTTGCTTTGGTATAGTAACCTGCTCACCATGGATTTTTCATCCCATAACTGTTCACTGTATACCTTAAACATACACAATAAAATTAATTTTAAAAATTAACGTGGAAAAGTACACACATGCACACACACACCCACACAAGATTGCAATGGCCATAGCAACAAGAAAGGTTCTGGGACCTTGTGAAGAAGAAAACTTTAAAACCAAGGTACAAATCTAATATTTCTGTGTTACCTATATCAAGTTTAGTTTCTCTCCATCTCTACCTGTATCTACAAACTAGAGATTTTAGTCACAGAAGCCTAGCCAAAGAGACTGTACACAGGCTGTCAAGTCAAAGCCCCCAAAGGCAGCTGTCACTATATACAAGGTGAAGAGTCATCCTAGGAAAAGAGCAGTTTGCTGTCTTGGAAGATGCAGGTAGGTTGGGAGGGAATGTTGAGGCCAGCTCTCAAAGAGGAGATGGTTAAGTCTGGGGACAGATACTTGAGACAGATTGCGCAAAGCAGAGAGATGAAGGTGGTGGTGTTCTGTTTGCATTCTTTCCCCAGCTTCACGTGGACTGTACATTCCCTGAAAAGGACACAGTCCAGTGCTGAGCTGTAAGAACCCTACACACCAAAGATTGGACACAGGAAGTACTTAATGGCAGAATGTTTGACAAGTGTAATTCCTTAGACAAACAAGATTCCTTCTGATCCTTTTCTCTGTATTTGTGGCAAAAACAAAGGGAGAAACGGGAAATGAATGTAAAATGAGTCAAGATTTGCAGGAGGGAGAAGAAAGAACATGAGCCAGGGCCTTCTCATTTCTAGCCCTTGAAGAGTCTTCCAGATTCCCTGGGTATCTTTGTATAATACATCATGTCTTATATTAGATGCAAAAAAATAAAAAAGTTACATACAGGCTATTGGGAAGCTCTTAGAACCGCTTACAGCTACTTAATGACAACACTTGAGTATTAGTCACTGTGCATACTTAAAGAGTGGTCAACAGTTATGAAGTGCCTACTATTCCGGGCATTGTGCTAAATATCAAGGAGTTGAACATGAATAGATAAACAGTTCGTTTCAATGCATGTCGGCAGAGACTTGTATCTGTGCCATGGAAACGGGGAAGAGGCAAGGCAAACTATTCAGTTTGGTGCAGGAAGCTGTAGGCCTCGGGAGACAGAGCTTCCCCCCTAAGAGATAAGGGTGGGGTTAAGTCAATAAATGAGCAGAACTCTGCTATCTATAGACAGCAGCAAGCTTGGGAATAAAGGAAAACTGAAGTGAGGAGGGAACAGCTTGTACAGAGTGGGGAAAGATGGGTGGATACAAGAAGAACCAAGCCACAGAAATATGAGTCTTAGGAATGGTCATTAAATACTCATGGCTGATGGCAAACAATTGTCCCCTGGAGCTAGACCACATTGCTCTGTGTAAACTGTCCTTAAACTGGGTTCTTCACTCTCGTAGCTTGCGTCAGCTTCTGACAATCGGTAATTACCAACAAAAGGTAGTGTAGTCTTCCCACGCTATAGGAGCCGAGCATTTTCTGTAGAAAGGTCTGGCTTACACTCAAGACCACCACCACCAGTAAAAGCCAAAAGAATTTATTTGCTAGTCTGATACTAAATTTGCACTGGTGTGTTACACGCTTGCACACAGTCTTACTTTGTTCCTTGTAACCTGCCTCAAGCCTCGGCTTACCTCCACTCTCAGAATCAACTGAGATAATTAAAAACATAATGAGAGACACACAGGCACCAAGACAGCTGAGCAAACATGAGCCAATGAGTAGGTTGGATGAATTATTTACCTTAGATGTAAGCAATAGTGTGGATGAAATGGTGGCTCTTGGAAGGGTAAGTCAATGGTGTTCACACAGAGTGGCCAAAAGGGAGCTCTCCTCTCCTCCAGTGATGTTTTAGACAGGGTTAGACTGAGTGGAATCTGGCTGGCAAAGAAGTGGCAGCAAGGTTTGCAGCTTAATGGAAATTGACCCTCTGGGTACAGATTTGGAAATTAAATTATTAGGCTTTCAAGGTATGACATTATTGGCTGATTTTGTGCTTTATGAACTAGTGGGAACCTTTTGGAAGCTCCAGTGCTGTGGGGAGAGTGATGAAGGAGTAGCTATCACCTATCGAATATTCCTTGTGGACTGCATAATTGACTCTGTGTGTTTTTGTTTAATCATAACAACAAACTTGGAAATGTTCATCTCAGTTTTGGAGAAGAACAAGCAGAGGCTGGATTTGAACCCGGAACCATCTGATTCTTAGCGTTTGTTCTTACCACTTTCAAAGACTCTCCAAATCCCCAATCATTGTTTATACTGATAGGAAAATTGCAACCTCCTAGGGCTAGCCACTGCAAGATGACAAAGTATCTTGTACTTTGTGGTACTTAGCATCCAAGTACCACAGAGACAGTGTGGTTAACCATATTACCATTCCCAGATGCTTACAGTGCTTCTCGAGGTTGGGTTAGACTTTCCCATCGAGAGCAGAATTGACCATGTGACCTGTATGGACTAGTAGAATGGGAGTGGCCTTATGAGCCAAGCCTCCAGGCACATGCTCTCCTTTTCCTGCTGTCCTGAGGACCATCGCTGCTCAGGGTACAGGCTGTTCCATCTGCTGCAGACCCAGAATGAAAATCACATACAACAAAGCCACAGCAGACCTGGGAAGAACCCAGCAAATGAGAAAAACAACCTCAGCCCATTGGACCACTGCGATCTGAGGATCGTTACAGCAGCAAAACAAAGCTTAGAGCGACTGATACATTTTCTGGAGTTTCTCACAGCTCAGGTATCTTTTCCAGGTAAAGAAATTGCATGGGAAGAATGAAAGAAAAAGGAAATGGGACATAGCAAAATTAAATTCAAGTTTGATCTGTAGACATAAGCAAGCCTCTTTAAGCCTTGTGCCCCAGGACCTAGAGAAATAATGAAGGTTAGAATTCAGTCTGTATTTTTTGAGACAGAGTATGCCCATTTTTTTTTTTTCTAAACACAGTACCATCATTGGACCTGGCATCTGCTAGGCATTCTCCATATTTTTGTCAAACTAATGTTGTATAATGATCTATACTGTAACTTGGATCTCCTAACTCAACACAAAGGCTCTTGCTATGCTACAGTTTGTTGCTAATTTGGGTTAGGGGATTATTGTTCTTATGTCGTACTTTTTACTTCATTTAAAAGTTATACAAATGAAGTGGGACATGGGCTCAGGGGCCTGGAGTGAAGGAGGAGTTCACTAAAGGCACACACACCCTCCTGAGGCAAAACAGAACTGTGAAAAACATGACAGGTTCCAGAGGGCTTGGTAATTGGAAACTTAGCCTAGTCAAGTTGATAATGAGACTAGATAAAGAAAAACATGTAGGTTAACACTAAACTAAGGTGAACATCAGGGCAGAGAGTCCCAAGGCTTAACCTTCTCTAGACATCTTCAAAGAGTAAAGAATGGTGATCTTCATGGTAGGCTAATGTGTAGATGACAAAGTATCTTGTACTGAGCATCCAAGTACCACAGAGACGGTATGGTTGACTATATTGCCATTCCTAAATGTGTGAGGCCTCTAGTTCAATCCCTAGTGTTGACATAGGGAGCAGGGGGCGGGGAGCTTCCAAGGGATGGTGTTGATACAACCATTGAGGAGAACAGTGCAGACTTAGCCTGTCCAAACCTGTGGATGAATGCTTCAAAAGCAGGACAACTCAGCCTGTTCATTACTGCCCCCTTAACATGTTAAGCTCCCTGGGCTGTCCTGAGCAAACCTTTGTACCTGAACACAGACACTGCACGTGGGGGTTAGCGCTAGTGCTCTGCAGTATGCAGGAGGCAGGCTGGAGGCCAGTGGGTTAGACGGCAAGGGTCACGGGGAGCAGCTGTGTGATGGTGGGTTTGCTATTGTTGGGAGAGTTATGGGCTGGAATGTGCAGCAGTTCGCACTGTAGCCCCAAGGTGGTTGTGACCTTTATGTGCTCAGGAATTGAGCAGTTTCCTTTTCCTTGTCAGAGGTGGCATCGGAGCCCTGGAGTTCGTGAAGAAGCCAGGACTTTTAGGGAATGCCCTGCAGCCTCTGTCCTGGTGTCTCCTACACAGGTGCGCAGTTCTCGTGTTTGTGTTTTTAGTGAAACTGCTAATAAATAACAGATGTTTTTTTAAAAAAAAAAAAAAAGGTTAAGATATTGTAAAGACAAAAGCAGTAGCTAGGGGGCAGTATAGCATAATTGTGATCAAGAACAAGAGCTCCCCACCTGCTGTTAAAATCCACCCTGAGCTCAATAACTCTAGTTGGGCAAATTTCTGAATTTCTCTGAGCTCAGTTTTCTCATCTGCAAATTGGAATAATGATAGTACCTGCCAGATAGGTGTGTTGTGAATTAACAGAAACCACAACACTCAGAGTACCCAGAAGAGCTGTGAGTATTAGCTGTTCCTAGTTCCTTGTTTGAGTCATAGAGAAAGGAGAATGGAGGAAGGAATTCAAACTGACTAGAGATGAGGGTCTTAAGTGTTTGCTTATACATGAACATTTGAGCTTAGTCTAGAAAAATGCATCAGGGCTTAAAGCAAGATACACAGGAGCATAGTTCCAAGAATAAAGCCTCGCTTTATTCTTCAAGGTGAAATATAACTGAGGTTCCGTCCCTCTCTCAACCACTGCCCAGGGTTCGGTGAGGAGGTGAGTGGGACTCACTACATCACAGCTGAACTTCCTCTGCTCATTCCTACTTATTTCATTCCCCCACTAAGGCTGCTCACAACAACCCCCTCTTTGGGGGAGGATCTGGAAACTATGCTTGATGAAGGACACGGGTCGCTGGGGGGAGGGGCGTGCTTAAAGGTTACCACCTTGTCTCTACCCCTTCTCTCTCTCCACCTGCCAGGAGCTCAACAGCCTCCTCCATACCTCCCATCTCCATGAGATTCTTCCCAAATGCAAAAGACCAAGAAACTATGGGAACTGTGAGACAAAATAAATCTTTCCTCCTTCAGGTTGGCCGCATCGGGGGTGTTGTCATGGCAAGGAGAAAGACAACTGACATAATTTCAAATGTATCGTCCCTTATCCATTTCATATTATCCATCTTGGAAAACTTCAAACACCTATGCAAATGACAAGAAATGCTAGGAACTCCTTATATTCGTCACGCAGCTGAAACAGCTATCAAGTGGCAGGCAGTCCAAATTCATCTCCAGCCTGACCTCACCCTCATCTTGCCCCTTCTGTGTTACTTTGAAGCAAACTCCAGACATTAAACAAATTAATGCACTCATATTTTCAAATATACCTACAAAAGATATGAATTCTCTTTACGGCAAAATATCATGTTTGCAATCTTAACTCGAATTTCTGGTATTGAGATACATGTTTTTACCGTATTTTTATTTTCATCGGTGTATATTGATTTACATAGTACTGATCACATAAGGACATTTACACACAATGTACTTTGACTTATCCCTCCATATCTCCCTACTCCACCTTCTCACCCCTTCCTCTTCTCAACTCTGTTCTGTCCTGTGAGCTACCTTTGTCCCCCTAACAATTACACTTCACATCATATATACATCCGTGATTTTATACATCCACATAAAATCTAGGAATTGCAGCAAGATAAAACACAATATCCATCTTCCTGAGACTAGACACGTCCATTTCCCTACAAATGATGTGACTTCATTCTTCATGAATAAAAAAAAATCTATGTGTTCATCACGTTTTCTTTATGCGTTCCTCTGATGATGGACACCTAGGTTGCTCCCACAACTAGCTACTTGTGAATGTTCTTGTAATAAAGACTGATCTGCAAGTGTGGTGTGTTGACCTGCAGTTCTCTGGAGAAATGACCAGAAATGATACAAATCGGATTAAGATAGAGCCACTAGTTTTGGGAGAAACCTTCATGCTGAATCCCATCACACCTGGGCTAGTCTGCATCCCCAAGAGCAGTGCTAAAGGTTCTGTTTGAGTGCTTCTTTGAGTGTTTGTTGTTTTCTTAGTAACAGCCATTCTCATTGGACAGAGATCGAATCTCAGTGTAGTGTTGTGTTTTTCTGGTCACCAGGGTGTTTGCACGTTTTTCATAGATTTATTGGTCATTTGTACTTCCTTTGAGAGTTTCTGTCCATTTAATTAGCACATTTGTTTGCTTATTCACTCATTTATTTATTCTAAGACAAGGCCTAGCATACCTCAGATACGTACCTGCAGCCGGGATTGGCGGCACATGCCTTTAATCCCAGGACTGAGGGAGGCAGAGGCAGGCTGATCCCTCTGAGTTCAAGGCCAGTCCGTTTAAGTCTAGGACAGCAAAGGCTACACAGAGAAACTCTGTCTTGAAAAAACAAAATCAAAACAAACAAAAAAAGATAAGTACCTGAAGATGATCCTGAAGGTCTGATCCTCCTGCCTCCACCTCCTAAATGCTCAGGTTCCTGACACGTACCACCACACCCAAATAGCTGGTTCGTTAACCCAGTCATTTTCTTATTTAGGCTTTTCTTGTCCTTTGTGGAGTCTACACAGCAATCCTCTGTCAGATGTGCAGCTAGCAGATTTCCTCCAATCCGTGGGCTGTGTCTAGTGGCTGTTTCCTTTGCTGTGCACAAGCCTTCATTTCACAAAATTCCACTTTTCTGCAGCTGGAATTTTGCTACCTTGTGTATTCTTTTCCCTCCCACCCTTTATTTCCTCAGTTTCAACACCTGACACTAGATAGGAGAGAAACAAAGATAAAGGGGAGAGAGGAATTACAAAAATCCCTGAATCTACTTCCTTTTGTTTCTTCTTTGACTTCCCATACTAACAAACCGAAACCAATCTTCCTAAAAGACTGAACCCACCCAGAATTCCAAACGCCACACAATCACAGAAATTATCTGCAGCTGGGGAAACCATGCTTCTGCTAGAGCACGAGGCAAATCATAGCAGCTGTGGACATCCCGGAGCAGCCCCAAATCCCCCCACTGGGATTAAAACGAAAGCCCATTCTTAATATGTCTGGTTTTTTTTTTTAAACCAAAATCCCAGAATTCTCAAAAATGGCACTACACTTGTCCGTTGTTTACTGAGTGACTTCCGTTCAGGAAGACCTTGCTGATACCTGTGGTTTATTACCTGAGGTGTATTTCTTACTTTTTCCTGTAATAGTATCAGAGTTTCATACCCTATGTTACAGTTTTTGATTCATCATCTGAGTGGAGTTATATTCGGGGTGAGTGATAAAGGGCCTGGTTTCATTCTTCTCCATCCTGACATCCAGTTTTCCCTGCACCATTTGTTGAAGATGCTATCTTTTAATAATGTATATTTTGGGCATGTTTATAAAAAATCAAGTAGCTGTCACGTATCTCAGTGTGATGTATGTGAGACCCTGTCTTACAATTTTAAAAATGAGTAAGTAAATAAATGCACCAATGAAATGGACACTCTGGAAAGAAGAAATACAAATGGTCAATAAACACATCTGGGCCCTACATTCCATCCCACTGAGCTACACATCTGGTTTGCTATATGGCTCTTTTGAAGTACTTCAAGTCAGATATACTGATATTCCCAGCATTGCTCTTTTTGCTCAGAACCTGAGGTCCTTTTTGTTTCTGTGTAGATTTTAAGATTGTTTATCTCTCTTTCTGTAAAGAAAGAAAGAAAGAAAGAAAGAAAGAAAGAAAGAAAGAAAGAAA
>NW_026591598.1:428892-453492 GCF_907164565.1 Psammomys obesus | reverse complement strand
AAAGAAAGAAAGAAAGAAAGAAAGAAAGAAAGAAAGAAAGAAAGAAAGAAAGAAAAAGAGAAAGTGCTGCTGAAATTTTGATGGGACTGTATTGAACCTGTAGACTGCTATTGTTAAGCTACCTATTTTCACAATATTAATTCTTTCTAACCATGAGCACAGAAGGTCTTTCAACCTTCTAGTATCTTCCTCTTTTTCTTTCAAAGTTTTTATTTTAGAGACTGTTTACTTCTCTAGTTAGGTATATTCCAAGACAGGCGACAGCCACTGCCTCCTCTCTTCCCTCACTTTTTCTGCAACTTTGAGTGAAATTCTTTTTTTTTTCTTTTTAATTTCTCTGCATGCTTATATACAGGAAGTTTACTGATTTTTATATCTTAATTTTATATCCTACTGCTTCGCTGAAAGCGTTAACGGTATCTTAGTTTTCCTAGTATTCTTTAGGGCCTCACGTATAAATTATAAGATGTGTACTTTTATACATTTATTTTAATTAGCATAAAAGTATCCTTTTCTTCTTTGTGGCATTTCATATATACATAGCCTTGGTTGCCCCTTCATCTCTTCCCTCCACCAGCCCGCTCCCTCCTCCCACTTGTACCCTTCTGCCAGGAGTCCCTTTGCCACCTTCATTTCACATGTGCTCTATTTTCCTCCTCACAATGATTCCTCAAACCCTGTGTTTTCTAACTCATGGGTCCCTTTCTACTCCCCTGACCACTACACACACTCACTCTCACATAAACACACATGTGTAAAAGGGGGAAGGTAGGACCTGGAGATGAGGGGAAGTGTGTGGTGTGTGTCTTTCTATGCCTGGCTGGCTCACCTCACTTAACATACTATCTTCCGGTTCAATCCATTTTCCTGAAACTTTCATAATACTTTTCTTTTTGTAAGTAAATATAAATTTTTAATATATGGCCCACTTTTTCACTTTCCATTCATTTGTTTATGGACACCTAGGATGATTTCTTTTTCTTGCAATAGATTGAATGATGAGCAAATGCCCTTGTGGTAGTATATATATATATATATATATATATAGAGAGAGAGAGAGAGAGAGAGAGAGAGAGAGAGATATCCCAGGGTCAGTAGATCTAGTAGATCTACAGTGCTTCAGGTTTGCAAATTTTGATAAACCTCTACTCTCATTTCCCTACAACCTATACTTCTACAACAGTAAGGATTAAGGTTCGCCTACATCTACTCTACTCTCTGTTATAATTTGTTTTCTTGGAGGTAGCTAATTCTGACTGGGACAAACTAGAATCTTAAAGTGGTCTTAGTTTGCACTTCCCAGATGACTCTAGGTATGTTAAACACTTTTAAAAATATTTATTGGCCATTTGAATCCCCTTTTTGGAGAAGTATCTATTAAATTCAGTGGCTCATTTATGGATTGGCAGTTTTTTTTTTTTAAATTACGTTATGCAGTTCTTTATGTATTCTGGTTACTGACGCCCTGTCTGAAGTACAGCTAGCAAAGATTTTCTGTCAGTTTCTGTATAGCCTGTCCACATTGCTGATAGGTCCACGTCATCCTATTTGTCATAAGATGTACCTTTGATAATCCCTCCCAATACTTACACATCCAGTCACTTTACACATTTCTTAAAATGTGTTTGAATCAAAACTCAAAAAAGATCTATACATGAAAATTGGTTTGTCCTCTATCTTTTTTTTTTTTTTTTTTTTTAACATTAAAAGTTACTTCTGGAGCCAAGCATGGTGGCTCATACCTGTAATCCCCTCACTTGGGAGGCAGAGGCAGGTGTATCTTTATGAGTTTGAAGCCAGCCTGGTCTACAGAGTGAATTCCAGAAAACCCAGACTACATAATGAGACTCTTTCTCAGGGAGGGGGAAACAAAGGCAGGTAGATTGCTGTGAGTCCGAGGCCAGTCTGGTCTACAGAGCAAGTCCAGGATAGCCAAGGCTACAGAGAGAAACCCTGTCTCAAAAAGCAGGGGGGAAAAAAAAACCAAAACTTTTCTAAGGCCACACAACTGGCAGGTGGCAGAGGCAGAGAAGATACTCAACCCAAATCTGGCTGGCTCCCGGGGTCTGTGTCTTCCCAGTGGCCCCCACCCCCGCTCTGTATTAGCTCACTGTATAGTGAGCATAGTATGTTGAGTCCTTGGAAACTACAGCTCAGTTGTAAGAATGACCCCCACCTTTAAGGGAAGTATGTCTTTTGAGAGAAAATGATAGATTACCCAAACAATTAAAGACTATTAAGGGGAAAGACGTCATGTAGAACATGAAAAATGTGTACATTTTGCAAGTGGTGACCACATGGCAGGGGAGGAGAATGCCCATGTTAGCTGTGAGACAGACTTCAAGCAATGCAGAAATTATTGCAGATGTGAAAGCTTTACCAATGAGCATGGGGTCCTTTGCACAGGCATCCTCTCCCTTGGGATCTATGTCACTGACACAAAGATTTTTTGTCACCATGGCAACTGGTCATTGAACCGATGAAATAATCGGTTGTCATGGTAACCCGATCTCCATCTTACTCCCCCCAGGCACCTGTTTTAAATCATCACACCCCCTGACAACTTCGTACCACCTCACTGTTCCTTTCTTCTTTCCTTTAGTCACCCTGTTATCCCCAGCCACCTGCCGTAGAGCCCCTGAACTTACATTTGGATCCATACATGAGACTCCTAAAGCCAAGGCAAACGGAAGTGGTTGTGTAGTGCAGAGCTACGCTAAGGAAAATGCAAGAGCGAAGGATCCTTCACGGTGAGTGAAGTGTGTGATGACCTTCTTCCCTGTGCTTCCCTAGGAAAGACGCTTGGAGCTTAGACACAGTGCTGTCTCCTGATTATCCTCCTGCCTCTATCAGCTCCTTCACTGGCTCCTTTCCCTCCTTTTATCTCCCAAATGCAGGTGTCTCTCAAGGCTCCACTCACTGTCTGTTCTGCTTCTAATTGCACTGCCTGATACAGCCGCTACACCAACCACGTGAAGGTTACTGAGCCCTTGAAATTAATGCAGATGTGCTGGACTCTGCTGCTGCAAGTATAAGGTTGCGTGAGTTTTAAGGACTTGCAAAAAAAAAAAAAATTGATGTTGAAGAGCTCTTTGGTAATCTTTTGCAGATTTTAAATGTTAAAGCGACAATAATCAGGACATATTTAGTATAATAAAGAGTACTGTTGAAGCTTAATTTCACCTGTTTCTTTTGTGTGTTTTTAATATGGTTACTGACATGCATCTGTGTGTGCCCATGAGTCTCCATGATTGCCTTCAGTACACTTTGCATGAATTCTTATTGCTTCTATGAATAATTGTCATAAATATGGTAGCATGAAATAACACAAGCTTATTGTCTAATAATCCTGAAGGTTATTAGTCAGAAATCAGTCCCACGGTCTACGAACACCGTGTTCCATGGCTAGGTTCTTCTGGAAGAAGTGGGAGAGAATCTGTCTCCTTCCCTTTGCCATCTGCTAGATGCTGCCAGCATGCTTTGGCTCACGTCCACAGCCCCGTCCAAAGCCAGCGATGGTCAGGTCACATAGGCCTCACTCCAACAAAACTCTCTATCATTTCCCTGTCACCTCTGTCCTTCATTGTGATCACAAGGACACCACCCAGACAATCCAGGACATCTCCCCATCTCAGCGTCAGCTGATGAGCAACCTTAAGCCAGGCTTCCATTTTTCCGACGTTTTGTGTGTGTGTGTGTGTGCAGTGTATGTTTCAAGTGTGGATGCATGTATGAGTGTGCATGCATGTTGGTGTGTGTGCGTGTGTTGGTCAGGAATCATCCTCCATTGCTCTTCCATTTTACTCAAGGAGGCAGGTGCTTTCATCAAACCCACAGCTCACAGCATGGCAAGCCTCACTAGCCGTCTTGCTCTGGAGATAGCTGTCTGTCTTCCAAGGCTGATGCCATAGGCATGCGGCATTGGCTGGGGTTCTGGGAACCCCAACTCTAGTCCTCATGCTCAGGTCCTCCTGATTGAATGGTAGTAAACACTTTAACCTCTGAGCCACCTGCCCAGTCTCCAACCTTCAATCTTAATTTGTCCTTGCCTTGTAGCATAATATAGTCACAGAGATTGAGACACAGACCTCAATGGCATCTCATTGGAAAGGCTGAAGGGGGCTTTTGCAAGGTCAGCAAGAAAAGAAATCATAACTCAAGCAGATTCCAGAAGAGTTTTCAAAGTGACTGATGACGGAGAAAAGTTAAGACAGCTGGCCAGTGTGGACATCAATAGTCCATCTCTTTTTCTGATCCCTCTTCATCCTGAGTTACTTTTTTACTCTGGGATCTATGGTACCTACTGTATGTCCTTGAATTCTGTCTCTGTTTTTTATTATGGTTATTTACATTCATGAACTGAATATGTCTATCAACTTGTAAGGCCTTTAGGCCACCTTTGTGTTCAGCCATCTACCTCCCTGTCCCAGATAGAGCTTTAGACAGTTGTGAGCTGCTGGACATAAGTGCTTCTGGTCCACAGAGGCGAGTGCGTTTAGATTTAGGGTGCAGATCTGCTGTAAGCAGTGATGCTGAGCATAGTGTGTGATGTGTGGTAGTTTATCTATACCTGTTCTTTGAGTTTAGTGAAATAGAGGTGGCACATGCTGACCTAGCATGCTTGTCCTCACAGCCACTGGCGTCCTTAAACATCTGACTGTTCCATCACCAGCTTCCACTTACACTCTCATTTCTGTTTTACAATGGCCATCAGCGTGAACTCTTGTAGGTAATGGGCTCTTGTGCACTTGAGTTTTGTGCTCATTCGAGGATTAACATAAACTGTGATATCACGGATAGTCAAATTATAATTATATAGATCAGTTTAAGTTTATGTAAGTCAGTGTCAATGCTATCGGTGTCAAACTGATGAGAATTATTTACACAAAGAGTTGAGGACTCTCCACAACATAAGGAAACACAGCAACCTTAAATTTACTGATGGAGTGCGAAGCTCTGACTAAGGGCTGTGGCGGCTTCAGTAAAGGCAGAAATCCCAGCACTCAGGAAGCAGAGGTAGGTGGATCTCTGTGAAGTCAATGCCAGCCTAGTCTACATAGTGAGTTCCAAAACAGCCAGGGTTACGTAGAGGGACCTGTCTCAAAAAAAAAAAAAAATCTTTAAAACTGGAACTGAAAGTCCCTTACAGTGGGTGTTGGTAAATCTAATGAGGAAGTTCAGAAAAGTTGCTGCATTCATGACTAATTGTGATTTTTTTTAATTAAAACAAGAAATCTATTCTTTCACTTTTAAAAAAGTCCTTATTAGTAGCAGTATGCATGTGTGTTCCTGCACACACTGATTAGTGCACACAGTAAGAAAAATCTTTGAAAAAAAGGTAACTTGGAATTAGATAAACTCATTGTGAAGAAAACTGAAATCCGTCTCCTAATCATAAAGCAATGTGCCAGTCACAACACAGCATGAGAAACACACATAGAAGCACACAGAGAGACCACCGAAATGGAGAGGATCACAGACAGGTTCACAAATTGCAGGAGTCGGTGTCAAAAGATGTAAATTCTTCCTTAGATTTTACCCATGAATTCAAGCACATTATAAAAAGGAAGTCAAACATGACTTTCTATGGAACAAAACAGTCTAATGTTAAAATTCAACCTGAAGCAGAAAAGGACAAGGCATCTTGAAGATGTAGAAAAACCTGAAAAGATTGACCTGCCAGTATCAACGTACCATCAAGTTACTGAATTGAGATGGCATGATGTTGGCATAGAGCCAGACAAATTGGTGAGCAAAACCAGAAAAAGACCCCAGAAAGCAGGCTTTGAATGTTTGTAGACTTGGCGTTTCAAATATGCCATTGGAAAATATGGAGTAAATTTTGGTCAGGTATGGTGCTGCACTCATTTAATCCCAGCAGAGACAGGTGGGTCCCTGTGAGTTTGAGGCCTGATCTATGCAGAGACCTCCAGGACAGCTAGAACTACATAAAGAGACCCTAACACAAAATAAAAAAGAGGGCTGGAGAGATGACTCAGAGGTTAAGAGCACTGGCAGTTCTTCCAAAGGTTCTGAGTTCAGAACAACCACACCATGGCTCACAACCATGAGATCTGGTGCCCTCTACTGGTAAGCACGTGTACACGCAGGCAGAACACTGTACATAATAATCTTAAAAAAAAAAAAAAAAAACCAAAGGAAAAAATAAAAAAAGAAATTAAAAAAATATCGATGGAAGAGCAAACTACTCAATAAATAAATGATGAGAAAACTGATTATGGTAGGAGAATCTGTCTTTGGGGTGACTGGATACCTCAGCGTAGCAGGAGATACCATGGCCTGGCACTGCATGCTGCTTGCACAGGCAGGAGCTTAAACGTTGATCTTAACACGTTGGCCTTCCTGTTCAGGTAGAGAGGTGTTGCGGGACCCGGAAGCCCAGGAACCACACAGCTCTGAGGAGAGAAGGTATCCCAGTATCCCGAGACACACAGGAGCCCAGGAACCACACAGCTCTGAGGGGAAGCCTCCTCGGCAGAGGCATTGCAGCTCCAAGGGAAGGGGGCTCAACCCCCCATTTCTTCATTTCTTCCGTTCTTCTCCTCCTTGCTTCTTAGACTTCTTTTGACGAGTGAGTCACACCAGGCAGCAAATCTCAAAAAAAAAAAGATGTATTGGAGGAACGAATTCAGGGTTGGCTGCCTCTGCTCCAGGGCGAGGACAGCAGGGAACAGAGCAGACACAGCCTTTGTAGAGGATTTCTTAGCTGGCTGGAGCTTTCCAGGGTGATGATGAGGGGATTTCAAGTCCTGTGCTTGGGGGACCTCAGTGGTTGGTTAGTTTTCTTGTTCAGAGATTGGTGGGATTTTGTGGGAAGCTCGGGGTTTGGCGGGTTTTCATGCTCAGGGATTGGTGGCTTTTTATTCAGACCCTTCATAACTGGGAAGGGTTCTTTTGCAGGGCTGGAGATGACCTATGTGACAGTTACAGAGGCTGGAAACACAGTTATGTTAGAGAGGTCCGGAGGAGAAGTCTGGCTTCTGGAGCTCTTCAGGCAAGGGCCGGGTCACCTTCCTGCCTCGAGGGTTTGTCCACAGCAGGAAAAGATTCCCCCACAGCTTGAGTCATCATGAATAGCCAACACAACAAAGAAAACAGTGATTAAAAAGAAGCCAGAAGGGGTAGAGTAGAGGGACCATAGGTCAGGCATCACGTTCCAAACAGACTGAAAGGAGTCATAGGTTCTAATGTTCTACAGCCCAGCACGGTGACTGTTGTCATAACAGCCTGATGATATATTTGCGAAGAAACAGAGGAGGAGCTTAAAGTCTCCACAGAGAAGAAATGACGAAAGGCTGAAGTGACAGCTCGGCGATTCAGAGACTGGCTGTTCTTTCCGAGGATTTGGGTTCAGTTCCCAGCATTCACGTGGTGACTCACAGCCATCTGTAATTTCACATTCATGGTATCCAGTGCCCTCTTCTGGTCTCGGCAGACACCAGGCACACACACATGATGCACAGACATACATGCAGAGAAAACATCCATACGCATAAAATAAAAAAAACAGTCGAGGGCGGGGGAAGAAATGTTTATTGACTAGGTGCACAAATTCATCATGAAATTCCTACAAATTAATAATAAATATGAAACAACAGGAAAGAGGGGGGAAGGTAATTTCTAGATGATTTCTGAGTGACAAATAAATATTCAAAAAAAAATGCACCTGATCCCTTATCAGGCAACTGAAGAAAGCCCATGGGACAGCATTTCACACCCATCGAAGTAGGAAAGTGGGAGATGATGCGGGCCCACGTGTCGGAGGTGGACAGCCGGGCTCTGGTGAGCAGACTGTCGCTTCCTTCTACCCTATTAGAAATAAATAGACAGCTGTGTGCAGCGGTGCATACCTGTAATTCCAGCTGCTTCGGGGTGTGGATCAGAGGATCACACACTTAAGGTGATTTAGCAAGGCCCTGTCTCAAGAAGGAAAGAAAAACCCTGCCAGTATAGTTGTGAGAATGAAAACCGCCATTCCGTTTGACTCACACTTTCCTCCCACCTCCCTTTTTTTTTTTTTTTTTTTTTTTGGTTATTCTGTCAGGCTATAAAAACCCTCACACATATGTGCACATATGTGAATGATCAGGCTGAATGGTAGAGTACATACTGGTAGAATACATACTGAGCACGCATGAAAGCCTGGGTCCAAACACCAGTACCACTTGAGCCTATACACACATACACAGGCGTCATGAAACAGTGCAGCATTATTTGTAATTTAAAACAGGAAATAGCTCATGTGTCCAATAAAAGAAAAAATGCGGTTTTAGCACATTCACAATATAGTTTACTGTGCAGCATTCAAATGGAGTAATCAGTGTGACAGAGGTCAGCAAGGATACACTTCAAACATGCTAAGGAGACAGAAAACCAAGTTGCAAAATAATATGTAGAGTAAGGTGCCATCTACATAAAGAAACAGCCATGTTAACAACATGTTTATGGCACACACACAAACATAAGTATCAAAGACACACCGAATTCATGACGGTTGCTGGAAGTGGGAGAGGAACAGAAGTGAAATTACCACAGAGTATACAGATTTTGCCTCTACTTACAATGTTTACTCCTTTTTTAAAAATCTAAAGCAAGTGTGGATATAAAATACTAGCATCCATGCGGATGAATATGAGAACAGGTGTCTATCTCATGTTTGCAATATTTCTTCTTTTTCCCAAGAAGAACGCTTTGGGGAAGTGTAGCAACAGCTCAAGTGTGAGATAAGTGTGCTTTCTGTTGCTGCAATAAACAACTTGTGGAGAAAAGAGCTTATTTCATCTTATAATTGTGGTCAATCACTGAGAGAAAGTCAGGCCAGGAGCTTGAGGCAGGAACTGAAGCAGAGGCCGAGGAGGAATGTTGCTGATTGACTTGCTCCCCTTGGCTTGATCAGCTGGTTTTCTTGTGGCACCCAGGAACACCAGCCCAGGGTAACATTGCCTATAATGAGCCAGACACTTCCATATCAAACATTAATCAAGAAAATGAAAGCTAGCCATGGTGTAGTCCTTTAATCCCCGTATTAAAGAGGCAGAGGCAGACACATCTCCATACATTTGAAGCCTCATCCTTATAGCAAGTTCAAAGCTACACAGCAGACCTAGTTAAAAAAAAAATGAAAGAAAGAGAGAAAGAAAAAAAAAAAAAGAAAGACAAAAGAAAAGGGCCGGGCATGGAGGCTCACGCCTTTAATCCCAGCACTGGGGAAACTGAGGCAGTTGGATCTCTATGAGTTCAGGTCAGCCTGGTCTACATAGTTTTAGAATAGCCAAGGCTTCATAGTGAGACCCTGTCTCAAAACAAAACAAAAATAAAAAAGTAAAACCAATAAATTAACAATAAAATAAAATGCTTTGTACTCTACATGTCCTCTCATGGCTGCAGGTCGCGTCTAGGTCTAGATCACTTTCACGGCTCCTGTGTAAATCCCTTTACACGTGTCAAGTGAAACCAAGTGCCTGACAGAAATGACTCAACATGTTACCCATCAGTTGGCTGACGACTTCTTGCTCTCCCTGGGTAGGAGTCATGGGTAAGCGAAGAGAAAGAAGCTCTTCGCGTTCCTTCGGCAGCTTTGTGTCCCTCAGTTCTTGACAGCAGCGCAGGACAGCCCCAGTCAGACAGGAGCAGCAGTGGGGACTCCGGGGTCACAGCTCCCTGCAGCCTCGGGGATCGGAACCCGTAAGTCTTGTGCAGATCTCGTATTCTAGTTTGCTTTTCTGTCGGCGTGATAAAACACCTTGAACAAGGCCAGTCTTAGCAGGAAGGGTCTGTTGCTCGTCCTGGCAGCAGACGGAAGGCGTGGCTCCAGCGGCAGAAGCGGAGGGCTCGGATCTTGAACCCCCGAGCTTGAAGCGGAGGGCGCAAGCTCAGGATGGAGGATCCCTTAAACCCCAGTGACACGCTTTCTCCAGCAGGGACGCACCTCCTACGCCTCCCCCAGCGGGGGACCGCGTGTTCGGATACCTAAGCCTGTAGGGGACGTTCTCATTCCAACCGCCACACGCAGGATTTCTCCGCTCTTGGCAGCAGCTGGCATCACGGCCTCTGGGCAGGCCCGTGCCCTGGGATTCCTCAGCACTTGACAGAACCCGTGTTTTAGCTCCCGGGCCAGGGGGTTTCTGAGATACTTGGCTGCGGCCCTACAGGCTTGGCAGCCCTCTGGAACTCTTCCAACACCCAGGACCCGCAGTTTATTTTCTCTTGTCTATTTATAGCTTTCTTTAGCCTCAGCAGTTCGTTCGCTCCGCGTCCGCCCCCTCCCCCGCCCTCATTCTTGCCCTGGGCCACTGTCTTGGACTGGTCAGTGTGTCTCTCCCTCACAGCTCCACAGCTCGGCCTCTGGACCACTCAGCTCTGCCCCTCCTTCAGCTGTCAAGTTGAAGGCTGCCACGCCCCTTCCGCGGCTCAGCCTGGCAACTACTTGACAGCTGACGTTGCCGCCGCCGCTGCCACTGCTCATCTAGATCAGTGCATCTCTGCTGCCTCTGCCAGAGGTGCTCAAGAGAGGATCACTGGAGAATAATGACCAGAAAACGCGTGTACCCTCAGCAACACGGAGGGCTGACTGTGCGGCCCCGCGGACAATGGTTTGCGGAGCATACGGTGATTTTTGTTTGGTTTGGTTGGTTTTTGTTCTTTCTGTTTTCTGCTTGGAATCCTCTACAAGGTGGTCTGTTGACCTTACTCTTCCTGATACCTATTTCCTTGCGGTTTGCTGGTAGGGAAGGCGTTTCCCGGCATCACTCCTACTGCTCTTGGGTTTGTGGGCTAAAGACTTCTTGGATGCGATGTGGCTTTTCTTTTCCTATCCTGATGGCTTACGTTTGCCAGTTTCACTTACGACTTTGGGATCAGTGCTCCTAAGTGCGTTGCCCTATCCATACCCTTTTTAAAAATACCGGCTTTGTGCACACAGGAGAAAACCCTGCACATTACCACTCAGATGCGCAAAGAAGAGAACACTTGTTACTTTCTATAACGTGTCCTTTCTTCCAAGGGGAAAAATGGCTTAAGTGTGGTTTTGGCTCTATGGTTTGAAATTTAATTTCGTTCTAAACTCAGACTTCCTGGGGCTAGAGAGATGGCTCAGTGGTTAAGAGCATGTATTACTCTTCTGGAGGACCTGAGATCAATTTCCAAGTGAGCCACCCGTGACCCTGGGGGCTCTGACACCTCTGGTCTCCATGAGCACCCACATAAGCACAGCACGCACTTGTATACACACTGACACACTTACACATGTACACGTGATTAAAATTAAAGCAAATCTTTTTTTTTTTTTTGAAAGCGTGCTTCCTGCTGTTTATCATTTCAATCAACCAATATCAACTCCTCACCCCCATTCATAATAGGAGGAAAAGCCTTACACTGTCTTGCAGCCTTCCTTAAGAAGTTCCTTGTCCAGAGGCATAGCTCAGAAGGGGATTTGTCTAGCATGCTCAAGGTCCTGGGTTCAAACCTCAGGACTTCAAAAAAGAAAAAAGAGAGAGAGAAAAGAGAGAAAGAGAGAAAAAAGAAAGAAAGAAAAGGAAAGAAAGAAGAAAGAAAGAAAGAAAGAAAGAAAGAAAGAAAGAAAGAAAGAAAGAAAGAGAAAAGAGAGAAAAAAAACAGACTGGGGTTGAAGAGACGGCTCAGCAGCACCGGCTGCTCTTGCAGAAGTTCTGAGTTCAGTTTCCAGCAACCACAATGCAACTCACAATCCATGCCCTCTTCTGGTCTGTAGGCATGCGGGCAGACAAAGCACCCACATACATTAAAAGAAGAAAGGGAGGAGGAGGAGGAGGAAGATGAGGAGGAGAAGTTGTTCCTTGTCCAACTTATGATGTAAACCCAGGAGAGGCTAGCTCCACCAGGCCATCTTTTCCTTTCGTTTGCTTATTTTTAGGTCATAGCATGTTGCCCAGGCTGGTGTTGAACTCCTGGGCCTAAGCAATCCTCCCACCTCAGTCCCTGAGTAGCTGGGACTACAGGTGTGCGCCACCATGCTAGGCGTAACTGCTGAGGCCTCTGCAACTCTTTCCATTCCTCATGTGGCTCCTCTTAGGGCCTCTCTGTCCCCTTAGGGACCCAAGGGACTGTTGACTGATTTCTTCTCAACGCTGTTGGTGGTGGATTCTGGGAGATGACATTCAGACCTTTCTTTCCTTGCCATTACTACCCCTCCCCCCCAAAAAAAACCTTTTTTTTTTTGAGATAGGGTTTCTCTGTGTAGCCTTGGCTATCCTGCACTCACTTTTTTAGACCAGGCTGGCCTTGAACTCACTGTGATCTGCTTGCCTCTGCCTCTCTGAGTGCTGGGATTAAAGGTGTGCCACCATGCCCAGCTCACCTTTCTCCCCGTGTCCCCCCCGAGAAAACCTTGATTCAGTACCCAAGCCCAATGCAGAATTGTTCAAAGGGCCTGGATCCCTTCCCCTGAAGAACAGGAAGTGGACAGCAGCTCCCGAGGAACAGGAAGTGGACACCAGCCACTTTCTGAGATTTCCTACGTCGGTTGTGCTTTGCCTTCCAGTCTCTGATTCACACTCACCCTATCAAAGGAACTTTCTATTTTCTCTTTTTGTTTCTTTGGAGCTTCCTCTACCAAGGTCTCTTTTCTTCCTAGCTGGCATTTGTTGTGTTCTATTCTGAGTCAATAATAGTACAGGCAAGAGAATGGTAGGGAAATAGCCCAAACAGTGGAGGATTTCCTCTAAAAATACCTTCACTTACTCATTACTGGAATCAGATGAGGACGTTTACCAAACAACAGCGCAATTAAGTTGAGAAATGTGTTGAGACAAAGAAGTTGACTATCCTAAAAGCCAGTTGGACCAGCAGCCAGAGGACGCTTATCCCAAGCCCATCTTTCTGGTGAGCTGATTGAGGAGTGGTTACATGTGCAGCAGCAAATGGATGGTCCTAGACTGGGGTGGGGGAGTGGAGAGGGGAGTGGGAGGGCCGCTTGTCACAGTGGATGGGCCAAAAGGACACACAGCCCATTCTCTAAGACGGAGCTGGGAGATGCTTTTCAGTTCCATAACTCTCAAGAACAAAGATCACAATTTTTTTTAAAGTATTTATTTATTTATTTTATGTGCACTGGTGTTTTGCTTGCATTTATATCTGTGTGAGGATGCCTGAACTTGGAGTTACAGACAGGTGTGAGCTGTCATGTGGGTTCTGGGAATTGAACCCAGGTCCTCTGGAAGAGCAGTCAGTGCTCTTAACCACTGGGCCATCTCTCCAGCCCCGATCACGATTTCTTCAAGCTATTCCTGCCATGGTGTTGCCCACTTGCAGTTCCTAACATGTCACATAGTAGACAGGCTAGAGCCAGCAGCCACCCTGAGGCCCACTCACTGATTGCCAAACTCAGGTCCATGAAAGTAAGAACATTTTCACTTGCTTAACCTCAGGGGAGTTGAGGATGTGAATTGGACATGCATTCTGGTCTCAATGACAGATTTTATGCTTATGTTTACATCTAAGACATTTATATTCTCATGCTTTTCTAAGTCAAAGATCAAATCATAGCAACAACATTTGTATCAAACTCATGCTCCAATGCTACCTTATTGCCACATCTCCCAGTAACTCCATAGAACACATCACATCACATCACATCACATTACATCACTGCCATCTTGCAGAAAAATAAAGTGAGGCAAAGAAAGTGTATTTGGATATGAGGAAGGCCACCAGGACAAAAGGATACCAAAGTACAGGGACTAGAAAAGGTGCTGGCTTATTTCTCCCAAACTACAACCGATAGGCAGAAGGTCCAGAGCGGTAGGTAATTCCACCCTGCAGAGTTATGGGGAAACAGTACTTTCTGTCTGGCATCTGCACCATCAACCTGTGTGTACATACCTGACTCTTCCACCACATATCAGCGCACCGCCTGCGGGCAGAAAGACATGAAAGAATGGAGGACAGGCAATTTCTTTCAAATACCTCAACTCACTTCTTATGGTTTAAAGATGCAATCAACCGCAAAGGAGGCTGAAAAAATATGTAACCTCTGGCTCCATGGCCAAGGTTAGATCAGGGGTGGTAGCGGTTCTATGACTGAAAGAAAGACACCATAAAAATGGAGGGTCACAGGCATGTCCATTACTGTGTCCAGTGCGTGATGTCCTCCTTCCAGATGCTAAGTCGTGTGCCCAGATGGAAAGCCACAGTTCATATTTCTCTTGCAGATTGATCAATTCAGTGGAAGCAGAAGCCACTGGGAAGGGCTTCGGAGGAAGATGGAATTGTCCTTCACCCCTTCATCCCTTTTCTTGCTGCTTGGACATCGGAGAAGGCTCCAGCTTCACAGTCCACATCTGATTGTGAGTGATGGACAGTTGTGTATTTGGGACAAATGGTCCGCAGAAAGGAGGAACCCGGAAGTTCCATGACCGAGAAGCCACCACAGCAATCCTGAGCTGTCTGCGCCTTGAGGGAGAAATAAGGTTTTGGTTTTGTTGCTTTTTAAAATGATGTTGAAGCAAATGTTATACCTAACTAATTCAAAGTACTCAATTATGTGATTCAGGGGCTGATGAGATGGCTCAGCAGTTAAGAGCACTTGCTGCTCTTGCAGGGGATCCAGGCGTGGTTCCCGGAACCACGTGGCAGCTCACCACCATCTGTAACTCCAGTTCCAGGGGATCTGACAAGCTTCTCCTTGGGCTTCTGTAGGCACCAGGTACACACATAGTGCACAGACATGCAGGCAAAACACTTATACACAGTAAAGTAACAAACACATACATGTTACAGTAAAAAATCATTCACCTGTTAAGATGTCCACATTCAGAAGGACCTATTTGTATCCCTCCAGGAGTCCATTTTTCACTTACACGGTAGGAGTAATATCTTTTTTGAAAGAAATCTTCAGTTTACTGACGAAACTGTAGTTAGCTCCAGCACACTTGGGGCAAGCTATTTATCTTTTTTTCTCCAAACTGGAGAGTGACGGAGCTCTCTACAAAAGATTTCTCCACTAGCGATGTACATCATAAAGTTACAGGAAAACACCATGAGCTATCGAGCTCAGTGAGATTTGTTGTTCTTTGTCTCTGCTCTTTTTCTATTAATATTAATTGCCTTCCTGCTTATTTACTTTGTTGTCACCTAGCATGTACCAACAAACAGGAAGGTGGGAGGTATCGATATTAAGGACAATTAATAAAGAACGTTTTAGTAATTTTTTTGATATTAATTCCATTTTTTTTCTGCTTGGAAAAAAAAATCACAATTATTTACCCTTAGGCACATCCACCTTGTCTGTTCTGCATTATCTCTATGCCTGTCTGATGAAGCTTCAACTAGCCAGATGATGAAGATGGAGAGGACAGGGAGGCTTAGAGGGCTCTCCTGAACTGATGTCATGAGGACGAGTCAGATGCCCCGAAGCTAGAGTTTACAGGGGGTTGAGAGCCACCCAATATGGGTTCTGGGAACCAAACTCAGGCCCTATGTAAGAGCAAGAGGTGTTCGTAAACACTGAACCAGCTCTCAAGCCCAAGACTCCCCCACCCCTCCCCCAAAAGGAAGTTTTATGGAGTAGATGCTTATTTATTTATTTATTTATTTATTTATTTATTTATTTGTTTGTTTATTTATTTATTTATTTCGTGTCAGCCTCCACTGGCCATCCTCCTGCCTCAGCCTTCCTAGCGCTGATACTATAGGTGCTTGTCACCACTTCCAGCTTTAGAGGACCTTGTTAACAAGGATCACTGGCTGCATTAACCAGATGCCAGGTGTGGCGGCACACTCCTGTAACACAAAGCACGGGGGGAGGCTGAGGCAGGAGGATTGAGAGTTTGAAGACATTGTCTCAAGCAAAAGTAAAACAAGACTGTGAGGAAGGGCACCTCCCCTGCCATGAGGAAGGTGGTAACTACCACAGAAGGGAACAACGCCAGCCAGAGAGAGCCAGGGACGGAGGAGCAGGAGCAACCTAATTTGGGCAATGTGGACACCTTCTAGTCCTAGGTCAGCTGAGACTGGGGCCTCCCCAGCCTTCCGAGGACTGTGAGCCAGCAATTCCCTCTTCCCTGCATTGGTTTAAAGTTGTTTCCATCATTTGTAAATGAACAACTTCTAAGAAACCTGGGAGAGATCCGGGCACCTGAGCCAGCCAGCTGAAAGCTATCTTATGTAGCCAATCAATCTTCAGTTTGTTAGGAAC
The DNA here is from genome assembly GCF_907164565.1 of Psammomys obesus. NCBI lineage: Eukaryota > Metazoa > Chordata > Mammalia > Rodentia > Muridae > Psammomys > Psammomys obesus. The sequence goes on along the minus strand of NW_026591598.1, from coordinate 437,300 downwards.
GCTAGCACCTCCCTCCCTACCTCCTCCCTCTCCCAGATTGTAATCTTTACTTACAGCATTTCTCTCTTCCCTTTTCTCCCTCCGAACCCTCCGCTATACATACCCTCCCCACTCTCCTTCAAATTCATGGCCTCTTTTTTCACCTGCTGCGATTGTGTGCGCGTATGTATTTGTACGTACATACGTATTCCTAAATATCATGTGTTGTGTCTGTATAATGTTATTTGTATGTGTGTTTTCAGGGCAGACCGGCTCTGGGTAACCAATTGGTGTGCTCCTCCCTGTGGAGGACCCTCTCTCCTGCTCCCAGCTTTACCTAATTGCCTGTGGCTCTTTGTGTAGAGCAGGCCTCGTGGGCTTTTTTCCCCCATCCAGTTTGCTGGTGTCACCCTTACTCAGCTTACATCTGGGCAGTCATGTTGGTGAGACTTTTCCGGGGGAGCTTCTGCTCCTCTGACTCTCACAGTTCCCCTCCCCTCCTTCTACAACACTCCTTGAGCCTTAGATGTGAAAGTGTTTCGTAGATGTTTTGAGATTGGGCTCCACAACTCTCTTTATCTGGCTCGTGGTCGGGCATACAAAAGAACAAATCATGTCGCTTCCCAAATCACCCTTCTGACTTGGGAATGCTGCCTGGCTAATAACTAAAGTCATGCTGCCATGACTTTATTATTATTATTATTATTATTATTATTATTATTATTATTATTTGCATCCTTAGAGCAGGCGAACCACTAACACTGTAAATCTGGTAGGAAGAATGGAGAGACAGGAGGCAGAATCTTCCACTTTTGAGTTGGGTAGGGAGAGCATCCTCCAAAAGGAGCAGCTGACTGGACGCCTCGCTCCGGCAGAGGTGAAGACCACAGCCACGTCCACAGCTTGGAGAGCACCGTCCTGGTTGCAGCCAGCAGTCAGCAAGCTTCTTGACTACTTGGCACCCATGACAGGTCTCAGAAGTGATAACCTCCCTGCAGAAGAAGGAGGCAGTGAGTGGTTCAACAGTCAAGCTGTCAGGGAAGCATCCAGGCCCACAGCTGGATAGCTGTGATGAATATTCTCTATTCATCAGCCTCCCTGACCATTAAAAAAAAAGAAAAAAAAGATAAGAGGGGATATGGCCAGAGAGGCTTGGAATCTTGGATTCCCCAACGTTTTTTGTTTGTTTGTTTTGTTTTGTTTTTTGTTTTGTCCAGTTTCCCAAACCTACCTCCTATGTGAAATTAATGATGCTGCTAACTTTACACAAGTAGGGTCCTCGGGGGTGCAGAGATGTGGCAGGAAACACGTGTAAATGAGTACTTGGCAAGAACAAAGGTTTGGGGATGGTACGCAGTTTTGTTGTACCCTGCTGTAAGAGTCCTGGGTGGTGGCCCACACCTTTAATCCCAGCACTCAGGGAGACCGAGGCAGGCGGCCCTCAGTGGGTTTGAGGCCAGCCTGGTCTACAAAGCGAATCCAGGACAGCCAGAGCTACACACAGAAAAACCATGTCTCAAAAAAAAAAAAAAAAAAAAAAACAAAAAAAAAAAAAAAAACAAAAACAAACAAACAAGAGAATCCTGGGTGTGTCTTCATCGGGAAAACCAGGAGAGTGTTTCCAAGCTGGTGATTGACACTGACCTGAAGCAGGTGTGTTACACATTCAAGTGTGTCCATACGACTCTGCAAATCAAGCGCAAAATCGACTCCCTTGTCGTCACACCGAGTGTGAGAAACTTGGTCTGCCACTCAGTGACGTGGTGGACATCACTACTGCGGTGTGAGAGTTCAAGTAAAAAGTGCCAACGGGTCCCTTAACAAAACCAGAGGCTGCCTCTTGCGGGGCAGAGACTCCTGGGACTCTGAGATAGTCAGTGCTTCTGAAAGAAATACCCTCCCTCCCGCAGGAGGCAACGGTTCCCCAAGCCCTTCACCACCCTGTGGAACAGGCAGAAGTTGGTCGCCACAGTGACGGAAATCGCGGGATAAGCGAATGCCTGTGGGTCCTGTGCCCTCTCCCTTCACACCACGGGATCATCTGTATGGAGACGGTTCTTTTCTAGATTTCCTCTACCTTTCTGCTCTTAAACTGCTTCTCTACTCTGAGAAGCCCAGCTACCTGCCTTCCCTGAATATACCTCAGGCTGAGACGGGCGGGACAGCAGGTCAGTGGATCTTCGCGGGAAGGTGCAGCTTCTCCGCATCAGCGCAGCTGCTCCGCAGTCCGAGCTTACGGAGCTACAGGCCCAGACTGGGGCACTGAAGCTTTCAGTTTTGGGGGTCATTCTATCAACAGTCCTTGGGGGTTAAAAACAAACAAATCAGAATGAATACTAATCTCCTAACAGTGAGCATGGGGGTAGCAGGAGCCGATGATTACAGTAGGTTCTAATCAAACCAACTTTCCGATGTTGACAAGGGAGACCAGGCTTGCCACCCAGCATTCCAAGCCGACTTACTTCCTAAAATCATCCTTCATTCTGCATTCTGCATTCCATCCTGGGTCAGTCTCAGGAGAGATAGGGAAAGCCCCTAGAAAACTGTAACTGTCTACCTTAGTGGTTCCCAACCTGTGACCATTGGAAAACACAGATATTTACATTACGATTCATAACAGCAAAATAACAATGATGAAGTAGCAATGAAAATAATTTATGATCGGGGCCACCATAGCATAGGGAACTGTATTAAAGGGTTGCAGCATTAGGAAGGTTGAGAAAAACTGGCCTGCCTGGTTTCGGGAAACAAGTTTAGGACAGAATTACAAATATTACCAATTGCTACAGCCACCTCAACATCTTCCTTACAATCTACCTTCAAAGCTATGTCGACGCCCCCCCCCCCATGATACATCAATAAATGCTGGATGCTAGGCGCTCCGTGATTGGTCCCACTAATACGAAGAAGACTTGTTTGACCCTCCAGGCTTCACGTAGCATCCTTCGACTCTTCTGTGCCTTTCATCATTGCTTTTCCACACCCATCCACTCTTCCTTGGCTATATTTCCATGTGGCTAGTTTACTTCTTTTGCATCTATGCATGTGTGGAACTTCTTCACTCCTTAAATGTACCACCTTCCATTTATTATAGGATATTTCGACTCGACTGAATTTTGATCCTCTGCATACTTGGAAAATCCTCTTACTTGGGATCATTGGCAATTTTTATAAAAACTCTCTTACTTTGCTTTGTCTGGATCCTCATCTCAGTAATCTTCTTTGACAATGTATAATGAATCCTGGAAATGAGAGAGGAACTCCTGCCCAGAACTTCTGGGTGTAAAAAGCCCTGGTCCCGACACCCCCAACCCAGCCACCGCCCGTAGCAGTAGGTTCTGAATCAATGGATTCAGCCAACGGGGCATTGAAAATAATAGGGAAAATAGTTTATACAGATCTTTTTTGTTCATTATTTTCTTAATACAGAATCCAAATTATTCACATAGCACTTTCATTGCCACAGGCAGTGGATCAGATCTCACAGGTTAAGGGTTCGGTACCCAAGACTGTAATCTCACCAGGTGCCAGTTACTTCCTGCACGTTTGACTCTCCGGCTATAAACTGTGGTTTCCCAGTCACTCCGTCATCAGCTCTCACAATCTGCTGGAATGGCCCAGTGAACTCATGGAGACATTTTGTTCACGTTTGCCAGTTTATGATGAAGGACCCAACTGAGAAGAAACCAGGTGGAAGAGAGGCCTGCACATCTGAGGTGAGAAACTTGAACCTGGTGATGGCTGTGAGTGGGTTGCACGACCCCACCTTCTAACCATATGGTTGATGGCACTGGCAACCAGACCCCACCCTGGGCATTCCCAAAGTCACCTCGTTGACATAAACTAAAATGTGGTCCTTAAGAGCAATAACCCATGTTCTGCTCACTTCTCTCACACCCGAGACCGATTTCGGAGTCTGGGGATAAACAAACACACAACTAAAAATAGTCAGAGGTGGCCAAAGATGTTCCTACCACTTAATAAATTGCAAGGGCTTTACGAAGTGTGTCAGAAATCTACAACAAAGACCAAAACAGGAGCTTGTTTTAATTATTACTATGTTTACATATTGATGAGGTGTGGAGCTTGTGTGTGGAATAGGGAGTGGGTGGAGATCAGAGGACAACATGCCGGAGCAGATTTTCTCTTTCTGCCTTGCAGGTCCAGGGGATTGATCTTGTCAGGCTTGAGGGAAAGTACCTTTGCCTGCTGAGTCATCTTGCCAGCCCCTAAAACATATCATCATATCATATCATATCATATCATATCATATCATATCATATCATATCATAGTATAAGACTTAACTAGTCCACATTTCACTAGGAAATTGTGTCACTGTATTAAGAAGGGATTGTCCATTTTCTGCAGTTAAACCCAGCCCAATCCTGTAATGCTCATTATATTGTGAACCGTCGTGTGCTCTTCTAGCTCACTGAGAAACTGACCCTGGAAGCAGGGTCGCCCCCTCCCCCCTTCAGACTCAAGCATGCCTATGCTAAATATCAGAGTCTCTAGTCTAGGATGGGCCGGCATTTCAAACTCTTCAGCAAAGAGGAAAGAGATCAAGAGTGAAGGCCGTGTGCCCTTGTGAATGGCTGAAAGGATCACTGTCTCCAATGGAGGCTACTAGTTTTCGTCCCTTGATACAGAAGTGCCCGTGGTGCAGTCCGGCTATAACAGGCTCAATTGGGCCCTCACTTCAAAACTGAGAACACGGCTCTAGTTCTCTGTGCCACACAAACTAGGTCTCCAAATAGCACAAGCTCGGCCGAGCAAAGCAGGCTGCTCTGGCGGGGCATGGCAGGACGCTATGCACCTAAAGCCATCTACCCTGGAGTCAAGGTGGGAGGATCTCACTGAATCCAAGAGTCTGAAACTAGTCTGGCAGTATAAGAAGGGCCGCATTTCAAGAGCAAACCAAACAGCTGGTCTGCTTTGCAGATCATATAAGCATCCCTCTCTCCCTGCCATATGCGTGGACTCAGGCTTTTGGATGAACTCTGCCCTGTGGTTATCTGTGAGCTAAGCTGAGAATAAGGTGATCTTTTGGTTTCTCTGTGGGGTGTGTTTGTGTTTACCTTGGTAGTGATTTGTTCGTGGCAACGTCTGTGTGGATGGCTTTGAAAACGGGTTATAAGCAGCTTGAACTTTATTGATTCTCATATATTATCCAACAAATTTTCACTGGTAACCAGACCCTACACTGAAGAATATCAGTTCCCAGATATTCTTGGGGAAAGGGTATGTGGAAGGAAGCTGCAGCCATGCTGAAGATCAAACAGACGGCTTGAGCTTGGTTGAGTGGAGCATCCAGGGCTAGTGGACAGTGGAATGCCACAAGCTAGATGCCGGTCTGTCTCAGGTCTCTCCAATAGCTACTCGCCTTTAGGCTCGGCGACTGACCCAATGTCCTCGTGACTACTGGGTAAAACTCTTGGACTGTGTTGGTAAGCTTAGGAGATCGCTACCAAACCTAAAGCTGATAGCACACGGTACTTAACTGAAGGGAAGAACTTGTGGCCAAGAAAGTCATTTTCCAGAGCAAGGCTTATCTTTTGCACCTGGGATGTGCTGATCCACAACGTCCCCAAACACAGGAAACTTGACTGCATACTTTGTGGTTGTAGGTTGTGTTCACATGATCACCCATTAATTAAAAAAAAAAAAAAAAAGATAGCACATGAAACCAATAGCAAACGTTTCTGTGCTTGGCTATAGCTCACCTATTGGATGTCCTATATTATTTATCAAATATGTTGATTTATGACTTTCTTTGTCCTGTGGTTGTAAAAGTTTGTTTATCCTTTTCTATGGCAGAATATGTCATTCAAGGTAAGTTGAACCCATGTTTCCATGTTTCCAGATCATGGTCACTCATACTGGGCTCAGAATAAGCAAATTTCTCATGGCTTTTAAAAGCAGAGATTTTTGTGTTTTGTTTTGTTTGTCAACAAAACAATGTAATGCTACTAGACTTGGTGAGGAAACTTGGCCAGGTCTGTCCAGAGTCATCATGGACGCTCAGTGTAGCAATTCCTCCTTCTGGGCTGGAGTAGGACCCATCTTGACTGGCCATTAGACAAGGAAGGTCAGGTCTTTATGGCCTGTACTTACATCAAGGAGGGGGAGTTACCAGCACATTTTTAGGTTTTACAGCTGGCTTCTGGGAAGAGGGGTTCCAGATTTTATGACCTGCAGTGGGAAAAAGAATGCTTGTTTCTATACCCTGCCTGGAGGAAGAAAGGCCCCCATAAGAGTAACAAGGCCAGAAGGTCAGAAAAGAATTTGCTTGTTTTCTTTCCCTTTCAAAGTTTCCCGAGCCCTAACAGTACCTGATAAATATTTCTGTAGTAGCCCTGTAGGAACAAAGCTACACAAATACATACCATGGGCTGGCATAAAACCAGGCCTGGAAGCCCAGGCCTGCAATCCCACTACTCAGGAGGTGGAGGCCAGGGGATGAGAAGTTTAAAGTCATCCTTGGCTATACAGCAAGTTTTAGGCAGTCTGGGTTACATGAGATCCCATCTCCAAAAACAGTTTTTTAAAATGCCATGGAAGGTTGGTTGGTGTGGTGTGACACAGCGCCTTTAATTCCAGAACATGGGAGGCAGAGACAGGTAGATCTCTATGAGTTTAAGGCTAGTCTGGTCTGCATAGTGAGTTCCAGCCAGGGCTACATAGTGAGACCCTTTGTACCTCCCACCCCATCCCCCAAAACATGCAATCTCAAGGAAACAGCAGGCAGGACAGAGCCTCAGGCTTCCCAGTGGAGCTGTGGTTACAGAGCCCTCTTTGAAAGCACAAAGTGCAAAGCGCTGGGTTACAGTTCCATCACTTATAGGAAATTAATTCAGGGACCAGGGAGGAGATGTTTTCCCAAACTTATTGCTGCAAAAAAATTTTTTTTTGAAAGTTTGTTTATACAGAACTTTTCCAGAGGCGTATCTTAGTGGACATGGTATTCCCAGCGGGCCCTGCACCTTACCCGGGTTGTCTTGTCTGTTCAGAGATGCCATTGCTGAGTTGAGCTTGAAACTATAAAACTCCTTTTAAATAAATAGATAGATAGATAGATAGATAGATAGATAGATAGATAGATAAAGGAGGGAAGGAAGGGGAGAGGAAGGGAGGGATGTTTTAGGGTCAGCAAGATGGCTGAGCAGATAAAAGTGTTGCTGGGCAAAACTAGTGATCCCAATTCCATCTCAGGAGTCCACGTGGGCAGTGCCATTCCCAAAGGTTGTTCTGTGAGCCCTGAAAGCTCCTTGTGGCATTCATGTGCCCCTGCACTTCAAACACACACCACAGATGCACGAAAAACAATTTAAGCCAGGTGGTGGAGGTGCACGCCTTCTATCCCGGCACTGGGAGGCAGGGGCAGGTGGATCTCTGTGCGTTTGAGGCCAGCCTGGACCACAGAGCAAGTTCCAGGACAGCCAGGACTACACAGAAAAACCCTATCTCGAAAAACCAAAATAAAAATAATCATAATTTTAAAAGATGTTCTCATGAACAGGAAACTCAAATGGCTAAAGTCAATCTCATAGTTATTTAGAAGTGACTAGCTAGATGCTGGCGAGATGGCTCAGAGGGTAATAGTACTTGTGGCCAAAACTAAGGACCTCATTTTGATCCCTGGAACCCATGTGGTGGAAGAGGAAGGCAAACAAGCTCCAGAAAGTTGTCCTCTGACCTTCATGTGCAAGCCGCGGTAGCTCCCCACCGGCTTTCCTTGTGCACAATAGATAAACAAAAACATAATTTATTTATTTTTCAAGAACTGACCACCAGGTTTCGCGCTATTGTTTCCAGGCAGAATTTGCAAATTCTGACCAAGGACAATCTGTACAGATGACTGAGTTGTAGGGTGCAGGGGAAGTGACAGGACTGCGAGGGAAGAGGGACACAGCAGGGGTCTTTAGCTCCAGGAGGTCTTAGACCTGTTTTTACGACAGAGAGGTTATGAGGGCCGAGAGCTGGTGAAACCGGGAGAGGATGCCTAGTGTCAGAGACCGAGGCCCTGAGAAAAGCAGAAACATCTTCGAATTGTCTGAAGAGGCTGCCAAGACTCAGCTGCCTCCACTTCCCAGCCCAGGCTGCAGGCCAGGACTGGGGTAGACGGCTTTCTCTTCTAAGGGTCAAGTCCAGTCCGTGGAGGCCCGCCGTGTGACCTTGCCGGGCTGGGAGTCGTCTTCGGAGCATCTCAGACTCGCGCCTCTCTGGGGAAGCAGCGCCGCGCCCACCCCGCCTGGGGCCCACCGACTCCCGGGGACGCCCCAGCCCCGCCCGGCCGCCGCAGGCTGCGCATCTCCGCAGGCTCCCGGCCGCGTCCTCCCCGGGCGGCGCGACGTGCTGATTGGCTGGGCGGCGGCGGCGGCGGTGGCGGCGGCGGCGCGGGGCGACCGGGCGCATTCGCCGGCGGGGG
>NW_026591598.1:322987-428492 GCF_907164565.1 Psammomys obesus | reverse complement strand
AGAGGCGCCTGGCGCGCGGCGCGAGCGGAGCCGCGGTGCTCGCCCGGGACGCGCCAGGGGGTCGCGCGGGCGGGCGGCTGCCGCCTCCGTCGCCATGTGCGCGCAGGTCTGGCTGCTGACCGACCGGCTCATCCGCGAGGACTACCCGCAGGTGCAGATCCTGCGCGCGCTTCGCCAGCGCTGCTCCGAGCAGGACGTGCGCTTCCGGGCGGTGTTCCTGGACCAGATCGCCGTCACCGTCGTCGGCGGCCACCTAGGTGAGCTCAGTCCCAGAAGGGCGGGAGGAACGCCGGGATCCCGTGAGCCAGCGGCTCCTCCGCATGGAGCCCTCCTCCGAGGTACCCCCTCTTTGCAGCATCCTGAGGTCAAGAGTGAAGAAGATGCTTAATTCACTTAGGAGACGGGTTAGTGGGGCATCCACGTTCATCTGAAGCTAAAGACACCAGACCTCAAATTGTAGATTCTCCCAGCACGGGTGCCCTGCCAGGCTGGACTCCGAAACGTAAGGAGCCAACCCAGAATCCACAAAATTGCTCTTAGGGCAGATGTTTGGGAAACTTTTCCAGAACTATGCGTGCACCACGGATGAACGCCCCCAGGCAGAACACTGTTCTCAAAGTGGGCGCCTAATTATGGAAGACAGCCCAGAAAGATTGAGATTGTCTCTGGAGTGTCAGCGGCGAGGAGAGACGATTGATGATTCTCATTAATTCGTCCTCCCTCCATAGCGCGTTAAATTCTGATTCCCAGATCAAGTACACGCCCTCCAGACCTTACACATCCTTTCAGTGCCTGGTCCAGGGGGATATTGGGTGTTAAGACGTGGTTATCATCTCTGATTTCTACCTAACTGCGTCGTTTTCAGATATTTTTATTTTCTTCAGTGCATGCCTGTTTTGCATAAGCTGTCCATGACTTTGGAAGCTCAAATTCAATGGCTTACATTCTGTGTTCTCAGCAAGCCCTCAGTTTCCAGCTATTTCAGGGGGTCCAGGGCTGAAGAGGGTTTGACCCTCTTGGATGCTTCTTAGAATGCTGTTACATATCTTGATCTGGTTCAGCTGGAGTCCCTCAGTAAGGGAAGGGATTCCGAACAGACTGCTTACAAGTGAGGTTTTGAGTGCGTGTCCCTAAGTGAAACAGCTCAGTTGTGCATTGCTGATCCGTCAGTGTATTTAAGTCTTCCATATGTAGGATCAGATTGCATCTACTTTTGGAGGAGTGTACGCGAAAGACTAGCATGTCCCAAGTCCCGATTGCTAAAACCCTCTTGAGTGGTCAGCAGTGAACTACATTCTTGAAGTACTGGTTTCTTCTTCCAGCTTTCCTGTTCCCAAGAGTCTTGGCTTCGATTTGTGCTTATCACTTTGACTTTGATATTAGGGTTTTGTTACATTTTGCGTCTCACAGTTTTATCTGTGTGGGTGTTTTGTCTCCATATACGTCTGTCTACCATGTACATGCAGTGCGCGCAGACGCCAGAGGGAGGCGTCGTAACCCCTTGGAACTGAAGCTACAGGCAGTTGTGAGCCACCATGTGGGTTCTGAGAACGCATCATGGGTCCTCTACAAGAGCAGCCAGTGCGCTTAACCGCTGAGCCGTCTCTCCAGCCCCCATCCCTTTGAATTGTGTGTCTTATAGAGTTGAGGTTCTCCAAGTTTGAAAAGTCCATGCTTTTGCTACCATATTTAAGTAGAACGATCAGTCATCTTTTGGCGATGTAAACTAAGTCATTCACTTACACATCTTTCCACTACCCAATGAGTTTGCTTGCTTGTTTTTCAGATTGTGGAGATGTCGTTTTTTTTGAGATACAGTAGTCAGATTTTCTAATCGTTCTTCAGTCTTTATATGCCCATCAGCAATTCTGAAAATGCTCACTGGGTATCTAAAACTCCATTTCAAACAATCAACTGTAAGGAAAGTGAAAGTTAAATCATAGTGATTCAGAAAGCACTTAAACAATTAAGTGGAATTCATGTGGGAAAGTATCTGTATTCACAAACCAGTTATTTCCTTTTAGCTACAGGAAAATCTATATAGATACTTTCTGGATGGATGGAGAAATTGAAGACAGGTTTTCATTGTTTATTTTTTGGCTTTTTGATTTATTTATTTATTTTTCCTTTTTGAGACAGGGTCTTACTAGGTAGCCTTGGCTGGCCTGCAGCTTGCTATGTAGACCAGGCTGACCTCAACTCCCAGAGATCTGCTTGCCTCTGCCCTCCACCCACAAAGGGCTGGGACTAAAGTGTGTGCCACCACACCTGGCTCCGTGGTGGTTACTTTCCCTTCAGTGATCCACCCTAACCAACCCAGATTTGGATGGGGTGAGGGCTTGTGAGGAAAAAGCAACGACCTTCAGGTGACTGAAGTAGTCCTACGGAAATCATACCCCTTTACGCTCTGCCGGCTTCACGTTAGGAAAATCCTAAAGACCTTTCAGAATCTGCAAATTCTTTAGCCATTCAGTAAGTGCTTATTTTCCTAAATACAAGTGTCAAACTGCGTATAACTAATAACAACAGTGAAAACATAGTCATACAGAGTAGGTACTTGCACAGGAGCGAGTGGCTTGTGGTAGGTTCTTCTCACTAATGAATTCTCGTAAGCATCTGGGAGGTAATTATGCACACAACAGCAGCTGGGAATTGCAGCCATACTCGGTACATTCTTCGGTCTTTTCATGCGTTAGTCCATGATGGCTTCCCTGTTGTCAGTCTGAGGTGCCCATCTGGTTCCTCCCAGATGGTAGCATCCCAAATATCCCTCAAATCTAGCTCAAGCCACTGGTGTCTCCTGGAGTCTTTCCCAAAGCTCCCTGCCCTAGCCCCATGGAGGTATCTTCCACCTGCTACCAAACAACGTCAGGGTAGCCCCCACTGGGTTTTCACCGTAACTTAGCTGTGTGTACAGGCTTCTATCCCCCCCCCCCCCCCCCCGTCGAGGAGTCTTCGAGTATTCGTTCCATATCTGGTACATAGTAGGCCTTCAGGTAAAGTCTAAAGTGTGAGGCTTGTAACTGTAAAGTTAAACAAGGCTTTTGTGCAGTTAGAGCCAGAGTGTAGGAGATCATGACGAGATGAGCGTGTTTTGGTGGTGAGCTGCTGTATGAAGCCAGGTCTACTAATGACAGTTAAGTTCTCTGGCCACCCTCAGGTCAGAATCAGCAACCAACTCAAGGGGGGAAAAAAGAAAGAAAGAAAGAAAGAAAGAAAGAAAGAAAGAAAGAAAGAAAGAAAGAAAGAAAGAAAGAAAGAAAGAAAGAAAAAGATAGTTATGAGCTCATAACCAGAAATGGAGAAAGTGAGTTTGACCCGGAAAGGCGGGGCATGTTAGCGCTTGTCTCCCAGGAGCTGAATGATTCAGCATTCCTGCTGCTTTCGGAGCTCTAGCTTCGGTGGCCGTATCTATTTATTTATTAATGCTCAGGCCGCCCCGGGGACTGAAGCTAGGGTCTTGTAGATGCTCGGCAAGTGATCTCCCACCAAACATCTCCAGTGCCGCAAAGTACTTTCTAGGTCAGCTTCTCTTTTATCTGTGGTACTAAAAATTAAACATCAGGCAAGCACCCTGACACTGAGCTACATGTCTAGCCTTTTCTTTTCTAAGATACAGTCTTGCTTTGTTTCCAATTTAGGCTGGCCTTGAACTCAAGCTCTTTCTAATCCGGACTAGAGGAAACCCTGCCTCAAAAAGAAAGTGCAGGGGGAGGGACTGTGGGGGAGGTAGAGATGGTCATGGTGATCCACGCCTTTAATCCCAGTGCTTGGGAGGCGAAGGCAGGTGGGTCGATGTGAGTTTGAGGCCAGCCTGGTCTCTATAAAGTGTTTCAGGCCAGCCATGGCTACAAACTGAGAGCCTTTTTCCGAAAGAAGTAACTCCATGATGACCTCACCATCAGCAACGACTGGATAGGAATGATGAGTCGTTTCCCTTGCGCCTCTACTATTAAATTTTATTCTTATGTTTTATTGTTCACCACAATCCAATTTCTCCATTTTACCCATTTCGCTCAGCAGGTATTTACTGAGCACTGTGCCAGGCAGTACACTGGAAATAATAGAATGGCAAATAAGAGCAGACATGGTCTTCACCCTCACTAATTCACACGTTTGTTTATTCTGTCACTGTCTGCTGACCGTGTGTAAGGTATTGTTTTAGGTGCCTGAATAAAAGTACTGGAAGGTCACTGCCTCTCCAGGAGATTACATTTATAGTGAGGTAGAATATAAACAAGGTAAGTAAACAATTCAGAGTATTTCTGAAAAAGTTAAAGAAGAGGTATGGTGGTTTGAATAGGAAAGGCCTCCACAGACTCATGTGTGTGAATGCTTGGCCTGTAAGGAGTGGCACTGTTAAATGGTGTGGCCTTGTTGGGGTAGGTGTGGCTTTTTTAGAGGAGGTGTGTCACTGGGAGTGAACTTTGAGAGCTGTTGTAAGTGACTATTAATATTTACTATTGATATATCTTCTGGTAAAGCTGTTGTTAATCCTAAACAGCTGTATAAACAAATCACCACACAGAGACTATGATTTATTTAATTAACCGAGAACACAATCCTGGGCAATAGTTACTCCATCCTAAACCTCCAAGCCCTCATAGTTTCCTAACATTTAGATTTCCCACATTATACTTGCTTTTAGTGATATATTAGGTCCAGTCCATCTCTCCATGTAGTTCCAAGATCTTTCCTCCTGCCTCTGTTCTCACAGCTCTCTTGCCCTTTTCCTCCCATTCTTTCCTGCCCTCTGGCTCCTCCCCTCTCCCACCTACTCCTTCCTCTCTATTGTTCAACATTGTGCCTAGTTGCTTTATTTTGGCATGTTTACACAAAGTTGAGACAGGTGATGCTTAGAAAAAGTATCACAGTGCAATGTCCGGATTGAAACCAGAGAGTGGGGGAGAGAAATGAACATTTGAATGAACAAGGTGTTCACATTTCAAAAGAACCTTATACCAACAAGGTCAAAACCAGGCCTAATGGCTCACAGTCCTCTCCCTGCTGCCTACAGACCCAGATTTAGAACTCTCAGCTCCTTCTCCAGCACCATGTCTGCCTGCATGCCATGCCTCTGGCCATGACAATAGTGGACCAAACCTCCAAACTGTATGCCAACCCCAATGAAATGCCTTCCTTTATAGGACTTGGCATGGTCTTCGCAGCAATAGAAACTCCAGCTAAGACAGGAGGAGAGCAAGAGGTGGACAATGGCTGCAGTACGACGCTGACTGGGGTGGTCCTCACCCACACGTGTGTTCTAGTCAAGAGCTGAAGGAGGTCGAGAAGTATACTGTTTGTTTTAAAGATGCTTCTTTAATGAGGAGCGAGAGCTGCACATATCTGTGGCTGTACAGATAAGTATTTAGAATGCAGTTTGGAATTAACGTTGGTGTAGGAAAATGGCCGTAGTAGGTTCTCTGTCAGGGGTCTGTGACCTCTCCAACCGTGGGTAGCTGGCGAAGTTCACAGTACCAGCCACTAATTCCCACCTTTTGAGCAGGTCTGAAGTTCAATTAGATGGCTATTGGCTACCTCCAAGATAAAAGTGGCGCTATTGTACCCTTGGGGCTCTCTTGCTGGGCTGGTCATTGTTGTGGTCCATAGACTCTACAGCTGGGTAGGGCTATTGGTTGCTTCTCTCCCTTGCACAGCATCTTCTAATAGTGTGAGAGCTAGTCCACAGGGAAAGAGGCTTGCAAGTCAGTTCCAGTTGGATTCTTCCAAATCCTGTCTGGTTCTTAGTTTGCTTTCTTTTGTAGTTCCCACAGCAACTTGGAAAGCTGAGGGTTTATTTGACTTACATTTCCCAGGTCACAGCCCATCACAGAGGGAAGCTAGGACAGGACAGGAACTCAGGCAGGAACCTAGAGGTGGGAACTGAGGCAGAGCCCAAGAGAGCTGCTTTCTGGGTTACTCTTCATGGCTTATTCAGCTTGGTGTTTTGTTGTTGTTGTCTTAATATTTTTAAAGATTTGTTTTTAATTGTGAGTTTGTGTGAACACACACATACATATCAGTACATATATGTGAGTATATGCCTGCAGAGGCCAGAAGAGTTGGATCACTCTCGAGGGGGAGTTAAAGGCAGTTGCCAGCCTCCTGACGTGGTTGCCGGAAATGGAACTCAGGTCTTCTGGAAGAACAGTGTATGTTTCTAGCCGCTGAGTCATCTCTCCAGCTCCATCGGCTTGCTTTTCCTACAGCCGAGGACCACTTGCCTGGAGTAGCATGGGTAGCATGGCCCACAATGGCCTGGGCTCTCCCACATCAATCATTAATTAAGAAAATGCCTCACATTACTAACTGGCACAGATAACCTCAGGTGGGTGTATTCGTACTCAGGCCGGGGGATTCCCCTCCAGAGGGTACCAACTCACAGATCACAGTCTTAACTTCCCACACGCTCTTCCCAGACTCCCCTCTCAGCATTTCTGCTGAGAGCATTACCACCTGTTTGGCTACAAGAGCCTAATTCGTGGTGTCAGGGTGTCCAAACTGACAAATCCAAACTGGGGATTGGCCTAAAGCAGCTGCCAAATAAATATATGCTGAATGAGCACAGAATAGTCCATGCATTGAGTCTGACTGTAGCTTCCTCCATGAGGGGCCTCTGAGTGTCTGGAGGGCAGCAGCAGCCTGCCTCACGTTTGTGCCCTGCTTGGTAGGTGTGTCTGCCTCGAGCCAACAGTCCAATAAAGGCTGCATCGAATTGAGTGACCTCAGAAAGGCAGGGGCTGGGGAAGGAAAAGAGGCCGAACAAGTCACCCTGGGTTTCAGTGAGGTGAAGAGATTTCTTTGAGCATCTTCCCTCACAGAACCTCAAAAGGATAAGCACAGTGATGACAGGATCAACCCCTGACTCCAGATGACTCCTTCATGGGAGGGGGGGGGGCGGAGCCCAGAGAAATGGAGAGAAGCTGCAGTGACCCAAGCCTGCTGTACTCCAATGACACGGTTCCCTCCTAACACAGCAAACGTCCGGGGGGGGGGGGGCAGGAGTGACACAGAGGCTATCGATCCTTTCCTGGCACCTTCCAGAGTCTCAGTGCCAGCCACTGTCCCAGGATCCTGCTAAAATGCCAGTCTTAGAAGTTGCCCCAAGCGAGGGCCTCCCTTGCTCTCATCCCTCAGTGTCCTGCTGTTCCTGCTGCTTGCTTTGTACATGAAAGGTTTTTGTTACCCAGTGTGCTGGAATCCAGGTTAGCGCTGAAGCTTTCTTTTGTGAAGCCAAAGGTGTGTGTGTGAGAGAGAGTGACTTGCGTGTGTAGTCCCTAGTGCAAATCTGTGTAAATGCCAGGCCTCTGCAGTCAAATCTCTTCCTAGGGTCTGTATCATAGGATGGATGACAAATGAGATGGAAAATATGGACATTCTTAGGAGAATACGCAGCACAGAGCAGATAACTGCTCAGTCCAAGCGCCAGCCAAAGTCAGATCTGACGAGCGGCCAAGCGTCTCTTCCTCTGGGTGGGTCACAGAGCGTGGGGTTTTAAGTTTTAAAGCTCTGCCTTTGGATCATGATTTGCTTCTTGCACAGCAACACTACATCTCCCTTGTAAAGTACATTTCTATGCTACTGAACACACTAAATGCAAAAGTTTACTTTTGCTGAATTTAATTTCATCCCGATACAGGTTATGGAAGCAGAGTTGATTCTTTGAAGAAGTAAGCCTACGTTTTCTGCCCTGGGTCATTATTATTGGGTGGTGTCTGTTTTGTTGTTGCTTTAAGACCAGGGCTCCCCATGTAGCCCAAGCTGGCCCCAAAGCTATGGTCCTCTGCAATGTCCGGCTTGACACAAGTTATCCGAGAAGAGGGGACCTCACTTGAGTGAAGGCCTCTGTCGTATTGCCTGTGGGCAAGTCTGTGGGGTACTGTTTCGATTCATGACGGATGTGTAGGCAGCTTACTGCCTACTGTGGGTCGTGCCACCCCTGAGCAGGTGGTCCTGTTGGTCCTGGGATGCATAAGAAAACAGGCTGAGCAAGCAATGGGGAGTAAGCCAGCCAGCAGCACTCCTCCATGACCTCTGCATCAGTTCCTGCTTCCGGGTCCCCCCCTCAAGTTCCTGTCCTGACTTCCTGCAGTGATGTACTGTTACCTGGAAGTGCAAGATGAAATAAGCCCTTCCCTCTCCAAGTTGGTTTCGGTCGTGGTGTTTATCGCAGCAACAAAAACGCAAGCTAGTATAGCGGGTACGCACCAGTGGACGCAGCATTTCTGGTTTATTTTCATGCATTAAAACATTTCCAAATGAAAACAGAATCCAAGAGGAAGTTGTGATATAGTGACCCATGAAAGTAGAAGATGGAGAATAGTGTTTTGCTTCCAAAAAGTTGCTTTATCCTAGCTGGGTCATTGTACAAATCAGTTTAACATCTAATCTTTGCCCCATGCTATCTTATTGACTTCTTTGAGGACAGAGTGATCTTCTTGGCTAATTTTTTTTTAAGTGGTTTGAGGCTAAGCATAGTAAATCTTAAGCCCAGCCAGGCGTCTGAGTGATGGAGGAGGCCAGAAACTGCTTGTGTCCTTCCCTACCTCCCTGAGTTAAGGTGATACTGAGTCATGTCAAGTCCCTGGTTATCTGAAGGCCAGCGTTGCTTTCCTTCCATTCACCACAGCCAAGTGGAGCCCTGTCCTTCAGCCCACACGGGTCCTCCATTCCCTTGGCTTGAGGCCAGCAGATCACAATGAGAATATTAAGGGCCCTGGGAAAGGTGACATGTTCAAGAAGCTGTATAACTAACTACATTGGGCTTAGCAGGTGCCTGCCTGGTGTCCTTGTCAATGGTGTGAATTCCTATGTGGTTAAAGGTCTCAGACTTTGCAGGCAGGTTTGCCAAGGAGCCAGCCCCAAACGCAAATTGTTTTTGGCCCCATGTGGCTGCTGCTCTTACTGAAGGCAGAGTGTTTAGCAGCTTTCTCTACCTGAGGTCACATTGTAGTGATGTGATAATAGCCAACATGAGACTAAGCAAGGGCTAGTGGAAAGGCCCAGAGCAGGAGTGTCAGAAATGTCAGAAGACAAAGATGTTTGGCTATCCCTCAGTATTTGCAGGAGATTGTTCTAGGCCCTCCCGCTCCAATCCAAAATCCATGAATGTTCTAGGCCCTAACATGTCACCTGCACATACCCTCCTGTATTTTAGCACACCCCCAGATCTCTTAGAGTACTCGATTCAGTATAAATATTATGTAAATAGTTGTAGATTCTTTGTAGAGTTCTTTAAAGGTGGATGGGATTCAAACCCAGGGCCTTTTGTATAACTGGTGAGTGGTCGATCATTGAACTATACCAGAAATCGTTGCTATACTACAGTCATATTATTTAAGGAATAATGTCAAGGAAAAAAAGACTGAACATTTTCAGTATGGACATAAATTAAGTTTTTCCAGTACTTTCTATTTGCAGTTGGCTGGATCCATTGATCTGAAACCCGTGGATACCTGGAGCTGGTGCAACCCCAAACCTAACATGACCCTCGTGCACAGGGACAGACAGCAGCATAGGCAGGCAGCAGACCTGTCCTCCTGGCTGGCAGAGCCTTTGGGGTTCCGCCTTAACCTGTTGCATTCTTCCTTTATTAAAGGCTTCAGTGGGAGTGAGCCAGGCCCAGAGATTTACATTTGGAGGAGAGAGATGAAATCCTGGTAAGACTTCCCAGGTGTCTGTCCCGCTGCTTGTGGAGGCTGGGCTCTCTCTCTGTGCTCTGTGGTCGGTATTCCCAGAAATGGACTGAATTCTTCTCTCCCTGTGCAGAAGTCTGTCCGTCTGTCCATGGGCTCATGCTGGAATTTGAAAGCTGGGTGCTTCTCTTGCTTCTTGCTTCTCTAAGTTGCTTGTCTGTTGCCAAATTGTTTTCTCATTGAGTAGTTAAAAAAAAAAATCATCCTATTTTGCTTTTGGAAGGTCTGTGCCAAGACAGTGTCGGTGCCTTGTGTGTGTAATATTTGGTTGGTTTTCAGAGGGTCTTTGGTCTCTCTGTCTCACTACGTCACGATGTGCTGGGCATTCCATATATATCCACCATTTTGATAAGTGCGGTTACCTTTCTTTTTCTTCCAAATTTGGCCTGTCCTCACTTTCCCACTACTTATTCCAAGGGCTGAAGGGAGAGGGGATTTTTCAAACTGCAGGGAAAGCAGCTTCAGTCCTGTTTCTGGTGGCTGAGAGAGGCTAACCCAGCTTCTCACAGACCAGCCCTGAGACAGTTGTAGCTGCTGGGCTGCCGAGGAAAATGCGACTTAACAACTGTCCCTCTACAGCCACACCTTTAAAAAATAGTCAGTGAAACCATTTGGAATGGCTGACTTGTAAGTTGGATCCACACAGTCCTTTTTGTGGATGGCTTGCTTTCTGTCTGGTTGGTTTTTTGTTTCAGAGATTTTTTTTTTCTTCTTTTTCAGCTTAGAATTTCAATATTGATATAGTCACGACACCTTGGCCATGTAGCCCAAGCAGTCTGTGAACTCTTTATCCTAATGCCTCAACATCCCGATGGCTGAGATTGTGGGTATGTGCCACCATGCCTAGCTTAGGAGCTAGTACTGTGTGGCGCTGCATGGGCTTAGGAGAACCTCGAACTTAGGCCCTCACACAAGGTCAGCAAGCTCCCTACCACTGAGCAACACTCTACACCTGAATCCCTGGTGGAGAAATTGTGACTTCTTTTGCATTTTGCTTTTTGGTGCAATATATAAAAAAATGTGCTATAAGTTAAAGCCTGTAATGTGGGTCGGTAGATTGTACTCTAAAGGTTTTCTTTAGACCATTTGGGGACTTGCTTTCATGTTGGTTAGAGTGGAGACAGATCCAGGAAGTCCTGAAACTCAGTTTTCATTGCCTCACACATTCTGTGCCCTGCCTCCCTCACTCCGCCCCAGGTGCTGGGTATCCTGTCGATGCCTGGAGTAGACAAATCCGAGGGTGTCAGGGCTGAGAGACACCAAGCGTTTGTACGGCCACCTCTACCCCTTGCATTCCCTCTGTACCACCTTCAGGTACCCACTCCATTCTAAAGGAGTAGAAGAGTAACTGGGCTTGGTAAGCCCAAACACATCTTCCTGCCACTTCTGTTCAATTCAACAAACACCAGGTGCCTACCAAGCACCAGGTAGCGTGCCAGGGCCTGGAGTCAGCACAAAACACATCGGCAAAAATCGTTTCACTACCCCTTGGTGTCATGCGAGGCAAGCCAGAGAATTCTTCTGCACGGAAGTCCTTCAGTAACTTGTAGGCTGCTCAGGGTCCTCTTGGGTCTTCACATTAAGCTGAGCCCACAGTTAGCTCAGAGTCAGGTGGACAGCCTCAGATCTTTTCACTTGTGTAGGCTGCAGTAGCTTACAGTGAGTGTCATTTGATGAATATGGAGTTCAGTATTTGCTAAGTATTGATTTGTTTTTTCATAGGCATTTTTAACTCTTGTTTTGCCATGAAGGTAATATACGCCTAAAAGAAAAAACATTCTGGAAAAATCCAGATAAAGAGAAAATACAAAAAAAAAAAAAAAATGAGTTGGGGGGATTGGCATAGAAGCCTGTCACTATAATCCTGTCACTTGGGGTGCTGAGGCATGAATATTGCTGTGAGACAAAGCCACATGGGCTACATAGTGAGTGCCAAGCTAGCCAGGCTTACATAGAAAGACCCTGTTGCAAGGGTTGGGGGTGGGGAGAAAAAGGAAAAGAGGGAAGGAGAGATTTCTTTTTAACCCTATTCTTACTGTTAAAATGTATATTTCTTTTCTTCTTTTTCAACCAGCATGTGTTTATATAGTTGAGGTCATAATGAATTAGTTATTTTGAATCCTAAAGTGGGTTTATTTGGGGGAAAGCGCATGATTGGTGTTGGGAATTTTCCCCCTCTGTCAAATGAGTTCATACCGAGCTAGGAGTTGAACCCAGGCCTTGCACATGTTAGGCAAACACTTTGCATAGCATCTCCAGAGTCCTGTTTCTCCATCTAACATTGACATGTATAAAACATTTGCATATATAAAATACAACTATATGTTCATAAAGATTCTCTAGCTTGGTGTCACATAGCATGGGTCTCAGCTCCTGAGGCAGAGGATCTTGAGTTTGAGCTAGTCTGGGCTACATCATAAGATCTTGTTTCAAACAAAACAAAATGCAACGATAATCAGGAAATGCTTGCATAATGTTGCAGCTGGTAGATTTTCAGTCATTGAAGAGTCTAGGGCTGGGTGTCACTGAGGCCTTTGTTTGAAGCTGTCAGCCTCCCAAGCCACTGGCCCCAGAGGAGGGGAGCAGAGCCTGACCACAGCTGTGCTGTGGACTCTTCTGACTTGCGTCACTCTTGGCGCACTGCATCCTCTTTCTCTCTGTTCATTCCTTGTGTCATAATCACGTCCTGCCCATTTGCTGGAGGGCAGTGGTGCCTACTGCCCTCTTGTGGCCAGGTGAACTCTGGAAGCACTTCTTCCGGTTAGCAAAACACTGGGGAGCGCTGAGCTCACTCTAGCCCTTGCTTGCAGGCCTGCAGCTGAGCCAGAAACCCCTGACCACCTTCCCCGATGTGGTGGTTGTCCGGGTATCCACGCCCTCTGTGCAGTCGGACAGTGAAATCACCATCCTGAGGCACCTGGAGAAGCTGGGCTGCCGTTTGGTCAATCGTCCTCAAAGCATCTTAAACTGCATCAACAAGTTTTGGACATTCCAAGAGCTGGCAGGACACGGGGTCCCCATGCCGGACACCTTCTCCTATGGTGAGTCTCCCAAAAATGTATTTGTGACTCCTTCCCAAAATACTGGTGTCTCTCTTCTCTCCTCCAGAAACCTCCCGTGTCTCTGGTTGCTTTTCCCTATGAGTCTGTTTACCTTTGGGGAAAATTAACATACTGAATACTGGCCAGTCCCTTGGCCGCTTCCTGTTTGTAGTCATTCGGTAAACCTGGACCAGCCACCATACGAAGATGTCTTAGTCAGTGTTCTATTGCAGTGAAGAGACACCATGACCAAGGCAACTCCTACAACACAAAGCATTTAATTGGGAGCTTGCTCACAGTTTCAGAGGTTTAGTCCATTATCTTGATGGTGGGGAGCATGGCAAGAGGCAGGCAGCCATGACGCTGGAGAAGTAGTTGAGAGCTACATCCTGATCTATAGGCAAGGAAAGAGACTGGGCCTAGCATGAGCTTTTGAAACCTCAAAGCCCACCCACCAATGAGAAACTTCCTCCAAAAAGGCCACATCTCCTAATCCTTCAAATCCTATCCAAGAGTTACTTCCACTCCCTATTGGCTAAGGATCAGATATATGAACCTGTGGGAGACATTTTTATTCAAACCACCGCAGAAGCTCTGAGCTAGAAGGGTATTCCCATGGCATCAGAAACAAATATACAGGCAACTTCCATGCAGTACGAACAGTGATCAGGTGACAGAATCACTGTCTTTGCGTGGTACAGGAATTCACTGGTAAGTGACTATGGAAGCGATAAGACACCCAGGACCACCTCCTTTATCTAAGGAAAAGATACCTCAGCTAGAGACGGCCTGCAAAAAGAAGGGCCAGGAACAGAGAACAGAAAAAGAGGCAGAGGTAAAGAGAGCATAATTGGCAGGTGGCATGGCCAGTAGCTGCAGAAGGTGAAGGATGCCCACGAGAGAGTTGAGGCCTGAGATCAGAAAGATAAGAGGACGCTGCACAGAGTGTGCTGAGGAGATAGCAGTACCCCAACAGGAACAGGAAGGTTCTGACCAGGAGGTGCCAACAAGTCACCCTGCAGATCGCATTGGAGAGTGAATGACACAAGACAAAGCAGAGACAGGGAAGATGCGTGAGAGGCAGTGAGCAGTGAACCTCAGGCTTCCGAATGGTGGGGACAGGATTTGGAAGCCCCTGTTGTGCCAAGCGGTGTGAGAGGCATAGGAGGTTACTCTGTGTGAATATGAAGAATGAGAGCACAGAGATCTAAGGGGTCTGCTGAGAGGGTTTGACATGGAATGCTTGTTTTACATATTTACTGCAGTGAAAAGATCAAACCAGGCCGTAATGCATGCCTGGAATGGAATCCTGGCACTTGAGGCAGGAGGATCATGAGTTTGAGGTAAGCCTAGGCTAGCTACAAAGTGAGATCATCTCAATGAAAACAAAAGAATAAAACATAAAATAAAATTGGGGGGGGATAAAGAGAGAATCTACCATGTGGGTTCTGGGAACTGAACCCAGGTCCTCGGCAAGAACCAGCCAGTGCTCTTAATCGATGAGCCATCTCTCCAGCTCCCAGGAAATCTTTTAAGGCAATGGCTGAAGAAGGGCCTGTGAAAGGAACTGGGTAGATGCAAGTTGAAAAGCAAGAGGAGAAAACAGCAAGGTCACAGAGGCCAATGGGAAGGATGGTGTCATCAAAGGCTCAGGTGGCTCCTCAGGACCAGAAGCCTGCTTCTACTCAGTGGTGGGGGAGGAACCATCGTGGGAGGTGTGAAGAGCTGAAGGGCAAGGAAGTGGCTGAAACCTGTAACTTGCCAGCAGCTTGGAGTTCTAGGACGGTGTGGGGACCCGGAGCAGGGCTCCGTTTGTTTAGGATGGGAGAGAACTGAGCATCTGAGGAAGCAGACCAGAAAAGGAATGTTTTGATGGTGCAAGACCTGTGAGGAGGTGACCACAGCAGGTGCCTACATCGTGTTGGCCATCAGCAGGGGGCCAATCACAGGTCCCGGAGGCTGCCTACTATACACTGCTACACGGCCCTCTCCGCCTTGCTCCTTTAAGGCCAACGGAAAAGGCTCCTGAAGTTTTGTTTCCCTTTAAAGGATTCATCTGAGTAGAGCTGGCCCCACTGAGAATCACTTTCCTCCCCACCTTCGACAGACTCAAGGTTAAAGGAGTAGTAATGTAATCCCAGGGGCGATAACCTATGCTCCCATATTGACCGGCCTCTCTCCCACTCAAGGGAGGGGACTGCATAAGGGAATGTTCAGCTGGAGGGGCAGTCAGGCAGCCATCCTAGAATTCTGCTCCCACAGCCACGGGGAAGGACCCAACTCTAAGAATGACACGAGAGTTACAACAGCTGGTGTGATGTTCCCGTCTGTGCAGGGCTTAATGCTGGCAGTGGCCTTCCTCTGTTCCCGCCTTTGCACATCACAGGTGTGGTTTATGTCTGCTGGGTGTGGGTGGACTTGGGCTGATCTCATCAGAGCATTCTAAAGGAGCAGGTGCTGGTCCAGCCTCTGCCCCATCGCCGACACTATTGATTCTCGCTTTTTTCTTGGCAGGTGGGCATGAAGACTTTTCTAAAATGATCGACGAAGCAGAGCCCCTGGGCTACCCGGTGGTGGTGAAGAGCACACGGGGACACCGGGGTGAGTCGTACTGCTGGGCTGGCTGCGTGGTCGGTCCGTGCAGCTGCACTCCTGCAGCACAGCAACACCGTGCGCACTCACAGTGTGTTCCGTCCGCTCTGCTCAGTCTCCTCTGGCCTCTTGTCAGATCCCCATCTCTCGCTGGACTCTGGCAACAGAGGATCCCCTGGGCAGATTTAGATGCTTAAGTCCCCAGCCAGCATATCTGCTCTTTCTTTGGAGTGGATTCTCAGAACCAAATCTGTTCTCCCCATGTGTAGGCTTAGTTTCTCCACCACCTATTTTATTTAAGGCTCTTACACGCCTTTATCTCCCCTCTCCCCTCCCCCCATCTTATGTAGGAGATTAGTAGGGAAAGGGGCTGTACTCTTTTAGGTACTTCCTGTCGATTAGGGTTGTTGGGTTCTTTGGGATATACCAGTCTCAGCCATCAGGATACCAGCAGTCCAGTTAAACAGCAAGCAGCAAAGCAGTGGAACAGTTTCTCTGGAGCGTTTCTCTCTGCAAAAACCCATAAAGTGATGTAAAGTGTAGCAAGGCAAAAAGCATTGTCCTCACTGTCTGTGGGCTTCTATTTATCCTTCCTCAGAGTCCACACAGGGATGTTTTCCAGCTCACAAAAACCATGCCCCTTGCACAAGGAAGTTTCTAGCAATATCACATCTCTTTTCATGGGGCTGTTTTCCTCGGGGGTTGGGAGGAGACATTCCAGTATCCCACACTTAGGAATAAAACAAAACAAAAAACATATTCACACGACACAACTGAGTTTGCAAAGAAACCAGAAACTCCCACTTCACCCCTGAAGAATGGGGCAGAGCTCACCCAGTCTTTCTCATTTCTGTTTTTAAACTTCTTAAAAAGTGAACTGATTTATATGTATATGAGCGTTTTGCCTGTTTATGCACGCTGTCCCTCATGCGTGCAGTACCTGTAGAGGCCAGGGAGGGCATGATATCCCTCATAACAAGTTACAGACAGTTGTGAGCCACCGTGTGGGTGCTGGGAATCGAACCTGTGTCCTCTGGATGAGCATCTAGTGCTATAGCCATTGAACCATCCTTCATTATTCCTCTTCCTCCTCCTCTTCTCCTCCTCTTTCTCCTTGCCCTCCTCCTCCTCCTCCTCTTCTTCTTCTTTTTCTCCTTCTTTCCAAGACAGGGTTTCTCTGTGTAACCTTGGCTGGCCTGGATTCACTTTTTAAACCAGGATGGCCTCAAACTCACTGACACCTGCCTGCCTCTGCCTTCCTGAGCACTGGGATTACAGGCGTATGCCACTGTCCCCAACTTCTATCCTTCATTTCTGTTCTAAAATCTGGGTTATTCTATTCCATTAAAACACACACATACACACATACATACACACACACACAGTTAAACACTCTCCAGTGGACATTAACTGCATATCTCCTGTAACTTGCTGCTTGGAGATCTTCAAATAACTTACTTCTTCTCCTCAAATTTCATTGGGTGTCTATAATTCCATCATTTCAGAAATGATTGAATATTATGGTTTGTTTTATTTTGATGGTACTGAAGATGGAGGCCAGTGCTTGGTACCACTAGGCTACATCCCAGCCCTGAATGCTGTCTATATAGTGTTGGGAGTTGCTTTTCAGTGTTATATGCCACGTGTGTATGTGTGTGGGGGGGGTGCGCATGCACGCGCGCACGCATGTGCACAACCAGTGCACAGCCAGTGCCCTCTATGCACCATCTTTCTACCCCCAAAACCCATCTTTTTTTTTTTTTTTTTTTTTTTTTAATTGCAAAGCTGTTCCACTTCCCTTGTGGTGGTAACAGGATACCTGGAGGAAACTTTTCTTTTCCATTTTTGCCTAAGAGAATGCTCGGTCATGCCTGCTCATGCTGGAATTTTCAGGGCAAACCTGTCTGGAAAGCGGCGCAGACCTGCTCACTGGGGGGCAGAGAGCAGGTGCTCAAGGGCTGCAGGAGATTTCAGTAGCAGACAGGCTCTTCAGAGTCACAGAGGAATGCTCTTGGGGGGTGGGGGGACAGAAAGGGAGCCATTCTCTGCAGAACCAAGTGAGGATGGCCAAATAATAAATTTCATCCACTTACAAGGAGGAAACGGGAACTGGGAAGATGGCTCAGTTGGGAAAGTGCCTGCTGAGCAAGCATGAGGATCTTGTCTTGACTCAGCCAGCACCCACCTAAAAAGCTTAAGTGTGGTGGAGCGGGCCCAGAACCCTCGCTCTGGAAAGGCTCCCAGTGAGAGACCTGTGTCAAAAAATAATATGGAGGAGCAGAGGGGATAGTGGAGATGGCACAGTGGATATTGTACTCCCTGTGCAAACATGAGGACCTGAGTTCGAGACCTTAGCACCCACATTAAAAGCTGGCCATGGCTTACGTGCCCCTAACCCCCAGCATAGGGGGTGAGGTGGGCAGAGACAGGTGGATCCTGGGAGCTGGCTGGCCAGCCAGCTTCTGGTTCAGTTAAAGACTCTGCCTACGGGCGGTGAGGTAGACACTGACAGAGGAAACCACTCGACGTCTTCCTCTGGCCTCCACACGTACTCGGGGCTGCACGGGCCATCAAGCTCCCATGCATGCATTGCGCATACACATGAGAGTGGGGAGCTGCAGAGCAAGGCACCTGACACTGACCTCTGGCCTCCATGTCCCCCACATACGTGAATACAGGCACACACCACACACAGAAATGAAGGGAGGGCGTCTGTCTGGAATGCTTTATAGTTTCATTTTGAAAAAAAAAAAAGAGCAGGCGCAGCGCATACCCTGTAATCTCAGTGTTCTGAGAAGCTAGGATCAGAGGATTGGGAGTTTAATTTTCGGGCAGCATGGGTTATATTCAGAATGAGACTCCATCCCAAGACAAAACAAAAAGCGAACAAGCAAATAAACAAAAATTGGGTGCCAGGAGAGAGGTGGTGGGGTTAAAAGCTGAAGAAAATAAGATTCAGTGCTCTTTGGTAGGAAGAATGAGTTTCATCAAAAATAGGAGGAGCCAGTACACGGAAAGTTCCAGAAAGCGGGTACCTGATTGGGGCAGGGAGGCAGGCTGAGGAGGTAGGACTGTAAAGACAGGCACACAGCCTCTCCAGCATTCTCCCCTGCTCTCCATCTTTCTTAAAGGAAAAGCTGTTTTTCTGGCTAGAGACAAGCATCACCTCTCCGACATCTGCCACCTGGTCCGCCATGATGTGCCCTACCTGTTCCAGAAGTACGTGAAGGAGTCACACGGGAAGGATGTCCGGGTGGTGGTGGTAGGTGGCCAGGTGATCGGCTCCATGCTGCGCTGCTCCACAGACGGCCGCATGCAGAGCAACTGCTTTCTAGGTAAGATGGGGCCCAGACCACCTCACTGGGCTAGTTGACCTGCTCACTGAACACGTACTGATCTCTACTCAAACCCTCTGCTGAGTGGGGATCTCAGAGAGAATGAAAAGGGAACCTTTCCTATGGCCTTGCCATCCAGGAGATAGACAGGAGGTCAAGGGCCGGGCCAGAAGACAGTCCTGGGTGTCAAGACACTAAAGTATGGAACCTTGTTGGGTAGATGTTAGGACTCCACAGACATCCATGAGGGGTTGACGAGGGAGGGACACGAGGACCAGGGTTTGGGAAAAGGTTCGTCTGAGTAAAGCACGGAAGGCATTAGGAGGGAGGTGAGGAGTTAGCTTTGAAAACTGCAACCTCTCAGACAGTTTACCACAGGCCTTACAAACGATCCCAACCTGCAACCCAAATGCCCCCAAGAGAGCTGTGAATGCAGCCCATTGCAAAAGCACAACTTACTTAAAACATCAAGATTTATTTTCCTTGCTGGTTTGTGTGACTTAATTGCATAGTTCTCAAGTGTGACTTTTGTGGATGGCAAAGTTATAGTACAGTGTGAAAGGTCCACCAGAGCCAGGCCCTGAACCAAGGCTGTGGCCAGTAGAGATGTTGAATTTGCTCTCCCATTTTAATTGAAGCTCGTTTTCTGTCATGGGGAATGGAGACATCACGAGAAAAACATAGATCCTTGTCTCTATCACCTTGGGGAATGGATTTGTGTTGGTAATTTGGAAAAGGAAAAGCCCTCTGTTCCTTCCTGACTCAGCAGATGCGTGCTCCAAGTTCATTAACTATAAAAAAGCTCATTTGCTGACTGGGACCTGTTTCACTAAAAGTCCCCAAGCAGCCAGCCCCAACAGAGCCGGGAGGACAGAGATTATGAAAAGTGGTTCCTAACCTCCCTAACCCTGCGACCCTTTAATCCAGTTCTTCATGTTGTGATGACCCCCTGCCTCCAAGCCATAAAATTCTTTTCATTGCTACTTCCTAACCATCTTGCTGTTGTTATGAATCCTCATGTAAATATCTGATATGCAACCCCTGCGAAAGGGTTGTTGGGCTCCCAAAGGGGCACGGCCCACAGGTTGGGGATCACTGGATTATGAGGCAGTTCTTGCCATGGGCTGGCACGTGGGCCAGAAGCTGTGCAGGCAGATGGTCGTGAGATGCTCTGGCCATGCAGGCGAATTCTGAGTTAAGTCTGACGTTGTGCTGAGCTCTTCAGAGATTGTCTTCATTTACACAATAACCATGGGCAGAACCACAGTGTGGAACTTTGTATTTGTGAGAATATATGCCTGAGGTTGACAGTCTATTATTTTATTATTATCATCATCATCATCATCATCATCATCATCATCATCATCTTTTGTTTTCTGGTCCTGGGGACTGAACCCAGAGCCTTGTACATGCTGGGTGGGTGACCACACCCTCATGCTCAGCCCAGCATTGTTACTGATTATAAAGCATGTTGTTCCTATCTACTATATGATAAATAGATTATAATTCTTTATTTCCCTAACAACCATTTATTGATTACATACTATGTTTCAGGCACTGTGATTTTTTCCAATACTTATTTTTAAATGTTTTGTGTATGGTTGTATGACATCAGTCTATGGGTGTCCATAGGGATCAAAAGAGGACATTGGATCCCTTGGAGTTACAGACAGTTGTGACTCATGTGAAATAGGCACTGGGGGTCAAAGTAGGGTCCCCAGAGAGCTCAGCCAGTTCTCTTAACCCCTGAGCCATCTCCCCAGCCCCAACTTTGTAACCTTTGTCACCAGTCCTGTCTCTCTAGAAGGTCCTTATTGTCATCGGTGAGTGGCATTTGTCACCTCCGAGTTCCTGTGCTTTCTTCCCAGGCGGTGTGGGCGTCAAGTGTCCACTGACAGAGCAAGGCAAGCAGCTGGCCATTCAGGTGTCCAACATCCTGGGCATGGATTTCTGTGGCATTGACCTTCTCATTATGGACGATGGCTCCTTCACGGTGTGTGAGGCAAATGCCAACGTGGGCTTCCTAGCCTTCGACCAGGCATGCAACTTAGATGTGGGGGCGATCATTGCAGACTATGCCATGTCCCTGCTGCCAAACAGGCAGGCTGGGAAGATGGCTGTCCTCCCGGGCCTGTCCAGCCCCAGGGAGAAGAATGAACCAAATGGTTGTGTATCCGCTCAGGGAGCTGCAGAGAATGTCTATTCCATCACCAATGGGTCTACCTCTAGTGAGAGCGAGCCTGAACTGGGAGAGGCCCGGGATTCCTCAGCAAAAACAGTGGGGGCCCCGCCTCCCCATGTTGCCCGAGCCTCCTGGTTACAGCATTAACAGGATTGCCTCACAATTCCAGTGAATTCCTGCTTTTTTTTTTTTTTTTTTTTTGGCAGCATTTAAACCAAATCCTACTGCTTCCCTGAGTAGCGTCCAGTGAATTAGATCAAGACTAATGTGATTTCATTTGCACAGAAATTAGAAAACCCCATCCGGGCACTCAGCATTCTTTCTAACAACGGTTTGAACAAACAAAGTCTCATATAGTTAAACAAACAAACAAACAAAAACACACACACACTCACACACAAAAAACACTCACCAAGAACAACATCCCGAATGATCAGCGTGAGCCCAGCATCCACTGCGAGCACTCGGATGGAATGGCAGGGCTCTCAGGCGCCGAGTCTGTGTTGCCGTCCCTGGCTGTTAAACACCTTCGAGCATGAGCTTGGCTCCTGGAAACGCTGTTCTCTCAGGCAGCCAGGAGATGGAGGCATGCGCAGACAGGCAGGACGCTCTGAGAAGGCTGTGAGAGGACGCCCCTGCTACCCCCGGTCTTACCACATTCCTCAGGCAGTCGGGCCATCTCACTGAAGCGCTCCGCTCCGTAGAAAGTGAGGTGGAGCCTTTTTGACCTCAGCGGTTGGCATGCGTCCTGCTTTGCAATGGGCGATTTCTACAGACTGCTTGGTCACTCGAGATTCATACCCCTGCTTCCCCGACCGCCAGCTCCAGCAGCTTCACACACCTTTGCTGCCTTTGGCCTCAGCTGGAAATGCATCTGGATGAGCTTTGGCCACAGACCGTTTTCTTGTGCACTCGAATTCAGCACCGTGGACTTTTCTTCTCAATGGACTCTGTTCACTTGTCACCCGGAACCAAAGGGGTTTTACCTCAGAAAGTTACCTGACGATAACTGGCCCCCTTCTGGACATGCTGCTGGAACCTGTCCTTGTCCATTTTTCCAAACTGGGGAGACATGGGTATTTGTGGAGGGGTGAGTGTGGCTATTGTAGCCGTGATACCAAGTGCTTTCCACATTAACTCTTCAAGCAGTAGATGAGATCCTTCCCCTCAGAGGAGTGGTGGAGATGGAGTTTTGTGTTTCTGCTTATAGAAAGCCTAACTGAAAACAAGCAGTGACCAAATACACCCAAACAAACACACCCGGAGTTACCTCACGGTGGCCACTTGGGAGACCATCCATCCTCTGGAGTTATTTCATGGCAGGTGCCAAGAACTTTGAGGACTCCTCTTTGGGGTTACCTCAGAAGCCATCAAAGGAAAGAGGCCTCTTAAGGCCTTGTTTAAGTTCTTTTACCTTCCTCCCCCAACTCCTGCTATCTGCCAAGGCAGTGCCAAGCTCCAACACCCATTGTATTTACCAGACGTAATGCTCTTCGGCTATTAAGAACTATAGATAAAGGACAAAGATTTTTCCTATTCTGAGGAAGCATGTAAGTTCCCAGTTTCCAAATAAGGTTCTAGAAATTCGAGTTGGGTCAGCCACACTGGAATAACACACACACTTTCCTTAAGGTATCCTCTTTGAAGGCAACACCACCCCACGGGCACATAATACCTACACTTACTCTGAGTGTGAAGTGTGTAGAAAGCCAAAACGATAACTTTTTTTTTTTTCACAACACACATCTAAGTAGAAATTGGCCTTTCAAATGTTGCAGTTAAAGCCAGATTTCACCAACCAGCAGCTGTACAACTGAAAAATGTCGAAGAGGTGTTACACCCTACACCTGTAGTTTCTATGCACTCTCGCCCTTGGGTGCTTCCCTCTGAACTATACCCCAAGTGTGTGTCTGTACAGTTGAAAAATGACGACAGTTCACCCTTACTATTGACTAAGATGTGTATCTTCTCCTTAGCGCTCAGAGTGGCTCTAAAAGAAGTCTGGTCGTAGTTACAGTCCATAGTTTATAGACCACCTGCTGGAGGTGATCAGATGCCAGCCAAGCGGTGGCCTCTCGGAAGCCACACTCACCACGTCCCCTGTTTAGTGCAAGCCTCTTCTCGTTGATCTGTGTCCAAGGCAGGCCCCACCTAAGCAGAGCGGCTCAGGGTGTTTCCAGATTCCCTTGCCAAAGGAGGCCCATTTCCCAGCTAGCAGAGATGTCTGCCATTGGTGTGATTGCCCAGAACTGACCCTGCCTAAAGGCAGACAAAGCTGATTCTCATCTGGATCCTAGGCCCCCCTCTGGGATTTCTATACCACAGATGGCCATGGGCAATTACTTGGGTCTCAGCTCCATGGCCCAACCATACTTGCCACCGCTGCCTACACTTGCTGGGAAGAACATGGTGATGCAGAATGGGAGTCCGGTTCTGGCTCTCCCAGCCAGCTGACCCCATGAGCTCTGGGTCTCCATCTTTTCATTCTGTAGACAGAGAAAACCGCCTGTTTCGTTTACCTCTTGCTACACTCTGAGGCTGAAGTGAGTTAGTAAGCACAGCTGTCCGTTTGTGGGAGGCGGTAACAGGCACCTCCCACACGTGGTTTTTATGTTTCTCGTCACTCTTCTGGGAGAGTTAAGAAAGGGAGAGGCTGTGAATTCTTGGCATTAGCAAGCTCAACAGTAGTAGGGGCCCGGATGTTTAAAAAAAAAAAAAAAGCAGCTTCTTGGGGGCCTCTTTTCTAGCCAGAGATACTTCACAACCCGAAAGGAGGAACGTTCTTGGGGCAGCCAAAGAACCTTCTGGATGCATCCTGCCTAACCTGAAACCCTTGACTCCCATACGCCAACACCAAGTCTTCCTCGTAATATAGATCCAAGGTGTGTGTGCGGTCTCCCCACTGTCTGGTCACAACGTCTTGAAACTGGTCAAAACTTGAATGTCAATAGCTCAGTCACTCAGAATATATATGATTCTGCACTTGGGAGCAATGCCTTCAGGTGTCTTGTTTGACTGCTTGCGTGCGGGGCGGGTGGGTGGTGGGTTGGAGACTTTGGGTCTTGAGGATGTGAGAAGCAGGGTAAGTGGATCATGAGTCGCTGTTGCTGATGCAGCACTCCCACCTGAGCCGTCTCCGTCAGGCATCAGAAGGGAAGGGCCTGGGATAGTTTTGTGGCAGAGGTGAAATCAGGACCACTTGGAACTCTAGAGGAAAGGGGAGAAAATGGCTTAAGTCATAGTAAGGACACCCTGCAGCTATGGGAAGGATGGAAGCAGCTAATTTGGGGGACAGGGGAGGTTCTAGGACCAACCAAGTCCCAGAAGACCATCTACAGAGCTGAACGTGGGGAGCGAGCCCATCACCAGGCACAGGGGGACGCTGCGCCTTGTCCTCGAAGGTACAGCCCCTACTTGATGGTAGTCTGGGCAGATGTTTTAAGAAGGACACTAGCAACAGCTACTTGTCACTGCCCTCAAAGGTCACGATAGAACATGATAGAAAACCTGGTGGTATGGCTGGAGAGACAGCTTGGCCATGAAGAGCAGTGGCTGCTCTTCCAGAGGACCCAGGTTCAACTCCCAGCATCCACATGGCACCTTAGGACTATAATTCCAGTTCCAGGAAATATGACACCCTCTTCTGGCTTCCACAGGTACTATGTATATATGCACTTGGTACATATATACATGCAGGCAAAATGCCCATACACATAAAATAAAATACCCAAAAGAAGAGTTATTGAAAAAAGAAAAACAAACAAAAACCCTGGCATTGCTGTTGGCTTAGGAACTCAGGGTTCATGTGGATAATTGCTTTAAGAAACGCCTTGGTTGGTTTTATGTTGCTGTGATAAAACATCATGACCAAAGCAACTTCTAGAAGGAGAGTTTACGTGGGGCTTATGGTTCCAGAGGGACCATCACAGCAGGGAAGCATGGCAGGAGTGCCAACACAGTGGCAGGAACAGATGAGAAATCACATCTTGAACTGCTAACAGGAAACAGGCTGTATTCAAAATGAAAACATCAGGCCAGTGACACACTTCCTCCAGCAAGGCCACATAAGCCTCCCCAAACAGCCACCAACTGGGGATGATCGAGTGTTCTAAGGCCCAAGACTTACAGGGGTGGGTAGGGGCAGGAGCATCTCATTCAGACCACCACAGAAAGGACCACCCTCGAAGACAAACTCTTCCAATCGTTCCTTATAACAAGGCCGGTCACTATTCCCAATCCACGAACCCTGAAGCCTCTCCAGCGCTTCACGGGGCTCAGCCTGCACTTCCTTCCTTCAAGCATTCCCGCTTTCCCCTAAAGATCCAGTTCCTATGCCGCCAACATGTAGGTGGGCTGCAAAACTGGCTTCCCAGCCCTGTTTGGTAACCTCCATAGCCTCAGAGATTCCAAGGCAGCATTAGAAGGGTCACCCTAGAGAGCCAGGCTGATGAGGGTTTTCCCCATCTTGCAACGAGGAGTCAGAGTTCCAGAAGCCAGGGACACTCAGGGCCAGTCATGAGCAAGGCTGGACCTAGCGCGCTGCCAGGAGCGGCTCTTCCTCCACACAGCTAGGGCTGGCTGTCATCCCGGGCCCACCCTCTCGCCTCTCCGTTCCGATGAACTGCTCTTCTCAAGTTCAGTGAGCCAGCTGCCGAGGCCTCGGCACTCGTGGGCGTGGAAGAGGTTTGCAGAGCATACGTCTGGGCCCTTTGTGGACCAGGGAAGAGTATTTTTGCCTCACCCCACACTCGGTGATGGTATGTGAGGAAACAGGCTCAGGTCAAGCTGACTAAGGGCTCCCTGTGCCCCGATATGGCTGATGTAGCTTACTGAAGAAGCCCTGGAGGTTAAGAGTTTGAAGTATGTAACCTTCTATTGGGCTCAGCTGAGGGGGAATCCCGTGACAGGTTGTTTCAGTTGCAGTCAGCAATGACGTCAAAATCCCCCCCCCCCCGTTCTGTGTCACTCTTACAGGCAGACTGCCCCTTGAGAGCAGGTGAATCTGGTAACCGGGCTTCTATTACGAGCCCCCCCCCCCCGATTTTCTGTGGTTTCTGAAGGGCTTGTGTTTTGGCAGCACCTGCTTGGCCCCAAACTTCTGCTACCTCGTTGTTTTCAGCGATGGTTTTGTCCCCACACTGAACCTGTGAAGACATAAAGCTTCACCCCCCTCCTCCGTGGGTGGTGTAGGAGGGGAGGTCCAAGGCTGCAGCAGGGCAGGCTCAGCGACACGAAGAATGTCCTCACAGGCCACAGAGGAACCTCCTTCCACCCTTCTTCCTTCCGTCTCTGTCTCCACTGCCTGGAACAAGTCAAATCTGTCCGAACTCCCGTATGCAGTCATCCTCTCTCTCTCTCTCTCTCTCTCTCTCTCTCTCTCTCTCTCCTCAATTTCTGTCAACGTTTCGCCTTAAATTGTGGTGGCTTTTCAAAGGGCTATTCCTCAGCAGAGTCAGCGCCCCACCCCTGGGGAACCTGAATGCCGTCTCTGAAGGCGGGCACACTTCATCCTCACCACGCTGACTTGGTTAACACCTCGGCAACCATTTGCACCTCTAGCCCTTGGTTGCACCTGTGGACGGTGACATGGACCACAGCAAATGGCGCCAATTTGAGTCAGATCTGTGTCAGACCAGGCGGCCTTGTGTGACACTAGGCACAGCCACCACGTCTTACCAGATCTTTCGTCGGCTGTAAATGTGAGGGATAAACACAATCGTGAGCGTGAAACACTGCACCACAGGCCTGGCTTTCATAAGCATTTCCATCCCAGGATCGTGGCCGAGTGCCAAGGGATAAAAGCTGGCACACAGCAGCTTTACAGCTGGGAGAATGAGGGGGGGGGAGTCGAAGGCTGCTGAAGCAGACTGTTGTTTGGGCTTAATGCCTGGAAGGTTTCATCCATCCTTGAGATTCTGTGGTACAGCAGTGCAAACTGAGGTGGGGGCGGGGGGGGTGCTGGCGGGACGATGGCTGCTAGAGCAGGCTTAATGTCTGGAAGGTTCCACCCATCCTCGAGATCTCGAGATTCTATGGTACAGCAGTGCCAGCCATGGGGGGTGTATGGGACTTAGAAAGATCCTGAAGGAGAGCTGCCTAGGACACCAGGAGGCTGGAAGCTGCTGGGAAGCCTGACCTTGCATGATTTAGCACCTGGTTTCCTTGGCTCTGCTGTCTTAGATTTGCTGGCTTTGCATCACATGGGCAGAGGAGGTGCCAGCGAGCAGCATTAAACCTGTCAGACGCAGGGGGGGGGGGGGAGCTGTGCCGAGATTGCTGATGGGCTTGGCCAGAACGACAGCCCCGAGGTCAGATGGAAACAACCAGTAGAGCAAGCTATGCTGCTTGCCACTGGCTTAGGCCGGTCCACAACGGGACTCCCAGAATCTCCTGTGTAGAAGGAGTGCTGATTTATCATATAGGGTGAGGGATCCTGGATGATGGAGAACGGATAACGTTTTTGTGAAGGCAAGACTGGATGGGTGCCTGGAGATCCCCAGAGAGCAGTGATATGCCGAAGCAGGCCAGTCCTGGCCCAAGAGTCCTGTGAGACGGTTGTTAATCACAGTCACCAGTTATGATCAAACTGTGTAAGTCTATGTTTCAAGCAGAGGCTGAGTTTGTGGTCCAGCTGGTAAGTAAAGTGCCTGAATGAAGCCCTGAGTTCAATCTCCAGCACTGCATAAAGCCAAACAGCCCACACCTGTAATCCTAGCTCTCAGGAATTAGAGACTGTAGGATCCAAAGTTCTAGGTCATCCTGGGGTACATTCAATGCCGGGCTACAGGAAAACCCTGCCTCAAAAATAAATGAATAAATAGATAAATAAATAAATAAGTGCTCAAAGCTCAAAAACTTAATCCCAGTACTTAGAGGCAAAGGCTGGCTGATCTAAGTAAGTTCCAGGCTAGCAAGTCCCAGACCCAGTATGAATGCACAGAGGGACCCTGTGTCAAAAACAAACGAGAAAAAAAAAAAAAAAAAAAAAAAAACAAGCCTCCAAACCTCACCGCTGTCTCCCTGTTACTTGCATTCTTGGTGTTATGTGGATCGGTGTGAAGGACCTAGCTCACAATGGTGTGTGCTGTTTGGTATCTCTTCCCGGCCTCACCATTCGGTGACATCACAGTGATAGCTCGGAACCCGCTGGGCGGAGGTGTCCATACATCAGAGATGGGCAAACACTACAGATCAAGTTTGTGTCCTCCTAGGACAGGCACAGTAGCGCCACTCCGTGGCGGAGGAAAGAATATGCATCCAAGGGCAGGACTCCCTCGGCTGCGGGGATGCGGGGTGGGGGCGGGGGGTGAGAAGGCCCACCTGGAAGCCAGTGACCCGGTGACCCGGCTTGGCTGATGTGACGTCAGGCAGACCCCTTGCCAGGTCTGCTTCCTGCTGATTCTGTTTAGCTTCTCTGTTTCTCACGTGTGAAATCTGTTTCCTTTGCCGGGGAAGTTTTGGAGTGACCTGTGAGACTCCGTCTCCCCTGTGGGAAACACTTAAGCTGCATTCCCTCGGGGAGAGTCCACTGAGGGGTTTCCCCTGCACAACTGGCAAACTGAAAGTGTGCTGTCAAGAAAGAACAGACGTTAACTGGGACACCAAAGAGCTCATTTGCAAGCGGGTTGTATAGCAACAACAAAGTTAACTCTCCCCAAAGAGGAGAAATCAGTTTGGAATGATTTGCTTTGTTATCAAGATTATTACCTCGGACCAGAATGCTTCATCCCCCTTTGTGCTCTGCGGCTTTTGGACATCCTTTTAAGTAAGAGTCGAGTGTTGAATCTCCATTTTATTATTTTCATATCATAAAATGAGGGGGACGCCTCGGAGAGACTTCATCCTATTCACTAGCTCTCCAGCTGCATTCTGAAAAACGGTAATTTTCCTTTCAAAGGCAGAGTGTTGTCTGAATGGTTACAGCTCCCTGCCGTCAGGATGATGGGCGAGGAAAGACTGTTGCAGATGGCGTGGGCTTGTCTGGGCTTCTCGCCATGCTCTCCTGCGCTGACTCCTGAATCACAATTCAAACCGAGTGGGGGATTAAAAGCTGTTTAAAATGGCAGCAGGTTGCAGACAGGAGTCCCCTGGGCCTGAGAGTGTCTGCGCCCACCCAGAGAGCTCTGACAGGCCAGTGGGGCCATCGAGGCTGCTCCTGCCTAACATTTCAAGAGGCGTCTTGGATGAGGAGCTGGGGTAAGGATGTTGAGGGTGACAGGCTTGAAGTCCCTGAACTAAAGCTGCTCCCAGAAGCATTCAAGCAGATCAGAAAACTCTGGCTAAGGTGAGAGACAGGGCCAGCATCAGCCGCTGCAGCCAAAGCATTTCCTGTCATCCTTCACCCCCAAACGCTGTCAATGTGATCTTTCTGTCCTCTTTAAAATTATATTTTTTAAGATAAAATTGTTACTTTTTTTTATGTATCGGGGTGAGTGAATGACATGTGGGTGCAGTTCCTACAGGCGCCAGAAGAGGGCGCCAGACTCCCCTGGAGTTACAAGTGGTTGTGATCACCGTTCACTTAAGGATGTGGTTTTTGATACAGCTGTACTGAGCTGAGCAGTGAGGATCTGCTCCCTCCTTAATGCTACCTCTGTTTTGGCAACACCACTGGGGAGAAGGTAGAGGTGGCACTTTCTATAAGTCTCCACTAAGCCTGCCCCAGCCTCCCAGTGTCTCTCTTTGGCTGCCTTGCTCTCTGCCCATAGACTAGCCAGGCCCCAGGCTCTGCCACAGCTCTGCCCTTTGGTGTTCCACAGTGTCAGCGTGTGGAGGGGATGAGAAGGTGCCAGCTGGAGCCTGGAGGTTTCTACTGACTTCAGGCATACCTACCACCTGTGCCTCAGTCTTCCGGGGCTGAAGTGTCACCACCAATTATGTATCCAGTTCTCAGCTGCCTGACTGTTCCTGCGGCTCTGGCACCTGGCGACACGCGTTATGGCTGAACTTGATCGGATTCCCAGCAACTCCTCCTCCTTCCAGGGACTTCCTTTGAGGCTCCTGTGTGTGGATCAGCAGCACAGACTAGAGAATAAAAATACCAAGGACAAGTGGGCTGCAAGTGACAAAGGCCAAAGAATGTGACTTTCTCAGGTCACAGCTTACAAGATGTGTCTAGGGTCTCAGGAGAGGGACTGCCCGAGAGGTTTGCTGTATACGTAAGTAGTGGCTGTCATGCTGTTGACCCTGTAGGGGCTAGAACAAGCTATTTTCATTCACTCTGTCTCTTGACACGCTCCCCCGTTCCACTTCCCCTCCTACTTTCCCCTCACTGTTTCAAAGCTCTAGTTTTACCAGGAGAGACTCTCCCCTAAAAGGATGGGGATGCTGGAAAGATGACTCAGCCATTAAGAACACCCTGTGTGCCTGGGTTCAATGTTCAATTCCCAGCACCCATGTGATGGTTCACAATCATCTATCTTAAAAAAAAAAAAAAAAAAAAGTTTTCATCTGCTGTTGTCACATGAGAGGACATTAGCAATAAGCTTGACACCATTAATTCCCAGTCCGTATTCTGATTACCTCAGCACCCAGAACTCCACAGAGCTTCAGCATAGAACAGTGAGTTTGTCATGGCAAGAGTTGTTAGGAAGGGGTAGCGATTGTTGCCTGAACACCTTGTCTGTGGCTCTGGCAGAAATGGGTAACGTGGGAACCAGCAGAGAGACCTTTAGGCTGGTTTCAGTCACCTCCCCAAGCTGGTAGATGCTGAACTGCCACTCTGTGGAGTGATTCCTCCGAGGCTGCTTCTCCCCTGACTCCTGGCGTCCTATGGTGGTCTTCCAGGTCTTCCCAGCTTCCTGCTCCTGGTACCACCTGTCTGGCTCGCTGTCAGGCACTGCTTCTGCTTTGGCCACTGCTTTCACTGCCTAACTCGGAGAACAGACTTCTCCCACACCTCATGCTCTTCAACCAAGCACAGGATAGTTTCGCTCAGTGACTCACAGATCTTTAGCCTCCCTTACAGGTTCATTTACTAGTCCATCTTGGCTGAAATTCTCAAAGCAAGAAAACATTTGAGAAGCAATACCATGTCGATCCCAGCGTCTATGACCAAAGAAATATAGTAGCTTGGTGCTTCTTGTTCTCAAAGACCTGCACTGAAAATGTGAACATGGTCCACCTTGTATTGCATAGTGTTAGATTTATGTCAAGTGCCTGATGAGACTAAGAAAATGCATTTTTTTTTCTTACGTAAAATATATATTGGGGACTAAAATGGCATCAGATCTGCAACTTACTTTCAAGGCTCAGAAAACAATAGATATGTATAGAGAAAACTGTAAAGTCATGGTAGAATAAGCACATAGAGCCAGGAAGTGGGATTTGGTGGAAGCAAGGCATCATGGGAGTTCTGAGAGCATGTGTCAGCCTCCAGGGCTCCATTGCCTCAGCTCCATCACCTGTTTAGTTTCCTTGCTAGGGCTCTCTTCTCTTCCTTCTCTATACATCACCCCTCCCTAGGCGATCTCTAGTTCCAAGGTACTTATGGCCATGCACAAGACAATCTCAAACTCCTCTCTTGATCTCTGGCTCCCTTTCTGAATGCCAGATTGAATATCCAGTTACTCACCTCTCAGCCCCTCCTAGGTATGTCAAAGCCACTATCTCCTAGCAGTAGCCACATTCCTTCCCCGACTCCCTGGGGCTTTTCACCTGGCTGCACAAGCCCATCTACTTGTAAGACCAGAAAACAATTCCAGTGGTCACTCTTGGCTTCTCTTCCCCTCCTGCCCCCTCACATACAACTCTGTTTCTCATAGTGAAACTTAATTTTTAAACTACAAGCTTTAAAAAAAAAAAATCGTCTCTCTCTCTTCCCAACCCTGTTTATTAAGATCTTTTTTTTTTTTTTGGGAGGGTGGGGCAAATGTACAATTCTGATAAAAAAATTTGCCAGCAAATAACAATGTTCATCCTATATAATCACGGCTTAGTTAATAACCTTACTCTTATAATTTTAGAAGTTATGACGATGCTTATTCATATACTCATCAGCTATTTTAAAACTTTTGAAATTACATTCACTTATCTATCCATTGTGTGTGTGTGTGTGTGTGTGTGTGTGTGTGTGTGCATGCGTGTGCAATGTACACATTGAGGAGCCGAGTGTGGGAAGATGTGGTGGTCAGGCCTTCACCCTGCTGAACCATCCCATCACCCCATCTTATTAGCTGTTGAAACTGTGTTTGAATGTGAGCACACGTAAACTAGAATGTGAATCTCCGACACATTGCCATCGATCTGATAGCTATCAAGGGAGACATTATGTCAAGTGAAACGCTGGAGAAGTTCTGTCACTCCAATGATGCTCCTCCATCATTTTTGAGGCACTTCTTTGCCAAATGTTTGTCTCAGGTGAGCTCCCGTGCCTGGAGGAAGCTGTTCCTCAGTCACCGTAGGCACAAAGCCACTTCATGTGTGCCTGGCGCTGTCCCGGGTCTGGGACACCTGTGGGTGCCGGAGGCGCTTGGGTAGAATCGTGGTCTTCTGAGGCTCTGTGGCATAGCATGGGCCCACAGTTAAAGCTACGAAGAATGCAGAGCAACTCTTCAGAATGAACTTTGCTAAACATGGGTTCCCAGGCATCACGTGTTTTATAACAGTGCGTGTGTGCTTGCAACAGGAAAAGACTCTGACCCCCTCTTCCTGGGGTAATCCCTCAGCTCTGCCCTTGAAACGTTAATTTTTGCGGCTGAAGATTTTAATGCAAAGGAACGGCATGATGACCTGGTGGGAAATTGAGCTGCGGTTTTTGGGTTTGTTTGTTGTTGTTGTTTAAGACTGTCTTTTAGGGCCCAGTGAGTGTGCTGGTATGCGCCTTTAATCCAAA
The DNA here is from genome assembly GCF_907164565.1 of Psammomys obesus. Taxonomy (NCBI): domain Eukaryota; kingdom Metazoa; phylum Chordata; class Mammalia; order Rodentia; family Muridae; genus Psammomys; species Psammomys obesus. Next base: position 395,814 of record NW_026591598.1, on the reverse strand, counting down.
AGACAGATCTTTGTGAGTCTGAGTCCAACCTTGTCTTCTCAGAGAGTTCCACAGCAGGCGAGGATTCCCAGTGAGACCTTGTCTCACAAAAACAGAGGTGGGGCTTTTTTCAAGTGGGTGTAACCTGCTTTAAGGCTCTGAGGTCTTAAACGCCTGTTCAGTGTGGCTCATAGTATCCTTCCGCTGCCTGCGGATGGAGATGTAAAACTCTCAGCTCCCTGGCTTCTTCCACAGCACCACGCCAGCCAGTGTGCCGCCATGCTTCCTGCCAAGACAGTAATAAACTAAACCTCCGAAACTGTAAGACAGCCCCCAATTAAATGCCGTCCTTTATAAGAGTTGCCATGATCATGGTGCCTCCTCGCCTCAATAAAACCCTAACTAAGACACCTGCCTGGAAATCCAGAGATGCTCTGTAGCAAGAGTTGCAGACAACTGTGAGAAGCCCTGTGTGGACGCTGGAAACTACACCCAGCTCCTCTGGAAGAGCAGCAAGCAAGAGAGCGCGTTTAACCAGGGAACCATCTCTCCAGACCAGATTATAGCATATATCTTAAAGATTTATTTAACTATACAGTGTTCTGCCTTCATGCCAGAAGAGGGTACCAGATCTCGCTATAGATGGTCATGAGCCACCATGTGGTTACTGGGAATTGAACTCAGGACTTCTAGAAGAGCAGCCAGTGCTTTTAATCTCTGAACATTACTTCAGCCTTTAATTTTTATTTTTATTTTTTTTGAGACAAAATGTCATGTAGCCTAGGTTGGCCTCAAACTTACTATGTAGCTGAAGATGACCTTGAACTTCTGATCCCCCTAAGTGCTGGGATTACAAATGTGTACCACCATGCCCAGTTTATGTGGTGCTGAGGATTGACCCCAGGGCTTGAAGGCCCGCAAGCACGCTACCAACCGTGTTCCATAGCCCCGACCTTGGATTTTGATAGGACTCAATGAATGCTTAAATTTCTGGGGGTTATCACTGAAAACACAGAAACACAACAAACTAACAGAGCAGAATAAAATTCAATGAAACAGATTTTTTTATGCAGTGAGAAAAATACTAAAAAAAAAAAAAAAAAAACATCATCAATCCAAAAGAAACCCATAGATGCTCTTTTGTTTGTTTGTTTTGAGGCAGGGTTTCTCTATATAGCCCTGGCTGTCCTAGAACTATCTTCAACCAGGCTGGCCTTGAACACACGGAGATCCACCCGCCTCTGCCTCCTAAGTATTGGGATTAAAGGTAAACACCACTAGTCAGGCAACTGTAGATTCTAACAATGAAAGGAAGTGAAGCAGGATGGGCTATGGTCCAAAGTCCTCAAGGGTACATATGTATTTTCGAGCATGTGTCAGAAAACTATCACTGGAGTGTACAAAGCGAGTCCAGGACAGCCAAGGCCATGCAGGGAAACCGTGTCTCAAAAATCCAAAAATCAAGCAAGCAAAAAAGCTATTTCTAGAGACCTGAGCTTTAAATTAGGCATGTCAAGGTGTGAGGCCCAGTCTGTCCTCTGCATTACAAGTTTTTTGTTGTTGTTTTGTTTTTGTTTTTGTTTTGGGGGGGGGTCTCCTCTAGACAGGACACAAGGCTCATACCTGCTTCAAATGGTGTCTCAGCCAGTGCTTGCTGGGATCCCCTTAAATCTATGCTTTGCCCTTCAGATTTCTGTTTCACCCTCTGTTCTACTTTCGAAGTGTTCTTTTTCTCTAAGTAGATATCTTTTAGTATATTGCTTTAATCCATTTATTAATTCTTAACAATTTTCAATTACTTTCTCAATTATTGCTCTAGGAATTATAACGGATTATTTTTTTTCCCATAGTCTGCCTCAATTAATGCTGACTTAATTTCGGGGTCAGAGAAACTGCTCCAATATAATCTATCCCTCATCCCCTCACTTGGGGAGGCTTGCAGGGAACATGACAGACTGTTTAATTACAAACACCATCTTACCGATGTGACTCTACATTAACCAGAGCCATACAAAGTCATGATAAAGCAATGGCAAGGTCATGATAAACAACGCTTTACTGACTACTGTGCCCAAAGCTCCATACATCACAAGTTAATGGGATCACGGTGCCTCAGGCCGCCCCTGGGAGTGATGGAAGCGGCACTGGACCCTGCACAGCTGCTGTCAGGCCACAGCCCCAGCAGCAGCAGCAGCAGCAGCAGCAGCCTGGCGATCTCTAGGCGGTAGCATGCCCTTCTCGCGCATCGTCAGAGTAGATGATGTCCAGTAGATCGCGAATAACCCTTCTCTCCTCCACAATGCAGTGTGTTTCGGCGAGGCTGAGGGCTCTCATAGCGTAGTCCTTTGCCTGAAACAGGATTGCAGTGGTGAGAAGAAGTGGCCACAGGGAAGAAGCTGATTTTGTGTTTTGCTCGGAAACTGCGAAGGGAACTGGCCACCTTCCCTCACCAGCCAGGGAGAGCTCTTCTGACTGGATGGAGTAGGACAGGCATACCTCCTTAGCAGAGAGAGAACTGGGGAGGGGGGTCTCGAACCAGGAGACAGGGGTGGGGGTCACTGCTGCCTGAAGAAGAACATCCAGAGGACCCTGGGCCCAAAGTTCTGACCTGCACAGAGGTTCCATAGATATCTCTCTCAGCGTGGTCTCTGTTTCCTATCTTTTCTGCCCATTCTGTTTATTGAGTGGGTGCTATTTCCCAGGGACAGACTAGACACAGCAATCCATGTCCTTGTGAAACTTACACAGAGCAGGAAGGACAAGAAGCACAGTGAATAAGTAAAACATGATGATACTGCTCTTTTAATTATTTATTTATTTACATTTTTTTGAGACAGAGTCTTTCATGGCCCAGGCTGGCCTCATGCTGTGTAGCTGAGGATGACCTTGAACTTTACATTTTTTTGAGACAGAGTCTTTCATGGCCCAGGCTGGCCTCATGCTGTGTAGCTGAGGATGACCTTGAACTTATGGTCCTACAGTCTCTACCTCCTGAGTACTGAGATTACAGGTGTACCCCACCACACTCGGCTGTTCATGGCCGAATCCTTAGCATTAACATATGCCAAAGAAACAAAGAAAGCAGGAAGGAGGTGTTGGAAGTGTCAGCGGTGATCGTGGGTGTCCTGCTTACTTTTTATTATAGACCTAACACGGCCTGGAGCCACCTGAAGAGGAGGAGACTCAATTAAAGAGCTGCCTTGATCACGCTGACCTGTGGCTCTGGCTGTCAGAGAGCGTGTTGGTGATTGATGTGGGTCCCGGCCCACTGTGGCAGAACCATCCCTAAGCAGGTGGGCCTGGGTTGTGGAAGAGAACCAGCCAGGATGCACCATTCCTTCACAGTCCCTGCCTCAGTTCTTGCCTTGACTTCCCTCAGTGGACTGTGACTGGAAATGTTGGTCGAAATAAACCCTCTCTGCTCCCAGGCTGCTTTCCATCATGGTGTTTTGCTACAACAATGGGGATCAAATGAGGAAGGTGGGAGTTTGCAGGTTTAGACAGGGAAGAAAGACATGAAGGAAATGATGTGTTAATCTCAGTATACAGATGCGCCCTTTTTTGTCTCAGCACCTTTAGTAAACCCAGCATTCTTAGCATGCTTTGGAGTAACAGCTTCCCCCTAAAATGGACCCTGACCTGTAGAAAAGGGGTTTTAGCCGATGGCAATATGAAAATTGTTGGGGAAAATGTCCTACTCCCTGACTGTTTCTGCCAGGACTCCAGGATTAGCAACCCCTCTTCTGTGCCCCCACAGTGCTCTGTGCTGTCACACTCTCTTGTGACCCTCGTGCGCTCCTCCTGACCCTTGTTTGCAAAGCACCGGGTCCCCAATTCTTAAAAGAATTGGTTGGAGAGGAGAAGGGAAGAAATGCAGCTGTGGAGAGGCAGTGTGGAACTCCCCGTGCTGCCCACACAGAAAGGCCTCCCACAAGCCCCACCCCCTTCAGTTCTGTTTTTCTTTAGAGCACTTTATACTGTCTGAGACAGTATCACACAGTTACATGTCTATCGGATTATGGCGACTTTCCTTCCTCCAAACGCTCTAAGTTCTACAGAGAAGTAACTTGTCTGGTTGTTTGCTACTGTCTGGGCAGAAAGCCTTTTAAGTGGTAGATGCTCAATAAATATTTGAATGGATGAATTAATCAATAGCCTGTAAGACACTGGGAAAAATCAAGCCTTTCTGTGCCTCAGTTTCCTTATCTATAAAGAAGAGGTGAGAATTAAAGCTGACGGGTCATGTAAGGGCTTCAGCCAGTAGCTGGCATCCTTCTCAACAGTTGCCTGGCTGTCCCTGTCTGCCTAACTCCCCACAGAAACAGGGAGCGATGTCACAGTGGCTACTTCAGGCTCCACAAACATCCTCAGGACCTTCCTGCACACAGACCTCCCTTGCCCAGCTTCAGCTCCTTCCTGCAGCTCTGGAAAACGTCCCCCCCACCCCGTGGGAAGAGACCCAGAACCCATTACACAGCCTGACTGGAAATGTTCCAGAGTGAAAGCTCGCCCTGGAGATAGTGGGCTAAACAGAGCCAGACTGAACTGTTAGCTACTTCGCTGTCTCCATTTAGACAGGAGCTTTTCTGGGGAAGCTTACCTTTGAATTATCCATCATCAGAAAGTAAAGCAAGCTCAGTGTCTTCAGAACAAGGATAGTTTTGTGGGGCTCTTTGCTGAAAGTAGATTCTCGAATGCTCAGGATGGAAGTTAGGATCCGAATGGCTTCTGCTTCCTGAGCTTCATCTGCATTGGAAGAGGAGAAAAGAAACATGGGCCATGGAGGCCAGTGGGCATGGGGGCCCAGTGGGTAAAAAAGCCTGCTATGTGAGCACAAAGACCTGAATTCGGAAAACCAGTCATGTCTGGGCTTGCAATCCCAGTACGGCACAGGGAGAGAGACAGGAGGCTTGCTGGAGCTGCCCCATCTATAGACACATACACACAGACACACACACACACACACACACACACACACACACAGACACACAGACAGGCACACACACAGACACACATACACAGTCAGACAGGCACACACACAAACACAGACAAGCATACACACAAACACACACAGGCACATACACCAACACAGGCACACATATAAACACACACACACACACACACACACACACACACACACACACGTACACCCAAGCACACACACACACACCTGCCTTTGCTCTAGACACTGGGCTGTGGCCTGCTGCAGCTGCACTGGGGCTCTAGGGGAAACAGTGGGCAGCACAGAGATCGCCAGGAGCCGGAAGAAGGGCGCTTCTTTCAGGAACCCAGCCCTGTCCAGCACAGCAGTGACTGCAAGTGCTCAGAGCTGCTAAGGTTTCTATTGCTGAGGCTGACATCTCCTGAGTTCCTAATACAAAACTTGTCAGTCCAGATTCCTGGGATTCATTCAGCCCCGCTGCAGTTTCAGCACCCTAATTCCTGCCCCTCCAGAAAAGGTTAAAGACCTGGGACCAGCAGCCTGTTTGCCCCACCCCCACCCCCACGTGAGCCTGTTTATTTCCCTCAGAGGCTTTTTTTCTCTGTTTCTGTTTTATTGAAACGTGGTCTCATACCACCCAGACTGCTGTCAGACTTGCTATATAGCCCAGGCTAGCCTTGGACTTCTGATCCCCCTGCCTCCACTGCCTAAGTGCTGGGATTATCCCAGAGGTTTTCGTTTCTGTGTTGGTCACTATGTATTGGACAGTCATTACGGACCGGCACTTGAGAGCACACATTTAAGTAATAAGCTTAAAGAAAAAGGCAAAAAGCAGGAAGCCACGATGCTAAATAAACATGGTGGCCCGTGCATGGCTGTGTCTCTGCTACAGTGCAAACCACTGGCCTCATGAGGAAACTAAATGAGGTTTCTCAATTTCTACACCTTAGCCTAAAATCTTGCTTTCAAGTGCCACCTACCTATCGTCACGTCTTCGTCCTGGGACTCCGGTTAGAGTCCGTACCTGTGGGATGTTCTTTTGTTGCTGCAAGTGGGCTCTGCGTCCTCGCCTGCATGGGGGTGACTTTTGAGTGGAAACTGTATCTCTCATCTCTTAACCATCTCAGAGGGCACGGCCCCACTCAGGGCCACCCAACACCCAGCCCTTTGCTGGGCCTGGGGATGGAGATGGACTGGGTCTGGCCCTGCCACTAGGGACCTCACGTCCTGTAAAGGAGGCAGACAGTGTCAGGAGGAGCCGACAGGGCAACCCTGCACAGAGCTCCACCGGACTTATGTGCCCTGGAGGGAGAAAAAGTGAGAAATGGATGATAATTAGAAGCCAGCATTTTCTCTAAGTCTGCCCTTATCTGCCTGCTGACGATTCTGTGTGGTGGCAGGGGTCCGAGTTCCTCCTGACACTGGTACAAGCTCTTTGAGCCCTGTGTCTCCATGTTTTTTCCATCTGTGAAATGGGCACCGACAGGCTCTGTGAGACCACAGAGACGCACAGCCTGAGTGTTAGGGAACAAAGACTGTTGTTCCCCTTTCTCGGACACCTGCCACTTACCCAAGCCAGTGTCGTTCAAAAATCGTTTGCCCAGTAAATCTGCTTGCTGGGAACGAGCACGTGAGAGGGCTTGATAGTGGTTGTTCAGGTATGTGTGCCAGATCTGCGAGGCCTGTTGGGAAAGCAGGGTGATGAGACCAGCAGGTAGCTCGGCCATGTGCTGTGCCCAGCCAGGTCTCCCGAGTCTGGAAGTCCCACTCCAGCTGCGTACAGAGGCAGAGCGAGCCCTAGGAGCCCAGACAGGCCTGGCGCAAGCGCACAAGGGCTGGGCAGGCTCATTAGGGGCAGCGCCGCCAGGGTCCAGGGCCAATGGCTACCACTGCGTAGCAGGTGCCCCCGTTTCCATGAGCATAAACTCAGGCTTAGAGAAGTTACCAACACACTTAACTTTTGGAAAGATCTGACAAATGGCATAACCTGGCCGCACACCCAGGTCTGTCCGACTCCGAAGTTCGCTGGTGTTCAGCTACACCAAAATGCCATTTTCTAAGAGACAGAAAGCCGCAGTCACAGTACGGTGGCCTCTGTCACACACAGAACTGATTGCTCCCTAAGTGAGGGATTCCTGACTGAATAACTGGTGTTTTCATGTATTGGAAAGTTTTTACACGAGAAGAGTTTGGGATGCAGGAGAGAAAGCTTAGTTGGGAAAGTACTCTCTGTGAAGCATGAAGACCTGAGTTCAAATTCCCGCACCCACCGAAATGGGAACTCCAGCGACACAAGTTTGTCATTCTGGTGTTGGCAAGAGACACAGCAGGACCCATGGGGCTTGCTGGCCAGCCAATGTGGCCTACTTGGCAAGCTCCAGGGCATACAGAAACCCTGTGGATGGTGCCTGAGAAACAGCACCTAAGGTTGAACTATGACCTCTGAGTGCAAGCTCACATACATGCACACACAACTATACACACATGCACACACACACACATACACACACATACACGCACACAAAAAGAACTTTAGGCTTAGTGTGGTGGTGCAAGCCTTTAATTCTAGCACTCAAGAGGTAGTCAGAAGGATCTCAAGTTCAAGGCCAGCCTGGTCTACATAGTGAGTTCTAGGTCAGCCAGGACTAATTAGAGAGACCTTGTATCCCACCTCTGCCCAAATAATAATATAATAATAATAACACAAGAAAACCACAGAATCAACTAACATGGGACTGAACCATAGGGACTGAGCCATCCACCAGGGAATCTGCATGGGTCTGACCTAGGCCATCTGCACATATGTTACAGCTGGTCTTCTTGTGGGACTCTGATATCCGCGGGAAGCCCGCCCCCTTCTAAAGAGGAGGGTCAAATAGGTGACTACATTTGGAGGCTAAAAAGATAAGGTTCAACAGGTAAACGTGACTGCCACCAAGTATGATGATCTGAAGAAATGACAAATGTGACACTAAAAATTAGCGTACAGACACTAAAAATTAATAAAAAAATAAACATAATTTTAACATAATCTTAAACACTTAAATTTACACTTATTTATGGGGGAATGGGGGGGTTGGTAAGTGCATGTGGAGGTCAGAGGACAACTTTCAGGGGTCTGAACTCTCCTCCCACCGCATGGGTTCTGGATCACACCCGCAGTCAGGCTTGGTGGCATCGTCCTTTACCTGGCCCACACAAAGAATTTTTAAAACAGTTTCTTGTTCTTTGACCCTCCCAGGGGGCATTGCAGCAGTAAGTGTCCCTTAAAAAGTCCTTCCTAAGCCGGGCGTGGTGGCGCACGCCTGTGATCTCTACACTCAGGGAGGCAGAGGCAGGCGGATCTCAGTCAGGCGGCCAGCCTGGTCTACACAAAGCCAGTCCAGGATGGTCAGGGCTACACAGAAACCCTGTCTCCCAAAACAAAAACAACAAGGACAACAAAAAGTTCTTCCTTCAGCCAGCTGGTGGTGGCATATGCCTTTAATCCCAGCACTGGGGAAGCAGAGGCAGATAGGTTTCTGTGAGCTCAAAGCCGGCCTCGTCTACAAATCAAGTTTCAGGACAGCCGGCGCTATACAGAGAAATCCTGTCGTTAAAAAATTACTTTAAATTAAAAAATAAAAAGTTCTTCCTTCTCTGTTGTATATGTGTGCCTGCTTTGATGGCTATATGGGTGTGGCAGAGCCTGCTGTAAGCTCTGGTTCTCTGTGAATCTCTCTACACATGCTAAGAATTAGCCCAGTGAGCAGTAGAGAGGGGAAACATGAGCCTGAGGACTGGGCTGTGTAAGCTGATGGCGCCATCGGGCTCTGAGCATCTCCTGCTGTGGCCTGACTCTGGCCACAGATGCCGGGCCTGAAAGCCAGCACTAAGTTCTCACATCCCCGGCTCACCTTTGTGTACAGTGTGTCGGACAGCTCCCATTTCTCAAGACCATGGAAGATGTTGGCCAGGTGGAAGTATCCTCCTGAGGTCCTGATGTCTTCTGTCCCAAATGCACAACTGGCAAAATAAATCTATCGCAGGAGGAAGAGAAGGTGCCTGAATCCCCTGAAAACCATCTGAATGATGAGAAAAGGCTTGTGTCCAGAACTCACAGAAAAAAACCTTCCGTGCAGTCTGATGTGAAAATGGACTAAGGAACCTTGAGCAGACATTCCTCTAAAAGATACATGGATGGTTAGTAAGCATGTGACAAATGCTAAACATTGACAGTCATTCAAGAAATGGAAAAAAGTCACAACGGTCTCATCCCTCTTCATAGGGCTATCTTCAAAAAGAAAAAATGGTGCCAGGTCTCGGCGGCGGCACACGCCTTTAATTCCAGCATTCGGGAAAGCAGAGGCAGATGGATCTCTGTGAGTTTTTGAGGCCAGCCTGGTCTTCAAAGCAAGTCCAGGATAGCCAAGGCTACACAGAGAAACCATGTCTTGAAAAAGAGAGAGAGAGAGAGAGAGAGAGAGAGAGAGAGAGAAGACTGGTAAGGTAATAAAAGCCTCAGACGTGGCTCGGGAGGATGAAAAATAGTGCCGCCTCTGGAGGCAGCTAGGCACATCCTCAAAGGGCTAAACATGGAGATTCTGTATGGCCCAGGAACTTCCCTTCTGGGTACCTTCCCAAGAGAAATGGGCACACATGTATACACAGAGTTTGGTTCACAAACATCTGCTCTCACACACACACATATACATATATACACATATACGTGTATATGTATAGAGAGAGAGGGGGGAGGGAGGGAGAGAAGGAGAGAGAGAGGGAGGTTAAGGTTGAGAATCTAGCCCCAGTGCTGGAGTGTGTGTGTGTGTGTGTGTGTGTGTGTGTGTGTGTGTGTGTGTGTGTCTACTCAGGAAGCTTGGGTTTGATCTAATTCTTAATTGTGTGGTTCACCACAAGAGAGAATGTGCCTCTCTTAATTAACTAAAAGATGCAGAGGGTAGAGAACAAACATCAGTGAAGAAGAGCTGCCAGGCGTGGTGGTGCATACCTTTAGTCACATCATTTAGGAGGTAGAGGTGGGCAGATCTCTTCGAGTTCAAGGCTAGCCTGGCCACATATCAACTTCCAGGACTGCTAGGGCTATGCAATAAATGAAGACCCTCTCTCTTTAAAAGAAAAAGTATGGGTTAAAAGCCTGGGTAGAAACAGATGCCACCTTAAAAGGGGTGCCTGAAGTTAGTTTAATGGAAGAGTGACTGGAGCTGTGGGAGGGGTACAAAGGCAAGAGGGGTAATGAAACACCAGGAACAGCAATGGCGAGGAAAATGTTACCATCCTCAGACCTCAGAAAGCAAGAGAAGACAGCAGGGGTAACAGAGACCAGCCACGGCTAAAGCATGGCCACTGGACAAGAGCTGTATCCAGAGAGGAGTGCTGAAGGCTTCTGCCAGAACTGGGGTGTGGGTGGGGTGGGTCCTTCAGGCCCCACCCGCCAATCCCCACTGTATCCCTCACCTTTCTCTCCCCTGCTGTGCCACTTGCCAACCCCTAGCAAAGCCAGACACCAATGACATCCAGTCTAAGGCAAGCACAGAGGCAGGCAGCCAGAGGGAGATGGCCTGGGGGAGAGGCGAGTGGAGAGGCCACAAAGAGGCCCCAGGAGAGAGTAGTGTGTCCCAACCTAATCTGGATCAAGTGCAGGAGTTCTGATAATGGTTTCCAATTCAAAATTTCTACTAGGAACCCCCTAACTTGAGAAGAAGAGCTCATCATCCTCCCATCTAACATCTGTACAGTTTCATAGGTTGTGATTTCTATAGATCTAGCTCATTAAAATTTAATAACCACACCTAGAAGAAGAGACACGAATATTATTTTAACAGAGAGCCACGAAGTCCAGTGCTTACAATCTTCTATTACTAATCTCTGCTTTGCACTGATGTGGTTAGGACCATTCTATGATCTGTCTTACATGTGAAGAAAAAGGTTAACTAATGTGTCACAGAAACAGCAGAGCTGGAAACAGGAGCATGGCCCTTCTCTTAGCCAGTGTGCAATTTTGTCTTCCTAGATGAAACTCAGACAAATGAGACCTGGGGAAGATGTGGCCACATTTGCATAGCCAGGAAGTAGAAAGGTTTGAACTGAGGTCATTAGAGCTGAGTTCTTGCTGCTGCTCCTGAAATGGTCAGTGTAGCAGCAAGTGTTAGAGACATGCTCAGTTAACAGAAACACTAAGCACAGCTGTTCTTGGTGATACCCAGATGTTTGAAGTGAGCTTGCTCACATCATTAGCCAGGTGGTAGCGGGCTTGCTCTTGGTTGTCCTTGGCTATGTAGAGAAGGCCCAGGTTCCGATGCAGTAAAGAGTGAGTGGCATTACTACAGTCAGTTGACTTGAGGACTGTCCACCGGGCTTGGGATAAATATTCTTCAGCCTGCACTATCCGGCCCATACCTGCCAAGAGTCAGTAGTGAAAGAGGTTATAAGCCAGACACGGTGATGGATGTCTTTAATTCCAGCACTTGGGAGGCAGAGGAAGTGCTTCATAAGTTCAAGGCCAGCCTGAACAACATAGTTGCAAGACAGCTAGGACTCTGTAGAGATACCCTATTTCAAAACCCCTAAATAAATAAATACATTAGAATTTAAATTTTAACTAAAGAATATGTGATGAAATTTGATTTATACTTTAGTTTATTCATTGATACACTTACTGGTACCTCAAAGTTGCTCATGAATGTTCATCACAATCTGTTCATAACAAATGCTTACTGGTTAATAAGCATATTCTGACCCATGAGTGAACTGTGATTATCCATAAAAAGAATATGTCTGGATACATGCCACAGAGCAGACGGATTGGAAACAGCATGCTAAGTGAAAGAAGCCAGACACCAAAAGCCACATATTGTCAAACTCCATTCATGTGACATGTCCAGAACAGGCACATACACAGAGAGAAAGGAGGTGGTGGCTGGGTGTGCATCAGGGAGAAAAACAGGTGGGCATGTCTAATGAGGGCTAACTACTAACAATTACATGGATTTTTAGAGGTGATGGGATGTTCTAGAATTAAATAGTAGTGAGTTATATGACCTTTTGAAAATATAAGCTTCTGAATATATTAGACTGTACCTTGAAAGGGTGAATTTATAGACTGTGAATTCTCTATACATTCACAGAGAGATACGCTAGGATTTTTTTAATTTAGGTTGTTTTTGTTTTGTTTCATTTTGTTTTGTTTTAGATGGAGTCTCTGTAGCTCTGGCCTTCAACTCTATGTAGACCAGAATGGCCTTGAACTCGTAAAGATTTTCCTGCCTTCTGAGTATTGAAAAATAAAGGTGTGCACCTTTATTTTTATAAAGTTTATACTGGGCTTTTAAAATATTTATTTTATTTTGATTATGTGTATGTGGGGGTGGATTACGTGCATACTGGTTCTTGAGAAGAGCAGAAATATGGTGTCAGGTTCTCTGGAACTCCCGGCAGTTATGAGATGTCAGGTGACAGTTATGATTCGTCAGATAACAAGGCTGCTGGAAACTGCAGTCCTCTGCAAGAGCAGTATACAAATACATATATACATATTTCATTTTTCTCTGCCTAGTTTACTCAAGGAGGCAATGCTGAAGAAGAAGGGAGCCAGGCGTGGTGGCGCCCACCAGTAATCCCAGCACTCAGGGAGGCAGAGGCAGGCGGCTCTCTGTGAGTTTGAGGCCAGCCTGGTCTACAAAGCGAGTCCAGGACAGCCAGAGCTACACAGAGAAACCCTGTCTCAGAAAAGGAGGGGGAGGAGGAGGAAGAGAAGGAGGAGATCCCCAGGCCAAGCTGTAACTGCATCTAAGCAAACATGGGCCCTGAAGGAAGAGGCATAGGAGAATGCACCAGGAGCCTGCAGGTTTGGAAGGCTGGACAGGGCAAGGCAAGCAGCGGGGCTCCAGTGCATGGGTCCTTGGACAGAGCTCACACTGTGCCCCATGTGGGTCAGCCCAAGCTTGCCACCCTCTCACAGACCATGCCTCCCTGCAGGGTGTAAGGATGCCGGGAGATGGTGGAGGTGTGAAGGAAACAGGACTCGCCTGAAGGGTGACTTTTATTAGTGTATGGAATAGAAGAAGAGACCAGGAGCATTTGTCTGGAGACAGAGGCTGACACTGGCTAGTGGCGTAGCTGAGACACATTACAGTGTAGGGGAGATTTTGCAGTCTGTGGTGATGAAAGCAAAGGAAGACAGAACACAGCAGTCACAAGGAAGGTACTCGGGGGAAGGAGAGGGGGCAGCCTTTCCTGAGGATGTGGCTGCGCCACACCAGCCAGCCCGTCCGCACCTGTGACAAACCTGCCGGCAATTCTGGGAAACAGTTATCAGAGTTATCAAGTTTGGTATTTTCACCTAACTTCCTGAGCCTTCATCACTGTGCTTGATGCTCAGAGCACACTGAATGGCATGGTCCCTGATTGCTAGGAACCTGTGGTCAAGCAAGGAGAGGCCCCCAACAAAACAGCCATGAAGGGCTGTGGAGGGAACGAACAGTCACCAAGATGCAGCAGAAAGAGCCTAGGCTGGAAGATATGGAAACGCTGCTCTGTTAGAAGGATAAATTAAGCAGACACCTGAGGGTAAAACCAGCAGTGTGGAAGAGGAGAAGTCTCCAGCGTTCCAGTCAGAAGCCCACCCAACCGGACCAGGAAAGGAAACAGGGAGATGAGCGGGCCCTACCTCTCCTATGTCACGGCTTGCATGGAACTTGCATATTTTGCCACCTGGTCCCAAGCTGGTGACCTTATTTTAATGGTTACTTTGGATGGTAACTTAGGGAAGGAAATTGCCGGCAGGACAGATGTTCCTGAAAGTTGTCCCAGTCAGCTCCTCCCTCTCTGTGTTTTGTCTACCACGAGGAACACGGCTCTGATCTGCTATACTCTCCCCACCACCCTGGCCTGAACCCTGGGTAACCCTGAGCCCAAATTAGTCCTCCCTCCCTGACTGTCCATGCCAGGTGTGACGGTCACAGTGCTGAGGGCAGTGGCAGAGGGCAGCGAGGACTCCTCCCTTCTCTTAAACTATTACTGCGAATGCCATTCCTAGTTAATTTAAAATTCCAAGTTTTACTAAAAGAAAGGAAAAATAGAAGGAAAGACCAAAAAAAGAGAGAGAGAAACCGAAGAACAAAAACAAAAAGAAGAAAAGGGTGACCATCCCAGGCGTTTCCACTTTGGGTGGCGGGGTCTCTAGGAGGAAAAGAAGCACGTGAGAGAGGACTGTGATTTATTTAAAGTTTCAAAAAGTTTGTACCTCGAGGATTTGGGCCTGTGTTGAAACCTTCCATTCAACAGCTCTTTCAGCTTTTAAAGCACTTCCATGATCATTTCATTTCTACAGCCTTACATAATTCCCAGAGCCATCCCATGAAGAGCTACTCAGAGACACCAGAGGCTTTCTGGGGGCCGTGAGGTACTAGTACCCTCTTTGCCCTTTACTGTGCTGGGTGGGATAACCTCATGAATCTGGTTCTCTTGAGTCTAGTGGGAGAGAGAGAGATTAAGTAATCCCAGCCAGAAATCTAATCTATGGCTAGAAATGGAGAGCTCAGAAAAAAAGGAAACCATTTCTAAGTGATTTAAAAAGAGACCCAGGGAAAGCAAGACAGCTCAGCAGGTGAAGGGACATGTTGCAAGACATGGCCTGAGCGTGGGAGGAAAGAACCAACTCCAGGAAGGCCATGGCACATATGCCATTGAACACACACACACTTATAAGTTAAAAAAAGAAAAGAAAGTGCAACCTAGTCTTGGAGACAGGCCTTTAGACCAAAGAATAGAAACCATGACCTGAGACTTGAATGACAAGGAATTAATTAGGTAGAAGGGAGGGAAGGAGAAATAGTTAGAGACATCTAGAACACAGAACTTCAAGCCCCAAGGACTTGAGAGAAGTTCTCTGTAGCTAGAAGAGAGAAAAGAGCAGCAGAGAGACCATCACTCAGACTGCTGCAGGAATCTGTCTTTCTGGACATGCAATGGGATTGGTCTGTTCAGTGGAAGAGAGGCTGAAGACAGCCAAGGAAGACATGGGAAGAGCGAGCAGGGGGGTGAAGGTGGGACTTCGGCTTAAGTGACTTTTTCAAAGCCCCACAGTCAGTGTGAGAGTCCACGCAGTCTGGGCTGCATTTCCTGCCTGGTGCTCTTTCTGCAGTCTAGGATGGGGTGTCAGACCTGAGCAGGGTGAGGGAGGCAGGCACTCCTGAGGTTACAAGGCCATGCAGGAGATCAGCCTCAGTGAGGAGGCAGAGTTCATACAAGCAGGGGAGGGCATCTTTGTGAGGTGGACTGTGGAGCTTGGACTGGAGGGCAAGAACTAGTTCAGGTTCTGGGAGCCCATTCTGTATACAAACATGTCGATGACTGGAGACGCCAGCATCCTCCTGTCAGAGAAGGGAGCTGCAAATATGAAATGGGAGACTGGACTGAGGATGTGCTGTTGTACAGGGGTTTGAATGATCTGGCATAGACCCATGCCATATGTGTGAGAAATAGTAAATATTAGCCTTTCCGTCAAACACTATAAAACTTTTGTTTATGACAAGGAACTCAAATCTTTTTATCTCCCCCACCCGGTAAAACATTTATAGAAAAGTTTAGAGCTCCTGATGCAGTTAAACTTTTGTTTACACAAAGGCCCTGCTATGTTCTTGAAATGTATGTGACTTAAGTGGCCCAACCCTTCCCACTCTCCTTCATTTCCTTTTCAAACCAGCCAGTTGCAGAAGACTGTGACATCAAACCCCCAACCAATGAGGGAAAGACACAGTCACCACCTATGCTAGAATAAAAACCAAGTGAGGGGCTGGAGACTTGGCTCTAGCAGCGAAGAGCACTGGCTGCTCTTCCAAAGGACCTGGATCCAACCACTGTCTGTGATTCCAGTTCCAGGGGACCTGACACCCTGCAGACACCAGTGCACATAAAACAAAAATAAATACGTTATTTTTAAAAACTTAAAAAAATAAAACAAGTGAGTTTCCTGTCCCCGTGTGCTTGATCTTCAGGTTTGGGTCCAGGACACCCTTTTTACAATGGGAATCGTCACCTTCCTGAGCTACTTTCGCCTTGTTTTTGTGTTCCTTTTGTGCGTTGCTGAGATTATTTGAGTCTGACAGAGATGTGATGTGTGTAGACACACACAACACAGTATTGTGTTGACTTATCCATTCCTTAATTCTGCGTCCTCATTACTCCTGGCACAGGCATGGCCCCAAGAGCAAGGAGTGGGTAAGCAATGAATAAGACACCCAGTGGCTTTGGGCGTCCAGATTCATTTTCTGTGGAAAAATAAAACAGGGGGAAGGTTCTAGGAGATAAGGTTTTCAGAAATCAGGAACTTTAAAAAAATTAAAGAAGGAGATGTTTCAAAGAGCAAGGAGACGAGAAGCCAGCTTGAGTGTCAATTCAGAGACAGTTCAAGCACACGACTCGTACTAACAGCAGAGGGTTAAGCCCAGTGAACAAAACGGGAGACCAGAGTCCTGATAAGCTGCTGTAAATGAGTGAATACACGGAGAGTCTGATAAAGAATGGGATGCTTACATGACTCCACCTCATAAACCAAAACTAGAATTACTGTGGTTCCTGGCAGAGAAGCCCAGCACTGCTGAGGTAAAGGTGTGACGGACTGAGAACACACTATCCCCTGTGACATTCCTTTCCCAAATCCATAGCCTCAACCTCATCACAAGGAAACAGCAGGTGGACCCAGCTGAGGGCTATGCTATGTAATGAACAGTTGGCTCAGCAGTTAAGAGCACAGAGGACCCGGGTTCAATTCCCAGCACCCACATGGCAGCTCACAGCTGTCTGTAACTCTAGTTCCAAGGGATCTGGTGCCTTCTTCTAGCTTTCTTGGGTACAAGGAACACATGGGGTACACAAACATGTCCAAAGGTGAAACACTCATATGCATAAAGTAATTTAATTTCTTTAATTGGCCAATGATCTCTACAAGTGTCAAGGTCAAAAAAGCCAGTGGAAAGCTGGGACACTTTCAGAGTGAAGATTTGACATATGGCAACAAGAGAGGACAGCGTCTCCGAGTCTGACTTCTTCTGATTCTGTAGCTTTGGGGCCATATTTTTGAAGAAGGCTGCACTGTGCTTGTGAAGAGGGTATTTTATGGGAAGTCTACACTAGAGAGTTCCAGACACAGAAGCTGTCTCCATTTGACATTAAGCCTTGCATGGGGGCTCTTATACTATACCAACAACACCTTGCATCGCTTTTTATTTTCAAAGCTGGGACTTGAACCCAGGACCCTACACATTCTAGGTGTGTGCTTTACTGCTGAGCTGTAGTCCTAGCCTGAAGGATGTTATTCAAAATGATGGCTATGCATTCAAATGATGTAACTTCCTCTCAGAATGCTAATCCCCTATTGCGGCCATCAGGCGGTGTCTGCTGTTCTCACTCTCAGTGGTAGGTTCCTCTATTTCTAAACCATGACTATGACCCCAGGGAACAAAGGTAGGTGCTACATCCCAGCTAGGTTAACAAAATTCTATCTTCTAGGAATTTGTAATGGAAATTGGATGCTAACCCATCACTGCTCCTCAACTTGAATCTAGAGTACAGCATGCAGCTTTAACTAGGCCTGATATCTGAGGGTAACTGTCTCTTGCAGTGAGAACAAGATGTTAAAACTTAGTCCACGGATGGCTGAACTGAAGCAGATACATACAGAGGAGCAGAGACAGAAAAGGAGGGCGGGGGTGTAGCTGAGTTGGGAGAGTGTTGGCCGAGCGTGCATGAAGCCCGGGTTCGAGCCACAACAACACATATGCTGGGAATGTAGTTTTGGCCTGAAATCTCAACATTGGAAGGGTGGCGGAGGCAGGAGGATCAGAAGTCCAAAGTCACCCCTTAAGCTACATGGTGAGTTTGATGTTAGCCTGGGTTTGGTAAGGAGCCCTTTAGAAAGGAGAAAGAACAGAAGGGAAGCGGGAGCAAAGCTGAGAGCCCTGCCAATTTCCTACACAGGTCAGCCCTTTAACTACCTTGGGACACTCCAAAAGCCTAAATGATTTCTTCCCTTTGCTCAGGCCAGCTTGGGTGGGTTTCTTTTTGTTGTTTGTTTGTTTGTTTGTGACAGAATCTCTATATAGAGTCCTAGCTGTCCTAGAACTTGCTATGTAGACAAGGGTGGCCTCCTGCCTCAGCCTCCCCAGTGCTGGCATTAAAGGTGAAGGACACCAGGCCCATCTTAAGTGATTTATGTCAGCTGAGGCCACAGCCTTCACCCCGTTATGTCAGACTTCATACCGACCCTGCTCTTCCACAAAGGGTGTCTTGCCCCTGTCAAGGATCAATATAGCCCTTCATCAGGTTCCAGGTCTAACATCAGTGCCACTCACCAAGGCTGGCCTCAGCCAGAAGCAGGTAAGCAGGCACGAGCTCTACAGAGTTGAGGCCATGCACGTTCATGCGGAAGCGAAGGGAGTGCAGAGCTGCGGGGACAGCCTCTTCATGTTTTCCTTCAAAAAGATATTTCTGGGCGACCGTGTAGCAGAATTCAATCAAGTGCTTCTGTGGAAGGCAGGAATGGACACTCTGAGACAAGGTAAAAGGTGAAGGAGGAAACACCTACAGGTAAGGCCAACCCCCAGCTGAAGGTACTTAGTGAGCCTGCCTGGACCACGTAGACACGAAGTTGGGAAGTGGGTGGATAAAAAAGCAAACTTGGAACTGTGAGTCCAAGGTCCAGAGACAGACATCTTTCATTTTAGCTCAGAACTTGGCAGAGAGATGTTTTGGAATGTGAGTTCTCAGATGAACAGTACTCATCATTTCTGCAGTTCTTTTTCTTAGCATCCTTTTTCATGGTTAGTTTTTTGCATTTTGTTTTGTTTTGTTTTGTTTTGTTAAGACAGAGTCTTATCGTAGTCCAGGACAGCCTCAAACTCACCATGTGGGTGAACATGTTTTAGGCGATACCAAAGCTGGAACCCAGGGTTCCAGCTAGCCAAGCCCATACCAACTGGTGTGCTTCTCTGGCCTAACTTAGCAAAAGCTATAGATGGCACAGGACAACCTAAAACTTTCTGTCTACAGAAAGACTGTAAGAACCAGAGGACCAGGATCACTGCTTCAAAATAGTGTCTTCTAGACAGGACAGGAAGCGGCACCCTTGAACTCTCAACATTCTGTTTGTTCAAAGTCCAGACCAGCCATGGATGGAGGAAATTTAACAAGAGCTGCAGGTAGTTAGTGACTCCTGAAGGAGAATCAGTTTTCTTCAGGCTTCAAAGTCATAAGAGGTCAGCCTTAAACATATGTACAGACAGGCAACATTATAAGGCACATACATATACACATAACAGTAATTACAGAAGAGGTGATGAATTTGAAAGAAATGGGGGAACACAGGAGAAGTTGGAGGGGTAGAAATTGTGTAAACTGTACTAAGGTATGAAATTCTCAAGAAATTAAAATTTTAATTCAAAACCAAAACTCTTTGTCTTAACAGTTCAGTTAATTTCAAGTAAAACACTTATTTCCTCCTGGAATTAACCTGCCTACCTAATATAAAAACAACATTTGAGTCTTCATTGTTCCTAATGATCATAGTTTCATAACACCTAAACTGATAAGTCTGGTGTTTATGGATTTGTGACATTCAAAGGGCTAATTTTAGGGGTCTGGGGAGATGGCTCAGTGGGTAAATGCCTGTTGTGCAAGCATGGATACCTGAGTTCAGATCCCCAGCATGTACATAAAAACATGGTAGTATTCCCCTATAACCACAGGACTGGCAGAGGGATCCCAGGATGTCAATAGCCAGCCCGCCTAAGCAAAAGGGTGTACTCCAGGCTCAGTGCGAGACTGTGTCTCAAAAAATAAGGCAGGGAGCAGTTGAGAAAGACACCCGAGTTCATCCTCTGGCATGTGCGCATGCAAGCGCATCTGCACACATACTCATGCAGGCACACACAAAGAGGATTACTTTTCAAAATAATAATTGATATTCTTAGTGGCACATTCCTTTAACCCTATCACTCAGGAGGCAGAGGCAGGTGGATCTCTGAGTTTGAGGCCAGCCTGGTCTACAGAGTGAGTTCCAGGACAGCTAGGGCTATACAGAGAGACCCTGTCTCAAAAAAATCAAAACTAAAACTAATAATAATTATTATTATTATTTGTATTCTTTTAAGGCCATAATAGAAGCTAGTATTCCTAACTTCCTTTATATCCTAATATCCCAATATCCCAGTGGTTCTCAGCTTTCCTAATGCTATGACCCCCAACCATAAATTTAATTGGTATTTCATAACTGTTAATTTTGCCACTGTTATGATCATAATGTAAATATTTTTGGCGACAGAGGTCTACCAAAGGGGGCGTGACCCACAGTCTCATCACAGTACTTGGCATATGGATTCTATGAACTGAACCATGTCTCCCAAAGTCCTGTCCTGAAGCTCTAAACCCTCGTCCCTCCAGGCATGATGACGTTTGGGTGAAATGCCATCCAAAGAGGTGGTTAAGTTAAAAATAGGTCCAGTCACATAGACTCCAGTTCAATCTGTTTGGCATCTTAATTACATTTTGTGTATGTGTGTCTATATGTGCCACCATGCATGTGTAAAGGTCAAAGAACAACTGGGAGTTAGTTATCTCCGTTGACTATGTGGGTTCTGGGGATCGAACTCAGATCGCCAGCCTTGGAGGCAAGTGCCCTTTCCCATTGAGCCACCTTACCATCCCGGACTGGTGTCTTTGTAAGAAGAAAACTGGACAGGCAAAGAAAGACCAGTGATGTGAGCACACAGAGGACCCGATGAAGACTTGGCTGGAAGGAAGCCACCCATCAGCCAGGAAGACAGATTTTAGAAGACACCAAATCTGGGGCTCAGGAGATGGCTTATGAACATGGGGACCTGAGTTCAATATCCAGAAACCATGGGGAAAAAAGCTAGGCCTCGTGGTGCACACTCGTACCACCAGCACTGAGGAGGCAGCCAGGCTTTTAGCCAGGCAACCTACTTGATGAAACCCAGCCCAGTGAGAGACCCTGTCTGAAAACACCAAAGCCAAACCCAAGGTAAACAGCTCAACCTCTGGCATCCACATGCCACTCAAGCACACCTGTACACCCAAAGATGCACAGGAGAGAAGAAGGGAGAAAAGAGGGGAGGGAGGGAGGGGGAGAAGAAGGGGAAGGGAATGAGGGAGGAGTACAGACCTCTACAAACCTTGACTTGTACTTTCAGCCTCCAGCGGTGCTGAGAGAATGAGTGTCTGTTGTTTGTACCATGCCATCTTATGGCCACCCAAGCAAACCAGTACAGCGGGTATTGGGTGGAAATGTGGGAAATTACCCAATGGATGTAACTGCGCCTGGGAAGCCCTCACGACTGCCAGCTGCAGGACTTGCCTGTCGCTTCTGCAGCTGCTGCAGGCCATGCTGCCGTTCCTCCTCTGAGTTGTAGAAGGGCATGACAGTTCGCAGAGGGATCAGCAGCTGGCATATCTTCTCATGGATGCTGCCCCAATCAGCCTTCTGATGCACAGTGCCACTACAACAAGAACACACTGTGTTGTCTCCATCCTTGTCTCCTCCCAGCCTAGCTCTAAATTCCAGAGAAGTCTGCCCGACCCAAACCCGCCAGGATTCTCCAGCCATTTCTGGGATGGAGTCTATTTTCTCTCATGTCTTTACTTGGATAAAAAACACACTGGGACCAGGCAGTTGTGGCACATGCCTTTAATACCAGCACTCCAAGGGCAGAGGCAGGTGGATCTCTGTGAGTTCAAGGACAGCCAGGGCTACAAAGTGATGCCTTGTCTCAAAAAACAAAACAAAACAAAACAAAACAAAACAAACAAAACTGCACTGGGATCCCTGGCCACTAAGAAAATGCAGATTAAAACTATCTTGAGGCTCCAGTTGAATGGTTATTAAGAAAACAAATGTTCTGGGTATGATGGCATACTCTAATTCCAGCACTCAGGAGACAGAAGTAGACAGATCTCCGTGAATCTGATGCCAGCCTGGTCTACTTAGAGAATTCCAGGCCAACCACTGCTGCACAGTGAGAACCTGTCATCCTGCCTTTTAAAAAGAGAGAGAGAAGAAAAAACAACAACAACAACAACAATGACAGCAACGGTGGTGCACACCTTTAATCCTGCAAGGAGGCAGGTGAATCTCTGTGAGTTTGAGATCAGCCTGGTCTACAGAGAGAGTTCAAGGACAGCCAGGGCTACACAGTAAATCCCTGACTAAAAAAAACAAACAAACAAACAAAAAAAAACACAAAAAACCAAACCAAACCAAACAAAACAAATGTTGAGAATATGTAGGGAAAGACAAACCTTTATAAACTGCTGGTGCAGCCAAAGCTTAAAAATGGTTCCATGGTCAAGAGCATTTGTTCCTGCAGAGACCCTGGGTTTGATTCCCAACACCCACATGGTGACTCTCAACCATTCATAAGTTCCAGGGGATCCAAGCCCTTCTCCTGACCGCTCAGAGCACCAGGCATACACGTGGTATACAGACATACACGCAGGCAAACATTCTTATACATGCAGTGAAATAATATATATTTTTAAAAAATTTAAAGATTTATTTATTTATCATTTATACAATATCCTGCCTGCATGCCAGAAGAAGGTGCCAGACCTCATTATAGATGGTTGTGAGCCACCATATAGTTGCTGGGAATTGAACTCAGGACCTTTGGAAGAACAGCCAGTGCTCTTAACCTCTGAGCCCTCTCTCCAGCCCCCTATTTTAAAATTTTAATCTAAAAATAGTATTACCATATGGCCCAGCTATATCACCCCTGACACACACCTGAAGGACTGTAAATCCATGCACCACAAAAATTTTTGTATGCTTATTGCTGCATATTTACAGCAACCAGGAAATGGATCCAGTCTAGATGGATCCATTAACAAATACATAAACAAAATGTAGCATGTCTACATAGTGGGATTTTATGTAGCTGTAAAGAAAAATGAAATTATGACATTCTAAGGAAAATGGATGGAACTGGAGATCATTAGGTTAAGTGAAATAAGCCAAACTTAGGAGGACAAATATTGTATACCATTCGTGTAATGCAGATTTAAATTCACACACACAGCATAAAAGTGGAACAGGAAATATGAAAGGAGGTCTAAAGGGAGGGTGATGGAAATGTATATCATGAACTATTTGGGGTAAGGAAGAGGACCATTGGGAAGGGGAGGGAGGATGGAAGAGGGACAGAGTAAAATGTGTGTTTGTGTGCATGTGTGTGCATGGCGGGCATGCATACGTGTGTGTGGAAGGTCACAATAACCCCCTTTTCTTTGTATGCTAACCAAAAATTATTTTAAAATAAACAAAAAACTGTTGGGTTTGGGAGGGGACACATGAAGAAATCTTTTCTACAAACACCTGCGCACACTGCCAGGTCACGCATGTATGCTATGCCTCACCTGCTAGGAACAAAAAAGACAACTTTACATTGTTCTAGGGTAACTCTGAGCAGTGAAGTTGATGTATTTGACAGTCTTTTTCTTGGGGAAGGGAAAGGAATTTATCTATGATTTGGATCTAAGAAAGATGTCATAAACATGTTTTTCTAGAGTCAGTATCATCAAGAGTACCCGCAGAGCTGTCTCCAGACTTGTAGGGGATGTGAGGGGGGTGAGGGGGGTGAGGGTGGCATTCACAGACTGCACTGATGGAATGCCCTCTAGTCACTGTGAAAGACCCCTGCCTCACCCTAAGTTAAACATAGCTAACGCCATTTTGTGGGACACCACTGTTTTGTAAAACTCTGAAGGCTAGATAGAAAACTGAAAAATTACTAAGAAACCCAGCTGTGTCACCCACTTGGGATATCTGCGGTCAGGCTGCCCCAGTTGAGCTAAAAACAGTTTGTGTTACTCACTCTCATGGATATCTGTGAGACTGTTCCAGTTAAGATAAGGGTCCTAAGAAAAACAACAGATGGCGGGCCATGTCAAGGGGTCATCATGACTGTTTCGACCACCCAGTTCCTGGAATCTTGGTGTCCCTGCCAAACTTTGACGCAAACCGTGGTCTCATGTAAACGTACCAATCAGCCCCCTGTAACCATGCTTCTCGCTTCTATACCCACGCTTCTGCTCTAAAACCCTATAAAAACCCTAGCTTTTCACCCAGGGGGCGCGCAAAGTCATCCGAATGACCTTGCTGCCCCGGGTACCTGTGTATCAAAATAAAAGCCTCTTGCTGTTTGCATCCGAATGGCCTCGTTGTTCCTTGGGAGGGGGTCTCTCAGACGGAAGATACCCTCCGGGGATCTTTCAACTGTGATGTGGGAGATAAGTCTTCAATGTAACTACTTGACTCTTTTAACATAAAATAAAATCTGTTTGAGATCATGTTAAAGTTAAGAAGGTAGGCGTGAGAAGGTGTTTTGAGCCACAAAGCCAAAGTCTTCAGCGCTTTAGAGAGGATAGTGACAATTTGGTTTACAGACTTTTTTATACATGCATTTTTGTCCTTTGCTTGACAAGGTCTCACTCTGTAGCCCAGACAGGCCTGGAACTCACTATGTAGTTCAGGTTGGCCTTCAGCTCATGGCAATCCTCCTGCCTCGGCTCCAGGGTCTGAGGATCTAAGTCTTCCATACCCTGCCTGCTGAGACTTTATGTCTATGTTTGCAGTTGTCCTGGTGGACTTGACAGGGTTTCTCACAATGGTTTTGACTTGTATTTCCCCAATGACTATCGAACATCTTTTCCTGTGCAAATTTGTCATTTTTATATCTTCTCTGGGAGGAAAGCTTATTTAAATCCTTTGTTCCTTTCAAAAAGAACTGGATCTTTTTACTGCTTTTAGGAGTTCTGAATATATTCTGGACATAAGACATTTGTCAGATGTATGATTTTCTCCCATCCTATGGGTTTTTTCTTTTCCTTTTTTTCTTTGAGGAAATTTTTATTATTTATTTATTTATTTATTTATTTTTATTATTATTATTTTTTTTTTTTAGACAGGGTCTCATTATATAACCCTTGGCTGGCCTGGAAATCAGTGTATAGACCAGGTTGGCCTTGAATTCATAGAGACGTGCCTGCCTCTGGCTTCTGAATGTTGGGGTTAAAGTCATCAATTTTAGCGAATGGAAGTTGTACAGCACAGAACCCAGATCAGAGTGGAGACTTTCTAATAAATCTTTTCTGATATTAAAACTGCTTCCTTTTATAACATCAAACAATGAACCCTATTAAAGGTGGTACATGCCTTTAATCCTAGCAATTGGGAGGCAAAGGCAGGTGGATCTCTGTGAGTTTGAGGCCTTTTGGCCTGGTCTACAAGACAGCCACGTGTAGAGGAATTTTAATCCAGACATATGGCTACTCTGTCCAAAGACCTAGGGCTGTATAATCTGTGTGGGACACAGACACACCTTTTGTACACACCTTTAATCCCAAACAATGACATCTAATTGAGGGACAAAGTAGCAAATCAAAGAAAGATTTGACAGAATCAGTCAGAGATAGGATGGGCCCTGCTCTCCTGAGAACAGACAGGAAAGAAAGCCACTTAGGAGAGCACAGAGAGTGGACAGGAGAGTACAGTGCAGGAATACAGTGGAGTTCGTGCAGTCAGTACAGTGGGGTTCAGTCCAGTTCGGCTGAGTTTGGTGCAGGCAGTTCAGTGTACTTCAGTTTGTGGAGTTAGGAGACAGTTTTTCCACAGAGAGCAATTCAGTGAGAAGGCAAGAGAAACCAGATTGAATCAGTCATCTTGAAGAGGAGTTTTTGAGCCAGAATGGCTGCAGTGAACCAGCCAGCAAGAATCCAGAAAGAACCAGAAAGTGTGAGCTTATTCAGTAGTGAGTCTTGTATGCTGAAAACATCCTAGGCCTAGGTGAGCAGATAGAGACTGGAAGCTGAAGCCTTCAAGGTCCAGGCTTGCAGAAATATAAGATTGTACAGAGGCTAGATGCTTTCAGGTTTAGGTCTACAGATGCTTAGATAGAAACACTCTGGGCTCAGCACAAGCCTCGTGCTAGTCAAACTTGAGTACAGTTCCATCATGCAGGGCTACACAGAGATGCTATCCTAAAAACCAAATAAATAAACATATTTTAAAATTAAAGATTAATTTTCTACAGAGTGAATTCCAGGACAGCCAAGGATACACAGAGAAACCCTGTCTCAACACCCTCCCCCAAAGAAAAAAACAAAACAACAACAAACACAATAACAACAAAAAAAGAAGATGTACCCCAAGCTGAGTGAAGAGAAGACTGAGCATGAATTTCTTTTTTGTTATTGTTTTTTTTTTTTTTTTTTTTTTTTTTTCAAGACAGGGTTTCTTTGTGTAGCCTTAGCTGTCTTGGACTTGCCCTGTAGACCAGGCTGGCCTCAAACTCACAGAGGTTCACCTGCCTCTGCCTCCCAAGTGCTAGGATCAAAGGCACATGCCATCATCAGGCAGGTGAGCATGAATTTCTTGGAGGAACTTCCCAAGTCAGGGAGTATGAAAGCCATTTCTAGTCTTCAGGTGATTAATGATCAGCACACAAATGGTTCTTAAAGAGGAAGTTATCTTAACTCACTAGGACTTTTCAAGGGGGCAGTGGCTCCTATGGTTTCCTGGAGTTCCCCCTGGGCTCTTCCCAGATCCTTTGCTCTCCTGCTACAACCAACAGCTGTGGGTCTGGGCATTTTTGTGTGCACATGCATGCAAGTGTCTGTGTGTGTGTGTGTGTGTGTGTGTGTGTGTGTGTGTGTGTTTCCTCTTGCTCACTAGGCCCTTGATATAAAAAGTTTCCAGCTCATGGGACAGCCACTCTGGCACCTGGATCTGCTGGCATTCACTCTCTCGGTGATTATGGTCAGAAAGTAGACCAGACCTCAAACTTATAGAGATCCGCCTCCCAAGTGCTGGGATTAAAGGTGTGCACTACTATGCCCAACCGGTCTATAGTTTTCTTATAATATTTTTATTTGTTTTTACTGGGACAATATTGGTCTTATAGAATGAGCTAGGAATTATTTATCCTTTTTTTTTTTTTTTAAATCTGTGTTCATAAATATTTGAAAGAATACACCAGTCTAGAGTCCTCTGGTTTTGGCTTTTCATCACTTGTTATAGAACTAGCCAGATGTTGTTTCTTACTATGTCAGGCTTGTTTCTTTTTAGAAATGTGTCTGTTTCATCATTATCTAATTTCTTGACATATAGGTGTTCAGAGTGTTCTCTTACAATTTCTTTTATTTTTGCAAGGTCAGCAGTAATGGTACCAACTTCATATCTGATTTTAGGAATTTGAATCTTCTTTTCCAGGCCCAAAGGTCTGTCAGCTTTGCTTTTTTGTTTGTTTGTGTTCTTTTGGAACCGATATCTGTCATTTCTACATTTTTTTTTCCTGTTCTCTATTTCGTTCACCCTGCTCTAATCTTTAATAGAACCCCTCTTCCCAGCATGCCTACATCTGACACGGGGCCAAACCTGAACAGGTTGATGAATATGCCATTTCACATCCCTGCTGCTGCTGTCAGGCTGAGTACCATTCTAGAAGGGTGTTTCTCTGGTGGGACATCCAGGTGCTGTGGGCTTCCAGGCGGGAACAGAGATCAAAGGTTCTGATTCACTCAGGAACGGGTAGAGAGCTCAGGGTGAGGCCCATTCGCTAGGCAAGGCTCCTGGTCTCACCGGGGGAGGTGAAATGAGTTTTCCATTGGGTGTTACAGTTGGCTCTTTTAAATGAGATTGCCAGTATAGGGTGGCAGTGGAAACATTAAGTTCCAAGGGCTGTGATGATACTGCAGTGTTACAACCCTTTGGTTAAGCCACTGTACTGATGGCAGGGGTGTGGGTGAAAGCCAGGGCCTGGTCAGCTTGGTGGGTCAGAAGGCAGGTCTGGTGAGACACAGGCCCTGAGGGAGCTTTGATGGCAGTCAGCACTAAGCTCTCAGCAGTGGAGCAGGCTCCAGCGGTGACCAAGGCAGACATGACCAGCCAAGCCCCTGCGGGTTCAGCAGCAAAATTCCAGGGATTAGAGCCCTCCCTTTCCAGAATAAATGGTGAACCTCAGATGATCACAGTGAAAAGACGATGGTGGCGCACAGCACATTTACTTCGTGAGAAATGAGGGACTTATAAACCTTGGGCAGTGGGAGGTTGTTTTGAGGATGACTGACTGATTTTCTGGGGCTAGGGATGCCGGGAATACTTGATTTACATACAGTAACACAGCCCTATCCTAAGAGGGGGAAAGCAGTATTACTATCCTATGGGGGTGGAAAGAACCCCAGGTGTGGTTAAAGATCATTGGTTGAAAGCCAAGACACTAAAACACCTCATTTGCATAGGACAGATGTTTCCAGGAATCCCCAGGTACTTGCTGAATGAGTTTCTTATCAGGAAAGAGTTGGGCTTGTAATCTCCTTGAGGGCTATGTGACACTCCTTTAGTAGGTCTGGGGTTCCCCAAATCAGGCAGAGAGGGAACCCAGCTGAGAAAGGGAGTCCATCATATATTACCAAGCTCAGAGGCTATCCGGAAATGCTAGACTTCGACCCTAATAGCAGGGTCCCACAAATATGTTTTTGTTTGTTCTTTATACGTTAAGATAGAATACTAAGCTACTGATGTGTGCACTAGAAACTGTAAATTCAAAGGGACTACTAATTCAACGGTTCCTTATAAGTATAGTTTTGCCTGCATCCCATACTTTTTATTAGTATGTTGTAGTTTCTTTTTCACTTATCTCAAAGCGTTCCTCAGTCTCCCTTTCACATTTTTAGGTTTTAAAGAGTGTGGTTTTGGATTTTAAAGAGTGTGCTGTTTTTTTTACCTGATTGCAAACTCACCAAATGTGCTGTCTGTTACTGATTATTGACTTCATTGCACCGTAACTGAACCTACCTTCCAGGATTTTATTCCTTCCATATTTACTGAAATTAGTTTTATAACCTAACATATCGTCTCCCCTCAAGAACATTTTATACACACTACAGAGGGTGCACATTCTGTTATTAGGGTTCTCTACAGATTTGGTTGGGTCTAGTTAATTATAGTGCTGCTCAAGGCTTACATTTCCTCAAGGATTTTATGTCTGGTTGTTCTATTCACTACTGAAAGTGGGATATTAAAGCTTCCAACTACTGTTACTGAATTGTCTGTTTCTCCCTTCAATTCTGTCAGCTTTGGCTCTATGTATTTTGAACCCCTGTGTTAAATATATATACAGTTATGGATTTTTGCATTTCTACTGCCAATGACACACTTTTACTTAAGTATGAGACATTTATGGACTCTTTTATATATCATACACATTTCAAAACAGTAACTATAATCTAGAGGAAAGGCTATCAATGTGTTTCTGTTTTTCTTCCAGATAACAACTATTGCATGTTCTGGGAGCTCTAAGACCTCAGTTGCAACAACTCAAGCCCCAGGATATAGCACAGAAGCAGCCATGAGAAATGCATGGCTGCATGCAAGCACTTTCTCTCCTTCCTTCCTCCCTCTTCAAACGACAGAAATACAATCAAGTATTTTCTTTACAAACTATACTACAACCATAGAAATTATATGAAGCATTTTAAGGGGTTGTGGGAGGGTTAGAGAGTTACTGAAAATAGATCACTGAAAACATTTAACTGATTCAGAAACAGCTATATTCCACAGCAGGGGGACAGGCTGAGTCACTGTGAATGATTGGAAAGAAAACATAGCCAACGTCCTGCTCTTTTGTTCCACTGACAATAACTGACATAGCTTGCCTTCCTAAAAAAACTGAACTTTGTTCATTCATTTCTGGGTGCCCTCATTATTCAGCTGTCTCACCTAACATTCGCCACAGGCTGGGACGTAAAGAAGGAGCTAGGGTCACAATTAAGTGGTTCATGAGGCAGATGTGTTTTACGAAAGCATTATTATGGCTTATTAACCTGAATCTGGATGTCTTTAGGCAAAGCATTCATTCTACCGTTCTACTGATCCTCCTTTTCTTTCTTTTCCCTTCCTTCTGCCTTTGTCCCTCCGGCCCTTTCCTTCTCAGAAAGGATCACACTGCAGCCCAGGCTCCCCTGGAACTCACCGTTATCACAGGCTATCCCTGAGTTTACAGTGATCTTCCCGCCTAAATGCTAGGATTACGGGCATGAACCACCACACCCAGAATCTATTGCATCTTATTATTAAGTACCACTTGACATTTTCTCCCTGCTGGTGCGTTTAAATTTGTATCACATACATTCAATTAAAGGAAAAATATTGCAAATTACTGTTATCTATATGCTGTGCTATGAACCGAGGGCTCTTAATCTACTACTAATGTTTCAGTGTGTACTTTTATAAAATTATCCTTTATTATTATTATTTTTTTTGAGACAAGGTTTCTCTGTGTAGCCTTGACTGTCCTGGACTTGCTTTGTAGACTAGGCTGTCCTGGAATTTACAGCTTTATCTGCTTCTGCCTCCTTGCATGCTGAGATTAAAGGCATATGCCACCACGCCTGGTTAAAATTATCCTTCTTAAAAATGTTCTGTTCCAGGCCAGGCCACCATGATTGCTTCCCACCAAGCCATATGACCTGGGCTTGAACCCATATGCTGAAGCAGAGAATAAACCCCTGAAAGCTCTTTTTTTGACGTGTGTGTGTGTGTGTACACACACACAATTAAATAAATAAGTGTCCTATCACCTGAGAACATATTCACAGTTCAGAGTCTAACATGGATGTATTCAGAAGCAAACAGAAGGAATTCCACCAAGATGTCAGGTTGTTTTACTGGGTGAGGGGAGGACGGAGTGTAGTGCTTGCCTTACTGGCCAAGACCGAGGATCTACAGAGTGCAATATGGAGGGATGAGTACCCGCTGTGGTCTGAGAAAGAAAGGTTCACTCTGCCCTTTGACCTCTGAATTGGCAAGGCAGGGTCTACCCACTGTACCATACTGCTGCCGCCTGTCATCTTCATGGTCACAACATGAAGCTGACACAACCGCATCAACTCAAAGCCACCCACATGGCTTGCTAAGGATTAAATTCCAAGTCCGCATCACTGCCTGGCCCAAACCTCTATCTTCCTTGTTTAACCTCCTCCTGACTGACCACAGACTTTTGAACTGTTTTGGACTCAACTCATAGGAAGAAATCCATTTTACCAATATACATTATTCATGCAGCATAAATGCAGGCTGTGACTTATTCATGACCTGTGGCAAGCACAGTCTGCAATATGGCAATCACTGGCTGCCCCTTCCACGACTTTCAGCCAACTGCCCCGTCCTGGGCGGCTGGGAAGACATACCCTTCTCCTCTGTCTCTTCACATAAGTGAGGCCCTACTGGCCTCTCAGTACTCAGCTCAGACATTACTTCCTCAGAAAAGACTTTTTAGACGCTGCCGCAGTCGCCAGGTTTCTATCCTCTGACGTCTCACAGCTTAGTACAACCCAGTGACAGTATTTATCGTGTACAATGAATAACAGCAACTTTCGACAAACACGTCAGTTGGCTGAGTCAGGTTGGGAATGTCAACAACCTAGTTTTATGAGGCCCAAACACAGTCTAGGATTGGGGGTGTGATTTAGTTGGTAGTTTGTCTAGTATGCACGGAGCCTTGGACTCTATCTCTGTACCACACAAACCAGGCATAGTGACACACATGTGTAACCCCAGCCCTTGAGAGGTGTGGGTATGAGGATCAAAAATTCAACCCTTAGCTTACATACTGAGTTTGGGGACAGCTTAACCACATGAAACCCTGTCTTATGAAAAAGGATGTGTGTGTGTGTGTGTGTGTGTGTGTGTGTATACATATAAACAGATCTCCTCCTGAATTACGACCTCCCCTACCTCCTCTAGCTGTGCACCGGCCCGTTAGTCTTCTTTCTAGTCCTCGAAGACATAAGTCCTTTCCTAGTTATGAACCCTATCTGTGATGTTTCCAGGGCAAGGATGCTGGCTTTTTAGCTCATTATCTTCAGACCAATGGTCTACTCTCGGAGAAGCTGTCTGCCCAATTTCTCCTCCCATTTCCTTTGACTTCCAACACTTCTCCCTGAAATTATCATTTGTTTACTGGGCTGTCTTCCCAGTTACAACGTTTGAGCTCTGGGGGAACGGATCTACAGAACTGGCCCATTAAGTTCAGCACCTAGCACGGTGGGCAACACGGTAACATTAGGAGCCCTGGAAAACATCAGAGGGGGCCTTAGAGACGCGCCTTCAAGCCTGTTCGGGCCTTGAAGGGTCACTGGTAGAAAGAGCCACGTATAACAGGCACACAGGCAGAGCCATACTTAGGAGACGGGGAAGCTGAGGCTCCAGGCACCACGTTCTAGGGCCTACCAGTAATAAGTGACTGTACAGGCGGTGCACACCCGCTCGGCCGGGGCATCGCACACCTCACAGGAGAGCCGGCGCCCCTTGGGCACAGCCAGCGGGTAGATCAAGTCCATGGTGCAGCCAGCGGTGTCTCTAGGACGGTTGCCTGGTTAGCAACAGCGAGACCTAGGCGTCACGTGACAGCCGCGGGCCAGCCGGGGTGTCCGGATTTCAAGGTCAAGGGGGCGGGGCGGGGCCAACAGAGGCAACTGGGGAGGGGAGAGCGCAAACTCCAAACCCCAAAGGTTAAATGGCCAGAATTTGACTGCGGTGGAACCCACGCTTCGGGAGGGTTGTACGGTGGCCCGTAGAGGTCAAAAACATCCACTTCGCTTTCCAGATTAGGAAACCCACGAGCGGTATGGTTTTGTTTCGTTTGGCTTTCTCCGCATTTTCCGAGGAAGATACTTCCCCTCGACGCATTTCGAGGGGCTTTGAGCAGCTAAGCATTTCAAGCCCCGGCGAGGTCAGGACCTAGCGGCGGACACGGGGCAGGGAGCGGCCGCAGTCCCCGTCTGCAGGGCGGGCAGCCCAGGTATCCGGAAGGGGGCGTGGCGCCGGCGGCCTGGCGCGCCCCGGCGCCGAGGTTCCAGGGGACTCTGGCGTGCAGATGGCGGAAATGGACCTGGTGGCCGAGTTGCCGCGTCCCGCCGGCGCCGAGCGCTGGGCCGAGGTGATGGCTCGCTTTGCGGCCAGGCTGGGCGCGCAGGGCCGGCGGGTGGTGCTGGTCACGTCCGGAGGCACGAAGGTCCCCCTGGAAGCCCGAGCCGTGCGCTTTCTGGACAACTTCAGCAGCGGGCGCCGCGGGGCAGCGTCGGCGGAGGTCTTCCTGGCTGCGGGCTATGGGGTCCTGTTCTTGTACCGAGCGCGCTCGGCCTTCCCCTATGCCCACCGCTTCCCGCCCCAGGCCTGGCTGTCAGCCCTGCGGCCTTCTGGCCCAGCCCAGTCAGGCAAGCTGAGTCTGGAGGCCGAAGAGAATGCACTCCCCGGCTTTGCTGCAGCATTGCAGAGCTATCAAGAGGCAGCTGCTGCCGGCACCTTCCTGGCCATAGAGTTCACCACTTTGGCGGACTACCTGCATCTGCTGCAGGCTGCGGCCCTGGCTCTCAATCCGCTAGGTGAGTGCTCTAGAGAATCCAAAGGTTTCTTGACGTAAAGCCGTTCTCCCCAGCCTCCTTTCTCCCATGCTTGCTGCTTACCCCACAGCAAAGGAACTCGAGTTGAAGACAGACAAATCCCATTCCCTTCGCCGACATTTTATATTATTGTTGTTATTGTTGTTTTACAGGCTCTTCTGCGATGTTTTACCTGGCTGCGGCCGTGTCAGATTTCTATATTCCTGTCTCCGAAATGCCTGAACACAAGATCCCCTCATCCGGTGGCCCACTGCAGGTGATGGGCTCTTCTCTTCCAGAGACCTGACCCCCTATAACCAATCTTGGGTTACTTTCCTCTTGATCTGGATGGCCTTTCTGCATTCTGTATGAGCTAGGCACTGGGAATACAGAGATGAATAAGACACTGCCCTCCCTCGAGGACCTCACAATCTAGCGAGGGCCTGGACACCAACCATAATCACAAATCAGAATGATTAATGCTGTAGTGGAGGTATGTACCGAGTGCAGTCAGAACTCGGGGTAGTGAGATGGGGGAGTCAAGGTTTCCTGGAGACGACTCATCAGAAGACGGGCAGAGGGTAAAGTGGGGAAGGTTGTTCCAAATGGAGTTTCAAGTTGGAGTTTGCAGTAATGTTCTCTGAACTGAACTGAACAGAGGAGGCAGCTTGCCTTTGTGTATACAAAAACTTTGTATTCCTTAAGACACTTGGACTTCATCCTGTGGAGGCCAGAGGCACAAAGGTGAAAAAAAAAAAAAAATAGCAGTTTTTGTTTTGGTGTGGTAGCACATTCTATAACTGCAGCCTCCCCACCAGCACCCCAAGCCAGCAGATGAGCTCTGTTTCCAAGGTCAGCCTGGTCTACGTAGTGAGTCACCGGCCAACCAAGGCTTCACAGTGAAGCCCTATCACAAAACAAGTAAATAAAAGGTTTTGTTCATAAGGCATATTCTAGCATTTTGAAAGAGGAGGTAGAGTGGATAAATAGGGGTTGTTGTAGTTTCAGGAAAAGGCATGGGAAGGTAGGGTCATGGCTGAGAACTGAAGGTGATTTGGTGGCTTGGAACCTGAGGGAATTCAGACATTCATTGGCTGATATCAGTAGAGTTTATAGATGAAACTCTCCGAGGGCCACCTTTGGGATACTTTGCTCACACACATATAGTGTGTGCCAAGTACTATTGTGGTACCTGGAGATGAAGAGAAATACACTAGGAGTTACCAGCACTGCTTTTACTCTGTAAGGGAATCCCTACTGCACACAGGTGATAGAGGCCGAGAAGAGAGAGTAAGTGGAAGCTTCTATGAGGCTCCTGTCTCGCTAACAGACCTCATACTCTTTAAAAATCCTGGGATCTCCAGTTTAATCCCATATTTTTTTTTCTTGAAAATATACAGAAGGACTCAGTATTTATTGCCCTGTGGGTGTGTAAGTTTTCAGGAAACAGGGCAGGGACTTTGATCGAGTGAAGACCAAGTCAGTCAAGTCTTCAACGCTCTCTTGTGATTTTTGTATGTATACTTTTAATTAACAAATTTTAAAAATTGTAAATGGAGACCGGTAGCCATTTCACCAGTTTATGACATATTTTAGACAGAAGGTTGAAAACCCAGTATTATTGGACTTCTGCCAAAGTAACATTTGGATGAGCAGATTACATTTATCTTCAGATTTTCTTTTCTTTTCTTTTTTTTTTTTTTTTTTTTTTTTTTGAGGGAGATGAATATGACCAAAATACAATGTATAAAATAATTCTCGGGGTAGGGGGTGTAGGGTGTTGGTTTGTTTTGTTTTGTTTTTCTCTGTGTAGTCCTGGCTGTCCTGGAACTTACTCTGTAGACCAGACTGGCCTTGAACTCAGCGATCCACCTGCCTCTGCCCCTCAAATGCTGGAGTTAAAGGTGTGCACCACCACTGGCCAACCCAGCTAAAATTCTTAAAGATTTAAAAATAGTGAAGTGAGTTCAAGGAAGTGCTGGGCTGGTGGCAGCTTACACCTGTAATCCCAGCACTCGGAGACAGGCAGGCAGGCAGGCAGGCCTGGCTCATAAATCAAGTTCTAGGTCAGCCAGGGCTGCATAGTGGGACCCTGTCTTTGAAAATAGTAAGGATAGTAAAATAAAAGGCACTGCTTGAGGAATTATAATGGGGATGGCAGAACAGTACAGGTTCAGAAAACATCAAAGTTGATGTGAGACTTTGAATTTAGGCTTCGTTGTGAATCCTACAGAATCTAGTTTTTAGACATTTAGTATGCTCCAACAAGTTTCACAGTGAGAAATCCCACTTAAGTTTAGACAAAATCAGCCCCTGATTGCTTGGATTCCTGTTTGGGACTGACCAGTGTTTACTTACTAAATGTTTGCTCTTTCCAATGCAGATAACAATGAAGATGGTGCCAAAAATGCTCTCTCCTCTGGTTAAAGATTGGGCTCCCACAGCATTTATAGTTTCCTTTAAGCTGGAGACGGACCCGAACATCATAATTAACCGAGCTCGGAATGCTTTGGAGGTTTATCAGCATCAGGTGGTGGTAGCCAACGCCCTCGAGTCAATACAGTCCTTTGTGATTATCGTAACCAAAGACTCAGAAACCAAGTTAGTGCTCTCCGAGGATGAGGTAGCAAAGGGCATGGTGATAGAGGAGAAGATCGTGCAAGACCTTCGGTCTCGACACACCGCATTTATATGTGACAAAAACTGAAGGCGAAGTAGCAGGGTTCTTAACGCCGATGAGAACAGAACTAAAGCTAATCCCTTGCTAAGGATAAAGACAATGAGGGAACGGTAAGAGCTGTGAGCAGGCAAATAGCTGTTGGTATTTCACTGCTGTGCCTCAACAGCTTGACAAACTGGTTCTGATTTGGAAACTGAACAAGAACTGTTTTTCACTTTGACAAAGCTGACTGTGGGATTGCATCCTCTGCTGAACGGACGGGACTGGAGCTGAATGACAGTCTGCTGTGGGACAGCAGGATCGTGGGTTCGTGACTGGTCGTGCTCTGAAGATCAAGTACTTATCAAGTGCCTACCGTGTGCCAGGCCCTGTTCGAGCTATGAGGGTTTAAGAGATGAAGAGACGCGTCTCATTCGGGAACTGGATTTTAAGTGCAATAAAATATGTGCCCACAAACTGACACATGAAAAGGGTGGGATTTTTGTTTGTTTGTTTGTTTGTTTAAGATTTAGTGAACTGGCCGTAGTGGCTCACCCCTTTAATCCTAGCATTCAGGGAGACAGGGGCAGGCAGATCTCTGTGTGTTTGAGGCCAGCTTGGTTTACAAAGCAAGTCCAGGAGAAGCAAGGCTACACAGAGAAACCCTGTCTCAAAACAAAAAGATTTAGTTATTTTTATCTTATGTGTTTGAGTGTTTGCGTGCATATATGCTTACGCACCCATATGCAGTAGGAACTTTTGGAGGCTGGAAGAAGGAGTCAGAGCCTCTGGAACTAACTGGATTTCCAGAAGTTGTGAGCTTCCCCGTAGATACTGGGAATCAAGCCTGAATCTTTTAAAAAGAAACAAGTGTTACCTGAAACAAGAATGAGACAGATACTTCCCTAAAGATAGACTGTAGATCACAGACCTTCCTACATTGACTTTTTGCCTCTTGTCCTAGCGTTATTCCTTAGTTAAGTAACACTTGCCAAATATTTTAGAACTGTTCTTCAGGTAAATAACTGGCCTTCCACTTGAGTTGGCAGGAGCTAAATGATTGACTCTACCCTGCACGAGGTGTTACAGTGTGGTAAAGAGTTTGGGGTTGGGAGAGTTAGCTGGGCCTTCTGTCAGCTTCATAGACTTAATCTCAGTTTACTTATCTACAGTGTTAAGGATGAACAGTAATTCTGGAGATGGAACATTGGTCTCCTGTCTGGCGCTTCACTCTCAGGAACTTGGTGCAGTTACTATTTTTCTTGGCAGATCAGGCCAAGATCACTGAGTCCATGAGAAGTTCACTACCCTGAGAAGTTTTCACTGAGTGTATACCTATTGCAGAAAAATCTCCTGTAAATGAGCTATAGGATAGTCCTGAATGCAGTTGAGGAAAAGCGCTACTACTGGTTAAGTAGAAGTAAGTGGTGCTCTACATAAATTTTGATCCCTGATGGTGAAACAGGTTGAGCATTTGGCTAGCATGTGCAGGCCTTGGCTATGATCCAGAGCAATGCAAAGGCTGTAAGCCAGTTAGCTTACAGTACAACTCAACGTCATGGAGGTGGGAAGGGTAGGCTGATGTCCCACTGAGAAGGCAGTACGGACAGTTTCAGTCATGGTATAAACAGAAGTGGCAAAATAGTAGAAACAATGAATTTGGAGGTGTGACATACACACACACACACCCCAGCACTAGAATGGTTTGTTGCTTTGGCCAGCAGTCTCTTGGAACACACAATAGAGGTGAACTTTAGGTCTGTCTGGCAAAACTCCCGAGACAACAACAGCTTTCAACATCGGTCAGTGGTGTCAGAGATGTTCCTTTTCACACCCACAGCCTTCCTGCATAGGGGTGCTGACTTACCTTGTAGAGTGGGGTCCTCACTGCCAGAGCAAGGTGATCTTCAAGGTGTTCATGAGGGAGCCACATTCCAGTGTTTTCTTAAAGCTCGGATGCACCCACTAGCCTGTTGCATGGACTCACTGACATTTCTCTCTTCAGTTTATTGCCTGTTCTGAGTGCTTGAAAACAGTAGTTAGCCAGGTAGAAGCTCCAGGGATTTGGGTGGGTGGGTGGCTGTTAGCAGGGAGAAGTACTTGCAAAAGGGGACACAAGTCAACAAAAGCAAACAAGGCATCTGATCTAGATTGGAAGACCAAGGAACTCTTCCTAAGGAGATGACGCTGGAACTGATCAGCAGGCCTGGGGGGCATGGTAGAGATGAGCATTTTAGGTCAGAGAGGGGGGAAATACTTTCAAGGCCAGGGAAGAATGGTAACAGAGCAGAGAGTGTTTTTCAGATGGTGGTCCCCAGACGATCCATAAGAGGTTGGCAACTAGAGTAAGAGCAAGAAATGAAAGTGTTTGGCTACCAGCAAAGCAAAAAGCCTCAAAAAAAAAAAAAAAAAAAAAAAAAAAAATCCAGCTTTGACAAATGTCTCAAAGCTTGCAAAAAGAACATCTGAAGACTTAAGTTGAGCCTGGGCTAAAACGTCTCATAAAAAATACTTTAAGGGCTGAAAGCTGGCTCCCTGGTTACTAGCACTTGCTGCTCTTGAAAAGGAACCAAGATTCATTGCCAGCACCCACAAGGTTTGCAATGACTAACTCTAGTTCCAGGAGACCTGGTGTCCCTTTTGGCCTCCTTGTGTTCTGGACATGGGTGTAATGCACATTAACTCATCGAGGCAAATAGACATGAACATAAGTGAATCTTTTTAAAAATATTTATTTCGCCATTATATAAGTAAGAAGCCAAACAGCATTTTCAGTGCTTTAAGTTTTTCTAAGTGTCCCAACCTTCATGGTAGTTCTGGTCAAGCCCAGTTTCTGCATTTTCACAATAACTAGCTGTGTCCAAAAGTATTGAACTTTACCTTAGGTTCTGTAGTTGTTAAGACAAATCTGGCCATACATTCAGAACTGCTGACATGTACAGTATCCTGGCCTTTCTTTTTTTAAAGTCCTTTCTTTTCTTTCTTTTTTTTTTTCCTCATTCTATATCCCAGGCTGCTACAGACTGAAATGTAAATAACTCAAGTTGGCTTCAAATTCAAGTCTGCCTCACCCTCTGCTGGAATTACAGGTGTGAACCCACACACCCAATTTTTGAAGTCCCTTACAGAAAAACAAATACAAGGAGAATAGGTTGAGCTTAGCCAGAAAACTATTCGAGAACTAGAACTAGAATTTACCCGCAGCCTGTGAATTTTATAGACGCGACACTGTTGCTAGGGTTACTGCTGCTGTCCAATGGTGTGCAGTCACCGCAGGAAGAGTGGCCAGAGTACCCGAAGCGTGCGCGGTCTCCATGGCTCCCGCCCTGCGCGCGCCTGCGCGTCCCACTCGGAGGTTGCCATGACAGCGGCTGGGCCGCTGGAGCTGAGCGACCCCGGCTCCTTTTGCTTGCCCTCGGGAAAACCCCAGCTCAGCCCGGGGGCGGACCTGTTCTTCCCAGGGTACATTCCAGATCTTTCCGGACCCCCGGTGAGCTCCTTCCCCGGGCCTGGCGGGCTTCGGCGTCCCCGGCCCAGTCACGGTTCGCCCAGAAGAGGCGTGCTTGCGGCCGTCCCCAAAGGTCCCGACAACCACAAAGGCCCCGGAGACAGCCCTGTGCCCTGCGCGTGGACCGAGGGAAAGGACTGTGGGGCCAGCTCCGTCACGCGCAGCCTTGCAACCCGGTGAAGCTCTGCAGGCCTTTGGTGACGCCAGCATCCGAGGTCATCAAGTCAGTTGCCTTCTGCCTTTCAGCCTTCAACTCCATCCACCACCTCTCTCGTCATCCAAGCACCAGCTCCTCTGTCCTCTTTATCCCATAACCATCTCCACCCTTCCCTGTCCACGCTGTGCATTGTTGAATGTCCCTGCGTCTTCACCACTCTCGTCTATAGGCCACCTCCTTCCGCTTCCCTGCAGCAAGGCTTTGCATGGCTGCACATTTCTCGTTCTTCAGCCCTGCAGTCACTGGGAAGATTTTCCATTTCTCTGCACTGTCGCACGCTCTCTGTCTTGGGTGAACCTGAGATGAGAGAAGTAAACGTGGCAAATACAAACATTAGGCTGTTGAAAACATTTCGGAGATAGAAAAAAAAACTTAAATGTCAGTTGCGCACTTATTGATAGCCATACACACGCATCCCATATGTGAAAGTTTAAGTTCTGTGCCTTATTAAGTACTACGTTAGACATAAATTTAAGCAATATGCTCATGCTTGTTAAAAACATCGTTCAAAAACGAACACATAGCTGGACTTTGACTTTTAGGCCAATGTACATCCAACATCCGGGGATGGTGGGATTTACTAGCATGGGCATGCTGGAAACTCTTCTCGTGTCTCTTTTTCATGTCAGTTTCTAAGTGAGAAAACACTTTTGGTGAAGTGAACCAATCAAGAGCAACTTAAGGTAGATAGTTTTGACAAAGAAGCAGGCCCAATAGCCCTTAAAAAAAAAAAAAAAAGACTAATACAGAAGTTCTTAAGGACAACATGGGATAATTTAGATCCAGTGAAATTTTATTTTTGCCTAGAAAGTAGTATTTAACTCATACCTTCATCTCAGAGTATGCATTCCCCATTGGCGCTTACTTTTGCTTTTTGAATTATTCGGGTTTTAAGTGTAAACCTATGTTTAAGGAGCAATAAGTCTGCATTTTAAACAGATATGTTGGGGCTTATAATATTTTTACCTCTCAGACCAGTTAAAGCAGTGTTTCATATATCTCAGTTCAGGTCTGGTTTACAACAGCTGAAGAACTTAGTTCTCTGTACTGAGTTAGAAATGACTACGTTCGGCAGCCTTTCTGACTTTTCACATCGAATAAAATTTAGCAGAATCTCTTGAAAACACACACACGAGGCAATTAGGTTCTCTCTTACAAGGTGCGTCCTCCTCCCAACCTTGTTGAACAAACATT
Organism: Psammomys obesus; assembly: GCF_907164565.1. NCBI lineage: Eukaryota > Metazoa > Chordata > Mammalia > Rodentia > Muridae > Psammomys > Psammomys obesus. The sequence goes on along the minus strand of NW_026591598.1, from coordinate 354,866 downwards.
ATGGCAAGGTTACATCACATTCTTTTCCTATTCCTCGAACAGTTCTAAACCAGGAGGATGGGGGGGGGGGATTTTTATTTAAGAGACAATTGTAAGGTGGTCACAGCTGCTTGCGCGTCATCAGCCGGAGCTGCTGTGATACATCCTATTGCATACGGAACATCTCACTTAACAAAGAATGATCCCACCTAACCTGCAAATAGCTCCAGGACCACGAAAACCATCCCAACATAACCAGCGATGACTCTTCGAATTCTACATCTGTCCTTGTTCACATGTGTGCATTCTACATGTCGGGGTGCGAGTTTTCTTTTTCTCTTCATCTGTTCGTTAATTGTGTTTCTCATATTGCTGCATGGCTTTCAGCTTTTTAAAAAGTATGTTTCCTTTAGGAATCGAAACCACCTATGAATCATATCCTTGTGTTCAAGATTAGATGTGTTTGAAATATATTTCCGTAGAAGGGAGGACAGGTAGGGTGAAAAGTCACATGATTGGCTGTTCCGGTTTTTGTGGCCGTGTTATTTGTTTGTTCCTTAGTGGTTGCTTATAGACCTCATGATCCAAAACCAGTCCCCTACTCAGAGCCAGAGAGTGAGGTTCTGGTCCCTCTGTTGTAGTCAGAGGGCACCTGCAAGGACAGACTAAAGAACAAGCAGGAAGCTGGGCTCGGTGGCACACGCCTGTAATCCCAGCACTCGGGAAGCAGAGGTAGGCAGATCTCTGTGAGTTCGAGGCCAGCCTGATCTGCAAAGCAAGTCCAGAGACAGCCAGGGTGACACAGAGGAGCCCTGTCTCGAAAGGAGAAAAAAAAAAAAGCAGGAATGACTGCACCTCTGCTGTTTGCCCTCTTTCTTTCCATGGAAAATTCATGATTACGGTCTGTTTGCTGTGACACTTCACTAACCACCTAGGTCATCCTTTAAGTGTGAGAAGTTCTAGAGGTCTAAAAACATCACAGGATGCACTTGCTTAGGATGCTTAATGACCATTTCTTTAGCATCTACTTTGGAGCGATGGGTATACTTACGTACTGTGTTAAATGGGGACAGTTTTAGGTACAGTTTAAATATCAGAGAATGTATAATTCAAACAACACGTTTTTATTACCTTGAGATCTGTTGTATTAGAATTTTAGGATTTCTCAACCTCCACGTCTAAATCCACTGGGGCGGAGGAGGCGGGCAGGTACTGTTCTGGGATGTCCTAACACCATCCCAGGCAGAGGGACCTGGATGTGCAGGGTCAAGGAAACTAATTTAGCAGCATAATGGAAGCAGTGAAGTCATGTGGCATGAAATCCTAATGCAGAGGAGGACTAGAAGATGAACTGAGAGAGCCAGGCAGGAGCCAGGCTGTGGAGAATGTCAGGTGCCAAGCAGGTTTGAACTGAGTTCAGGATTTGAACTCTGCCTAAAAGCAATGCGAACATTAAGCAGCAAGCGATCTGTATTCAGAATGAGCCTTTCAGGGGCTTTACAGAGCACAGGCTGGGGAGGCACCAGCTGACAGCAGCAACTGCAGGGGCAAATGCCACAGTGCTCTCCTGAGCATACCATGAGAGCCCACTGAGCCAGCAAGCATGGAGGAGATGAAGCAGGAAGTGGGGAAAGAGCCGGCAGCTACAGATCTGGAGGCTGTGCGATGGTGAGATGAATGGGGAGGAGTCAGGGACGACACCCAGTCAGCGTTTCTACATCATTTACTGGTGATTGTAACTATGGGATGCAGAAGGTAGCTGGGGCAATGTGGATTATTGCAGGCCGAGTTGTTCAGCTGGCAGTTGGGCGTGCATTGATCTGAGTCCACTCACTTTACGTTGCCCGCCCCCCCCAGCCTGTGTCCTGCTCTCCAGAGTTGGCATCCTCTACCTGTTTGCTCTTGAAGGTTAGGCCTGAGGGACCAGATCTGTAACCCTGCTTCCAGCCCGTCTCCACCTACAACTTGCCGAATGAGAACTGTGTGTGTGGAGGAGGGCCCAGCTCGCTGAGTAATTAACCAAAGGTCTCAAAAGTTTGAACCAGGAGAAACAAAGCCTATTCCGAAATGATGTGTCGGCTTAGGGCTTGAAGAGCTGTTTTCAGCCTCGCTGATGAGCAGCAGCGAAGACTGTCTTGCTGAGAGGAGGGGCATATTCACAGAGAGATCCAGACAGAAGTGCATTAGGAAGCCAGGCGTGGGGGTGAACACCTTTCTTCTCAGTATGGGAGGCAGGGTAGGCAGAGCTCTGTGAATTCAAGGCCAGCCTGGTGTACACAGTGAGACCCTGTCAGAGATTGAGAGAAAGCATATTCTTTATAAAGAAGAGCCTCATGACCCAGGCTGTCTCTGAGCACTTAAAACTCAGGCTCAGCTGAGCTTGAGATCCTGATCCTCCTCCTACCTACAGCAGGTACCCCACCACACCTGCTGTCCTTACAGATTAACCCTTCCAACATTAACAATAATGTTCCTGAGGCAGTAAGGACTTAGCTGGCTGGGGGTGACAGGAAGCTCAAATCCGGAAGGCTTGAGTAGTTGGGGGGGGGGGGGGGGATAGCCCCAAAATAGAATTCACATGTATGAATTCTAAGGGGAAAAAAAAAATGATCTGAAAGACCAGCTGTATGAATCTCAGAGACCTTGTGGGGAGGAGAATGTGACAATGGATGGATGATAAGGGCCTGGGGAGCACGAGAGGCTGAGTTATAAGTTGTGGGGAGGGGGCGTGGTAGGCTAAGAATCCAGGCACCAACCTTTCCTCTTCAGTGTGAGTGCCGGATAATCACAGTTCTGAAGGTAGCCCTCAAAGCTGTTGATGTGTAAAAATCTGAAAATAAACGGCAAAAATAACAAAACTATGATTTTTCTTTTAGAAAGCAAAACAATGCCATACAGACTGTGACACAATAACGTTTATGAGACGGGTGTCCCTGTGAAGTTGGGTCAGACTAACTTACCAGTGGGGACTTCTCCTCCTGTTTAGTGGCTCCAGCACTCACCTCAGTTCACTAATCGGCAGATGTTTAAAAATTTACTTCATCTTGTGTGTCAGTGTGTGTATGTGCACTACTTGGCATGCCTAGTACCCACAGAGGCCACAAGAGGGTGTGGGATACCATGGAACTAGAATTACAGTGTCTTGGTGTTCTATTGTTGTGAAGAGACACCAGGACCATAGCAACTTTTATGAAGGAGAGCATTTAATTGGGGCTTGCCTACAGTTTGAGAAGTTTAGTCCATTAGCATCAAGGAGGCGCACATGGCAGCAAACACTGTTGCTAGAGAGGTAGCAGAGAGGGCTACATCCGGATTCAAATGCAGCAAGCAGGAAGAGAGAAGCCACTGTGCCAGACTTGAGCTTTTGAAACCTTCAAGTCCACCCCAAGTGACACACTTCCTCCAACAAAGCCACACCTACCCCAAAAAGACCACACCTCCCAATCCTTCTCAATTAGTGTGTGCCTGAGGACTAAGCATTCAAATCTATGAGTTTATGGAAACCATGCTCTTATTCAAACCACCATATGGTGAGCTGCTAAGCTGGTGCTGGGAACTGAACCTGGGTCCTCTGCAAGGGCTGCCAGTGCTCCTAGTCTCTGAGCCCTCTCTCCAGCCCCCCAAAGCAGCAGATATCTGACCCACTATCACGGTGCAAGCAGATATATTGTATGATTGCTTTTTAAAAATTTTGTTTGGGGAGTGTCTCAGTTAGGGTTTCTATTGCTGTAAAGAGACATGACCATGGCAATTCTTATAAAGGACAACATTTAATTGGGGCTGGCTTACAGTTTCAGAGGTTTAATCAGTTTTCATCACGGCGGGAAGCATGGCAGTGTCCCGGCAGACATGGTACTAGAGAAGGAGCTAAGAGTTTTACATCTTGATCTTCAGAGAAGGGGGGACCTCCACCCTGGCACATCAAGTTTCAGCAGGACTAAACACATCCCCTCCCACTGAGGCCAAAGGCAGGCAAGAGAGTCAGACAGCCCTTGCTCCCATGGTCAGGGTTCCCACATGATGACCAAGCTGCACATCTGCTGTATATGTAGAGGGGGGCCCCTGGCCAGCTCACCCAGGCAGCTGTGGTGGCAACAAGGTGATTATGCACTAGGAACTCTTTCCACTGTTACTACTGTTTCTGGTGACAATAGACAGAGAAGACCACAGACTCTTCCCTCCTTCCTTCCCTCTTTCCCCCTTTCTTTTCTCTTCTTTCCTTCCCCTCCTTTTTTCCCCGACTTCCTTCCCCTTCCATCACTTTCTCTTCATCTTTCCCATCTGTTCTTCCCTTTCTACCCTTCTTTCTTTTCTTTCTATCTTTCTCTTCAAAGATTTTATTTTCATGTGAGTGTGTGTGTGTGTGTGAGAGAGAGAGAGGGGGGAAAGACAGAGAGAGAGAGAGAGAGAGAGAGAGAGAGAGAGAGAGAGGATCCCCAGTAGAGGCCAGAGTAGGGCATCAAATCTGAAGAAGTTACAAGGGATTGTAAGCAGCCCTGTGTGGGCACTGGGAACAAAACTCAGGTCCTCTAGACTTGAAGTATGACCTCTTGGCCCTTGAACTATCCCTCCATTCCCCTTTCCCTCTGTTTTAAAACAAGCTCTCACTATGTAGCCCAGGCTGGCCTCAAACTCATGATTCTCCTGCCTCCGCCTCCCAAGTGCTGGGATTAGGTGTGTGCCACCACGTCAACTGCTCTTATGTTACTGTTTCTGAAATTTTTCAAACACCCAGAGGAGACGGGGAAAAGAGGGCAGTTGTCTGTGTTGTTTTTATTAATTATTAAACTCTAAGGACAGACTTGGCATTCTATTAAACGATAGTCACTTGCCTACAATTCTCTTTACCCTTTTCTGTTATTTCTTCTCAACAGAAACTCAAATAAGGGAAGCCAAAGAAATGTGTCAAGAAGGCTTGTCCAGACTGGCTCTGAGCAGCACCAGTAAACAGTCCGAGTGCTCGGTGGGAGAGAGGAGGACTCTAGCGGGAGGCCCGGAACTTGTGGACTCCACACTGGGGTCTCGAAGGCATCTAAGCAGCAGCCTACAGAAAGAATCCCCCCAGGTATTCTAGAACTAACCAGATAACTGAGCAGGAAGCAGTCCCACTGAGACCTCATCCTTCTCCTAGTCAGCCATTCAGTAAACTGTCAGGAAGCCAATTCACATGCTTCAGAACAAGGCTTTGCATTTGGATGGCCATCCTCTGCCGCTGTTAGCAATTGAACAAGCTGACTTGCACGAGCCTCAGTTGCCTCACCTATAAATCTGCCATGAAGGCATCTCCCGAGCCTCGTGGCACAGGATGAAATAAGTTAGTTACTTCTCTCATCGCTGTGATCACGTACCCGACAGGACCATCTTAGAGGACAAGAGGTTTATCTAGGCTGCTGGCTTCAGTGGGCATCACCCATCCCAGCAGGAGGGTTCAGCTAGGGCAGTGCCATCTGCAGCAGGGGGGAGGGCTGCAGCTTCCACATCTTGGTGGATCGGGAAGCGAAGAACTAGACCTGAATCGGGGCTGAACCCGGAGCTCACTGATTCAGTTAGGCTGACTGGACAGTGTGCTGTAGGGATCCGCCTGTGCCCCCACTGCCAGGCCTGGCTTTGATGTGTCTTCCCATGGCCCACTGCTGGCCATGCCTCTAAGGTTCGACAGCTCTCTCCCCATGACAGCGCCACAAGCTGGGGACCAGGTGTTCAGACATATGAGCTAGATTGGAGCGGGGAGGGGAGGGTGGATTTCACATTTAAACCATAAGGGAATGCAAGTCTGCTGGTGAGAAGTAGAGTCAGCTGAAACTCTTGTACCCCATAATAATGGGGTACAACTAGTTTTAAAAATAGGCATCGTGTGTGTGTGTGTGTGTGTGTGTGTGTGTGTGTGTGCGCCCGCGTGTGTGTGTGCATTAGGAGCACTGGCCCTCTTGTCAGATGACACTCACGCGTATTTATATTTGGTTTTGTTTTATTTATTTTTTTTTGTGATCATATAAACATAATCTTAGTGTGTTGGGTTAGACCGTGTGAAATTTTGTTTTACAAGTAAAAAAACCCTCAAGTACCCACAGTTGTGTTTGGTTCAGCCTAATCAAAGACATGCACATGGGAGGAAAATGCTATTCGCTGCCTTTCTCTTGTTGTTTTTGAAACACGGACAGGAGCCACGTATCTTAAGAGTGCGTTTGTTGTTAGTTTATCACTAACTGTAGTTTCATTTCAGCATCGGAGTGAAGACCTGGCTGAAGAGGCAGCGCCTCAGAACTGCCTCCTGAGGGAAGTGGAAGGCATAGCACAGAGGCTGGAGACCTCCCTGGAGGAGATCCGAAGGGTAGCCACAGAGCCACGAGAGGAGGAGAAAGCACAGAGAAAGCTAGGTGAGCCGTGGCTTCAGGCGACCACTTTGGCTGTGGTTGTACTGGGATAATCTGAGAGGATGCGCCAAGGGGAAGAGGCCTCAAAGATGAACATGTAAAAGTGTTGCTGCTACTGTGTCCCCAGGTCTTCAGGAAACGCAGGCTTGCCTGGCCAGCCCCAAATGCACAACCCAGGACCGTGTGCCACCCACCGCAGGAGCCACGGCACCAGGCCACCCATCTGTCCCTTCTCTCTGGCTCTACATCCTCCTTCCTCACCAAAAACACCCACCAGCCTACGCTGAAGATTATTTCTGAGTTTTGATCACATGCAATATCGTTCATTTAAATTTTTATTTTATGTGTGTGGTTGGTTTGCTTGCATGTGTGTCTGTGCTTGCCTGGAGCCAGATCTCTTGAAACCCGAGTTACATACAGACAGTAATGATCCGCCATGTGGGTGCTAGAAACTGAACTTGGGTCCTCTGAATGAGCAGCCAGAGCTCTTAACCACTGCACCATCTTTCCAGCCCACAAACTTTAAAATGGTTGGGAGTGGTGCCGCACACACACCTTTAATCCCAGAGCACAGGCAGGTGATATTTCTGTGAGTCTGGAGGCAGAAGCAGAGGAATCTTTGAGTTCGAGGCCAGCCTGGCCTACACAGTGAGTTCCAGGACAGCCAGGGCTATGTAGAGAGATCCTGTTTCAAAAAGTAAAAAAACAAAAACAAAAACAAAACTAAAAAACAACAAACAAAAAAACCCTCAAAGTTACATTAAAAACTTCACTTTGTGTATGCTTGCAAATGTGGGTGACATGCTTAAGGCACACATATAGGAGTCAGAGGACAACTTGAAGGACTTGGTTATTTCCTTCTCCCATGTGGGTGACACCACCATGGAACTCAGGTGGTCAGGCTTGGAGACGCGTGCCTGTGTCCTGAGCCATCTTGCCTGCAATCTGTTTGTTCAGTTTGTTCTCTTGCTCAGTCTCGCCTTTGTGAGACCCACTCACATTACTCCCTGTAGCAGTTTATCCACCGTTGCTGCCTCTATAATATTCCACTGATGCTGCAGTCATCCATTCTCCTGTTGATGAGCATCTGTGCTGTTTCCACTCGGGGCCGGCACGCATTCCACTGCTACTAAAATTTTGCCTCCATCCTGTGGGTATTTACATATTTCTAATCCTGATGATCCAGTCTCTGGATCAGGGACTCAGGGCACGTTCCAAAATACAGTCATGCGCCACTTAACCATGGGGATTCGTTCCAGAAAAATGGGTCATTGAGCAATTTTCTTGTTGTATGAATGTCACAGAGTGTGCTTACATCTAGGTGATATCCTGAAAGCTTGCTGCTGTATGGGGTGTTGACGGTGGGCCCGTGAGCATAGTTAAGATCTTCTCAGTAGTGCAAAGAGGTTCTAATTGGTCCACACCAACAGGCGATGCTTGTTAATGAGCCTCAGTAACATTGCCTGTCATGGGGAGCTTACAGCAGCCTTAACTGTCTTCCCTGTGAGAGGCGGAGCTCTGTGTCTGCTGCGGCAGAATCGCCTGTATGCAGGCTGGTGAATATCCCCCTGCAAGGCTCTCACGCATATTTCTATTTCCTTGCATCTTTGGTTTATTGATTTTTTAAGAAGCCTTTATTCTGAACACATGCCTTTTTGTTGCCTATAAATATTTAGGTTTGCCAAATGGGATCACCTTTTCTGAGCATTTCATATAAATTAAATGATACTTGAGTTTGTGCATCTGATTTCTTGCACTTATGGAGTTTTTGAGATTCAACCATGAAGCAGATGTGACTGCTTCATTCCATTTCACTGCAAGATAAGTTAACTCTTGCTATTTTTCAGGGTTTCTTTTCTTAGTGGCAAATCTAATGGCCATACAGTGTTGCTTAATCATGATTTTTTATTTCTACTTCCCTTTGGCTAGTGATATTAAGTATATATATATATTTTTGGTGTTTTTTGAGACAGGGTTTCTCTGTGTAGCCTTGGTTGTCCTGGACTCGCTCTGGAGACCAGACTGGCCTCGGACTCACAGAGATCCACCGCCTCTGCCTCCCTGAGTGCTGGGATTACAGGCGTGAGCCACCATGCCCGTTTTTAATACTTTTTTGTAACTAGCTTTTGTTGCTTTTATTTATTTGTTTATTTATTTATTTTCAATTTTATTTTCTTATTTTATGTGTATGGGTGTTTTGCCTGCACGTATGTTTGTCTATCATGTGCCCATGGAGGATAAAAATAGGGCATCAAATCCCGTGGAACTGGAGTTAACAGACAGTTGTGGGTTACCACGTGAGTGCTGAGAATCAAACCTGAGTCTCTCTGGAAAGAGCAACAGTGGCCTTAACCACTGAGCCGTCTCACCAGGCTGTGTTACCTCTCCAGCCTCTTATTTATTTATTTATTTATTTATTTATTGAGACCAAGTCTCACCGTGTAACTCTGGCTGGCCTAGAATTTGCTGTGTAAACCAGGTTGGCCTTGAATTTCGGCCTCCGCCTGCCTCTGCCTCTGGCGTTGTGGGATTAAAGGTTTTGTGCCGCCACCCCCATCCAGCCTTTGCTGCTTTTTTAACTGTAGAGTTTCTAATATAAACATTCTGGATTTTAATCTTTTATGAGACAGGTGATTTGCAAGTAACTTCCTTCTCCAAATTGTGAGCACTCTTTTCTAGCAAAGGTGGCTACCCTGCCAAAAGCTGCCATTCCTTTAACCTTTCTCATCTTGTGAAAGCCTGCCTGCTGGCCCAGCCCCTGAATGCCAGGCATTCCTGAGAGTTGGCTGTCATGCCCTGCGCCATGATGAACTAGCCTCAGATAGGGGGGTAGTAGAAGGAAACACACCCACCGCCCTCCTCAGGATGAATGCTAAGAGGTCCTCCTTCCCCACTGTGCCTACTCACCCTTTGGATCCTTGTGCAGCCTTTTGAAAAAGTACAAATTTGTCTCCGAATTACTTTTGCATTGTTCCTGTCTCTTTGTGTGACGCCAGGAATAGTCTCCAGCACTTTTCACAGATCTTCACTGTGTTCGTAGTGTCCTTTGACACACAAAAGGTTTTCACTTTATGCAACTCAATTTACTTTTTTATTCTTTTGTTGCTACTAATCTTGGTATAAGATCAAACAAATTATTGTCAACCCTCCTCCTCAAAAAAAAAAAAAAAAAATCCATAGTTAGAGCTAGCATGGTGGTACATACCTTTAATCCCAACAGGCAGGTGGATCTCTGTGAGTTTGTGTCCAGCCTGGTAATATATCACAAACTCCAGGACAGCCACAGCTATATAATAGAAAGACCCTGTCAAAAAAATAAAAAATCTAGCTGGACGTGGTAGTGCAGTCCTTTAATCCTAGCACTCAGGAAGGCAGAGGCAGGGGGATCACTGTGAGTTTGGGGCTAGCCTGATCTACAAAGTTCAGAACAGCCAAGGCTACACAGAGAAATCCTATCTCAAAAAAATAAAAAAAAAAAAAAAGAAAGAAAGAAAAGAAACAACAATAAAAACCCATATCTAGGGTTATAACTAAAGAAGTGGACTTAGAAAGTACAACTGTGAATCCAGTAGAAAGGTCTTAAAAATGTAACCAAGCAGGGCTGGAGAAATGACTCAACAAAAGCGTACTGGCTGCTCTTCCATAGGACCCAGGTTCAATTCCCAGCACTCACCTGACAGCTTACAATTGTCTGTAACTCCAGTTCCAGGGGATTTGACACTCTCACACAGACCCACGTACAGACAAAACACCAATACATGTAAAATAAAACTAAATAAATTATAATGTAAGCAAGCCTGGCATGGTGTTGCATGCTAGTAATGCCAACATTAGAGAGCCTGAGGCAGGAGGGCTGTAAACGCAAGGCCAGGGTTGACAGGGAATTCCATTCTGGGATGTATAGAAAAGCCTTCTCTCAAAAGAGAAAATTTACAACCAAGCTTAAGATTGGGACTCATTTAAGAAGGCTGATAAAAAGCCAGAGTTTTCAGGAGAAATCGGGCCAATCAAGTTTAAGGGATTTGGTTGTCTCTGGTAAATTTTAACTTTGGGAAAACAGCGTACTTGGCTATGTCATTCTAAAAGCAGATTTTATTTCTGTAGCCTTGGCTAGCCTCGGACTCACTAGGTAGGCCAGGCTAGCTACCCTCAGAGAACCCTCCTGCCTTTACCCCCTGGGTACTGGGATTACAGGTGTGTGCCCCTGCTGTATTGGTGGCCCAGTTTTTAAGATGAAAACCAACTGTTTTCTGAATATCTGGAATACCTCCTTGAAACGTTTTACCATTTGGAAGCCCTGGTTCACTTAAAGTTGGAGGAGCAAACGAGGCTTTTGTGGCTTGCTGTTCGCCTGTCTGTCTGTGGCACACGCCCCACACTCACCCCATACTCTGCTCTGCAGACCCAAGCAAGCTCTGGATTCCTGTCCTTCCCAGAAAGGTCCGGTGTCCCTCCTGCCTCCTCTTTGTTCTTCCTGTCTTCTCTCTGTTGCTCATGCTGCTCACTTTCTTGAATATTTTTTCCCACCCGCACTCCCTCTGCTTCCCCTCTTCCGTAAAGGGTTTCTCTGTGTAGCCCTAGCTGTCCTGGAACTCACTCTGTAGATCAGGCTGGCCTTAAACTCAGAGATCCATCTGCCTCTGCCTCTTGAGTGCTGGGATTAAAGGTGCGCACCATCACTGCCTGGCTAGTGCTTTGGTGACACAGAGGCCATCTCACATCCCTGGCACAGAGAAAATGGCCCTGGGTTCGCATGTTAGCTCTTTCCCCACAGCACGGGGCAGGTTGCTCCGGTTTGCTGACTTGCTAAACTGGGATGCAGGTGCCTGCGTTGCAGCTCCGTCATAATAACATATCTGACAATAGGAGCAGTTGCTCCTGGAGGCAGCAGCAGAAATAGTATTGCTATAATTAGAATATAGTTTCTCTGAATCCGGTGGGTTATAATGCGGTTTGCTCTGAAGATCTGAGTGCTGCCGGCACAGTAACGAGGCGTGCACACTTCCGTAGTGCACTCACGGTGCCTTCTGAAGCCCCATGTTTGCCTCTTGTTGGTAGCAGGCCTTTCATCGTAACAGTTTAGGAAACCTACCAGCCAGTCACAGTGAAGAACCCTCAAGAAGCAAAGGAGGGGAAAGCTGAACCATAAAGTCCAATCCCATCAACTTCAATGCCTCAGGTCTGCCATGCTCGTGTAATCCTTTGTACCCTGGTGGTTAATACGCATCGTCAACCTGTCGGGATCTAGAATCACCCAGGAGACACGACCCTGAGAGAGCCTGGATCTAGTTTCTAGACTGGTATGTGGAGGTGGAAAGAGATACCCTAAATGTGAACAGCAGCGCTCTCTGGGCTGGGGTCCTGGGCAGAAGAGCCGAGTCAAGCCTTCGTCTCTCTGCTTCCTGGCTTTGGACGGGCTGTGACTGTTGCTCCCGCTCTCATGACAGTCTGGAACTGAACCACAAGCAACCCTTCTTCCTTAGGACACTTTTGTTAGGTATTTTGCCCTAGCAATGAGGACAGTGACCAACATAGTACCAAAAACTATTTCCTTCCACAGACGCCAGTAGCACACACCTTGAATCCCAGCACTTGGGAGGCAGAGGCAGCCAGATTTCTGAGTTGGAGGCTAGCCTGGTCTACAGAGTGAATCCCAGGACAGCCAGGGCTACACAGAGAAACCCTGTCTTGAAAAACAAACAAACAAACAAAAATAGAAGCAGAAAGAAAAGAAAAAAATTAACAAAAACCTAACTGTTTTCTGAGATTTTGTTATTTTCATTTCTAGCTTATACTGGCAAAATTCTCAGTACCCTCTGCTTACTACCTAGTGACATTCTGGCCAGCAAGAAATCTTATATGTACACAGTGGTCCCATAAAATTAAATCATCTAATAACATTGTAGCAATCTTGCTATTCAAGTGTACCCTCTGATGTTTATACATTGATGAAATTACCTAGAAAGTTTATCAATAAATACCTTCCCCCTCACCATCATTAAGTGAGGCACAACTGTTTAATGCATACTTTAAACATTCAGCAGCCCTTGTGACTTCAGTGGTCCAAGCTCTTCAGCACGTAATCTTACAGGAGAATGATAAGGAACTGGCAAGTTTGAGATGAAAGGTCCGTGGAGTAAATATGGGATATGGTAGGACTGCCAGAAGGGAATTCATTCAGGAAAGCTTCTGATAGGTTACATTTCTGTACAGACTCAAGTGCTGGTGTTCAAACAGAAAGAAAAGGTATGAAATTTGATTGTCACACGAGTCATTTACTTCTTTTCTTTCTTTTTTAAATTGTTTTTGTTTTGAGACAGACTCCTTCCGGGTAGGCTGCCCTCAGACTAACAGAGATCTGCATGATGCTGGGATGAAAAGGATTGCCCACAATGCCCAGCTCATTTGCTTTGGGGGGGGTTATTCATTTTTATGTGTATGAATATCTGCCCGATGTACATCTGTACACCCCAAGTATGCGGTGCCAGGAGGCCAGAAGAGGGTGTTGGATACCCTGAGACTGTATTTGACAGTTAGCTGCCATGTGGGTTATAGGACTCGAACCTAAATTCTCTGGAGGAGTAGCCAATCTTCTTAACTGCTGAGCCATTTCTATAGCCCTTCATTTACTTCTTGCACATATGTTTGCCTTTCAGGTGATGCACTCGAAAATGCCCGGCTGGAAATTGAAAGATTGAAAGATAATCTGATAAAACTGAAAGAAAGTGGTGAGTCATTAACATATACAGTAACAGCTGATCCCACAATAGCAGAATATGTACAACATTTACATAGATTAATAGTTTAAAATATGTAATAGTTTAAAATATTATTTCGGAGCTGAAAATGGGCTCCACGGTTAAGACTTCAGGCTCTTGCAGAGGATCCAAGTTTGGTTGTGGCACCCACATTGGGCAGCTCACAACCAGCTGTCACTCCAGGGGGAGCTGACCCCCTCTTCTGGCCTCTGTGGACACTTGCATGCATGTGCACAGACACACAGACACACATATGTAAGATAAAATCTTTATAATGTTTTCAGCAGTGAAATTCACAAATACCGCGCCCTCCTCCACTGCCACTCTTGCTGTTGTCATCGCTGTCACTTCCTGCTCACAGAGCAGCTGCTCTGCCAGGAACTTTTCGTTATATCAGGCGGTAGCTATTAATATCCCCATTTCACAGAGAAGGACGCTGAGGCAATAGGCTCACTGAGTTACCCCTCACCTACAAAAAATATCCCAGCCGATGGGGGAATCCTTATCGATCCGATTCCAAAACCTGTCACCAGGACGAAGAACTCGGTCGATTCTGAGACCTCAGCAGCGGAAGGCCCTTGCAATCCGTCCAGCAGTACCTCATGTCTGTTTGCTGGGAAGCCAATAGCCTTGGAACGGTGTTGAATGAGTTCATTGGACACTGCCATGGTTATTTTTGAATGCTACCAGCTGTTGCAAAATTTGGGTATTTCAATGGTCACAAAAGAGGTAATTTACAGAATTTTTTTTTTATCAGTTTTAAATAATTCCAAAATTAGTTACTCTTTCCTTTCAAAATATAGGAATATTATTATAAACTTGAAACTGCTTACCCTGACTCACAAATCAGGTAACTAGAAAAGTCAGTAAGACTACAGAAGACCTGGTTGGCACTTGTGGAAACATAGGATGTACATAGTTTTCACGCACCCATGAAGCATTTGTCAAGAGAGATGCTCTGAGGGCATCAAACAAACAAAGCCGTTCACTACGATCCAGTCAAGTCACATCTCCAACCACGTGGCATTAAATTAGAAATCGGGGACAGGAATATATTGAAGAAAGTTCCCAAACATTCAGAGAGTCAAGAAGATGCTTCCAAATAGCCTCTGCCACCAGGGAAAAAAGTCACAAGAGGTAACAGGAAATATTTTGAATTGACAAAAATGGAAACATGGCCCTGTCAGTATTTGTGAGATACTGCTAAGTCTGTGGCTGAGGACTAAATCGGTGGCTTGGAGGAGTCTGGTGGCACTTAATGTTTACACTAGAAATCAAGTAAGGTGGAAGGCAATCTAAAAATTCAGAGTAAGAAAAGTCAGTGAGGGCTGGAGAGATGGCTCAGGGGTCAAGAGCACTGTCTGCTCTTCCAAAGGACCCGGGTTCAATTCCCAGCACCCACATGGCAGCTCACAACTGTCTGTACCGCCAACTCCAAGAGATCTGACATCTTCATACTAATACACATAAAATGAAATTAAATAAATTATATATATATATATAAAAAGAAAAGTCAATGAGACCAGGTGGTGGTGGCGCACACCTGTAATCCCAGCACTCAGGGAGGCAGAGGCAGGTGGATCTCTGTGAGTTCAAGGCCAGCCTAGTCGACACTGCGAGATCCAGGACAGCCAAGGCTACACAGAGAAACCCTGTCTCAAAAAAAAAAAAAAAAAAAGTGAATGAAATCTGGACCAAGCAGCAGGAAGGAACTATTAAAATAAGACTTAAGGAGCAGTTAAGAGTGGTGGTGCACACCTCTGATCCTAGCACTCAGGAGGCAGAATCAAATGGGTCTTTGTGCGTTCAAGGCCAGCCTGGCCCAGCTGTCCCAATTTTAAAGAGAGAGAGAGAGAGAGAGAGAGAGAGAGAGGAAAGAAGGAAGGAAGGAAGAGAGAGGGAAGGAAGGAAGGAAGGAAGGAAGGAAGGAAGGAAGGAAGGAGGGAGGGAGGGAGGAAAGAGAAAGAAAGAAAGAAAGAAAGAAAGAAAGAAAGAAAGAAAGAAAGAAAGAAAGAAAGAAAGAAAGAAAGAGAGAGAGAAAGAGAGAAAGCCTCAGGGAGACGGCTCCGCAGGTGAAGTGCAGTGGTGTGCACCTGTAATGTCAGCACTCCTGCTTCCAGACTGGAGGCAGAGGCAAGAAGAGAGACCCTGGCTCGGAACAAGGTGGGCGGAGACTGGCTTCTAAAGAGCTGTCCCCTCCCCTGCACTCACATGCATTCCTGCACTGACTATCCAGGCACATGCTTGTACACGCGTGCACACACACAAGCCCGATGTTCTGAGATCAATTCCCAGAACATATACAGTTGAAGGGAGAACTTATGCCAGCAAGTTGTCCTCTGACATGAATGCACACACACACACACACACACACACACACACACAGACACACTGAAGAAAATGTTTCATGTTTCTAGAAGAACCTATGTCGCTGGAAACTTTACACTAAAAAGTTCGCTAGGCTTGTGTGAGAACTACAAACCCTCTGTTCTGTTGCACTAAGTTGGTAGGATATCCTGGTTTGGTGGCTCTCCTGTGCTGACAGCCACACATACAGAACAGAGTAGAGTGGCATTCATGGGTGCCCAGAGCCAGCACCTCCCAAAGTAAAACCGACCACAAGGAATAACTGCCTTTCTCTCTGCTCAGGTACAGCTGACTTGCAGAAAGCAAAGGAACATAACCAGAGGCTGGACGAGGAAATTCTGGCTTTAAGAAACCGGGTTCGATCGCTTGACTCCGAGAAAAAGGTGCTTGGAGAAATGGTCAGTGCGCTTTAGTTCCTAGAGTTTATTTGTGTTTATCCCACAGTGACCAGCCGGTGTGAGCTGTGTGGCTGGTTCTTGAGCAGAACTGGTTCTGACAAGTGTGTGCTCTGACCTGGACACATCTGTCCAAGTTTATGTTCATTTTAGGTGCTTGCCCTGAACAGCAGCACCGGTATACAGCAGCAACATTGCTGTTGTATAGATGTCTTTTTAAATCATTTCTTCTTGGCAGTTTATTGATTTTTTTTTTTTAATAATACTGAAATGTGTTGTCTCTTCAGCTTCAGATTATATTCATTTCATAACCATATTTCTAGTATTGAATACAGACCTAAGTGCTTAAGAAACTTAGTTTTAAATTAATATTAATAAACACCCAGTGGGTACCCAGTGGGTATTTATTAATACCCAGAAATGACCTGTTGATGAGAGTGGAAGGATTAGACTGTGCATTGCTAGCTGCGCTGACCAGGTGTATGCCAACATAGAGTCCTTTTGGAAGATGGAACCTCACTTAAGAAAATGCCCTCATCAGACTAGTCTCTGGGCAAGCCTGTGGTACATTTCCATGATTGATGACTGATGTGGGCAGGCCCAGCCTACGGTGGGCAGTGCCATCCTGCAGGCGGTTCTGGATGTATAAAAAAGCAAACTAAGCTAGGAGACACTCAGCTCCAGTTCCTGCTTCCAGGTTCCGACTGGGCTCCTGCCTTGGCTTCCTCCAATGATGGACTCTAACCTGTAAGCTCAATGGGTGCTTTCTTCCCAGTGTTGCTTTTGCTAGTGTTTAATCACAGCAACAGAAAGCAGGCTAGGGGTAACAGCCGGCCACAAAGCTTTCTCTTGGGAGAGCGCCAGCTTTTTATTCCCGTGTGCTCACAGTTTTCACAAAGCGTTTGAAGAGTGTTAGCTATTGTCTCTGCTAAAAAATTTGCTTCCCCATTTCTGTGGTTCTGACTGCATCTTGTTTGGGTTCCTTGGTGTCAGGTCAAAGGTTCTGTTCATTTTTACCCAGTTTGTTTATTCCAGTGTGATCATTTGTATCGTTCTGTCTTCAAGATTATTTTTTCTATATTGTCCATGGTATTTTCAATCTCATCCAGTGCATTACTCATTTCAAGCAGACTTTTTCTTCTCTAACAATTCCACTTTTTAAAATCCCTTACTCTTAAATTCATTGCATTTAAAAAAAAAAAAAGTGGTGCTTTTGCTGAGTTTGTTTCTCTTATGTGCTTTCCTGTTCTTGCTTTTATTGCTTGAGAATGTCATACAAGCAGATAGTGTATGTTGAGCAAATCCACACCCACTCCCTCCCTCCATTCCCTTCTGCTTTGTCTCCCGAGTGCTGAGATTATTAGTGTGCACCAGCACACCCAGCTAACACATGTGTTCAGTAAAACCTCTTACAGGTATAAGGTTGGTGACCCAACAAACAGCATCTCATGACTGTATCCACCCTCAGGGCACAGATCCAACACAGAGCTGGCCCTTTTCAGTATGTTTGCTTGCTTGGCTATGCTGGCCCACCATGCTATTATGCCAGGAGAAGACCACAGGGCTACTATAATACAGAAATGATGCTAACAAGACACCAAGAGCATCCTCGGGTGGGCTGAGTTCAAATCCTAGCTCTAGCACGTATATGTGACTGAAATGATAACAGTGCCTGATACATCCCAATGACCCAGTCAATACCAATGTATATTTTGTGATCGAGAAGAAGACAGGGCAGGGCGAGCCTCAGACTTTTGTAATTGAGAAAGTCTCATGAGCCCAAGAGTTCTGCCACAGTCAAAACCTGCTGGGGAACCTCAGGGGCAGGTAGGCCTCATCTTGCTCAGGTAGCCCCTGAAGTGTGGCTGTCAGTGGTCCACCCCTGTGCAGCACTCTGTGTCATAGAATTCTTGATATAGAAGACCCTTGGCATTACCTGCCTCACTGTGTGGCCAGTGTCATGTGATCTTCTCTACCAGTATCTGTCTTACTGTGAAAGATGCTCAGGAGAGACCACAGCGTCTGCAGTACTCAGCACTGAGCCTCATGAGTTTGGTTTGAGTAGGTGTGTCAGTCTTTTTTCTTTTCTTTTCTTTCAATTTTTTTTCTGCCTTCAAAGTTCTCTCACACAGAAAAGGCTGGGAACTGCCTTAACTGAGGTTGGCAGCCAGGTGATGAGCTATTAACCCAGGATGGCTCTCAGCCTAGGAACCGAGTGCTGTGGTCAGCAGGTCATCAGAGCCGCTTCCCATGAGCTTGATTCTCAGCCCTGGCCTGGCACCCTCCATCCTGTCAGGGATACTCAGCCTTCAGGTGCTCAGTCCTCCTTTCCTGGCCGCTACTGATTTTATGTTCTAACAAAGGAAGGAGGATATCTCCAGGATCATTTTATGTCCACCTGAGTGGACTTTGGGTATTCCTAGCTGTGTCAGAGACCCTTTGCAAAGTAGGTTAACATTTGAATCTGCAAACTGAGGGAAGTACCCCAAAGGTAGGCCTCATCTAACTGAGGGAATGAATGAAGCAAGAAGAAGGGAGATTCAACTTCTCTGAATCTGCCCACCCTGTGTGTGTGTAAAATCTGTTGGTCATATTTTTCTGGACAGCCCTATTTAATACAAATGGAAGCTAATATCTGGGAATTGGAGATTTGCCACAAATCATGGGAGTTTTCCTGTTATGTTGCTGTTTGTTTGTTTGTTTGTTTGTGGCAAGGTCTCTTTCTGTAGCCTACATTGGCCCCAGATTTGCTACCCTCCTGCCCCTGTGTCCAGAAAGTTTGGGTTATAGCTGTGCACCGCCGTGCTCGGCTGACATAATTTATGAAATGCTAATAGAAATCCTAAAAGGTAGAAATTGTTCAGCTGGCTGAGGAGACCAAGGCCACAAATTCATAACTGTAAAAAACCATGGTGTCACAACACCGCCTGACGGAGAGTCCACGTTTTTGCCCCTGAATCTCTCAAACCATGTTGCTGTGGTCATTAGTACCACACACGGGCATGGTTCCTTCCTACTCCTGCCTCGTGACAATCACAAAAGCTTTCCCTTCTGGGTGTCCTGTAGCAGCTTTTCCCTGAAGAATTCCCTTGAAAATAACAATGTGCACTCATTCTCTTGTTTTTAAAGGAAAAATAAACCAGAAAATCTCCTCCTTTTATCAGACACCTAGACCCATGATAGCATCTCTAAATGCCATCAGGTTCACCAGTAGGTGGACCACTGTATCACTGTCTGTCTGCACGTTCTCAGAGAAAATGCTTTACGAAAAGAAATGGGGGCGGGGGTGGGGGGAAGAGCCGTCCTTGATGGCCCAGCCGGTAAAGATGCTTAGCACCAAGCCAGAGACCTGGGTTTGATCCTTGCGATCCAAGTGGTGGAAGGAGAGAACTGGATTTCACAACTTCTTCTCTGATCTCCACAGGTAGTAGCATGCATAAACTATACCCCCAGACACAAATAGAAACATGTACTTTTTTTTTTTTTTTTGAAAAAAGAAGAAATGTTGATTTTAAATAAAACCCCAAATGCTTGATTTTTACCAGTAAAGACTCAGGAGCCAGATACTGGGGTGAAAACCTACCAGCTCAGAGAGGCAGAGAAAGCACCCAGCCAACATTCACCATACTCAGCCAGCATCACAGGAGAAAGCCCCGTCACCTTCTCCACACTGTCTTAAAAACCCTTCAAATTGAATGTCCCTCCTTTCTATTTCCTGTGCATATCTCTACCCATCCTCTGGACGCCCTCTCACTCTCCCATGTTCACTTCCTGTCAGGTGGTCACTTGCTTCACCTCTTGACCTAGGGTTAACTTTATTTAACCCTGTTTACAGAAAGCTCTTGGGTTAAAGGTGTGTGCTAGGGCTGAGCCACACCACAACCAGAAACTGGTTTTCCAGTACACAATCTCAGGGTTCACAGTGTGAGAAAATATCCTGCAACAGAGAAACTGTGAGCTAGTTGTCAGGTACAGCAGTAGCCACCGAGCCACCGTGCTTTAAGTGTTTGTCAAGTACCAGGATGTGAGCAAGAGTCTCACAGGCAGCAGCAGCTCATGTGATCCTTGGGCAGACTTCCTCAAAGCAGGCACCAGGGTTCCCACTACATAGTTTTTACAGCTTTAGGGGATTCAACCAAAGCAAGAGTCAGCCAGCTGTTGATCCAGGCTTATCCAGCCCAGAGTTCATGTTCCACACATTACCAACCCTGGCGGAGGCGCAGAGATTTATATAGAGACCAATGGAAGTCATAGCACGCCCAGCAGTGTGCTCAGAAGCCGCTCCACACAGAGGCGAATGGGCAGTGTCTCATCCTCTGCAATGCCTTGGCCATCTGTGACTGAGAAAGGTGATGACGAGAGACGGCCTTGGCAGCCTGTGCCCAGGAGGCACGGTTAAGTTCAGAGTGTTAACTGATCCCATCTTCCAGACAGAACCCCCATGGTGCCACATTCTGAGCCGTTAAACTGTTTCTCAAAGTCCTTAGCAGCTGGCCCTTGTGAAGGAGGCAACCTGCAACAAGACCATTGGCTTTCCTCTTCATTTGCTGCTGACTGACAGGTGAGGTGAGGTCCGTCAGCCACCGAGAGCTCTGTAGTCCTGATCTTCCCTATGCCCGTTTCTAGCTTCAAACTTTGGTCACCGTTCTCATGAAGTATGTG
The DNA here is from genome assembly GCF_907164565.1 of Psammomys obesus. Lineage (NCBI taxonomy): Eukaryota > Metazoa > Chordata > Mammalia > Rodentia > Muridae > Psammomys > Psammomys obesus. Next base: position 334,331 of record NW_026591598.1, on the reverse strand, counting down.
AATTGCCTAGACACATAACTGCATTCAGTGCGCCATAAGTTATGGTACATTTTTTTACACACATATTTATAAAATCATTCAAATGCTTTCAAATATATTATTTTTCAAATATAAAACAAGCTATGTGAATCAGTTTTTTATAGATTAAGTATAAATTATAAATTATTTTTTTCAGTTTTCAAATATACTATTTGAAAAAGCTGTCTTACGCATGTTTAAAATCTATCTTAAAAATAGCCATTTGGGATGGCACAAACCTTTGATCCTGGCATTTGGGAATCAGAAGCAAGTAGATCTCTGAGTTCAAAGGCAGCTTAGTCTGCATGGTGAGATCAGACAGCCAAAGATACATAGTAAGACTCTATCTCAAATTAAAGTTAAAATACATGACTTTTCTTTTGCTTATAATTTTTAAACGACTTTTTAAAAATTTATTTATTATATCCATAGTGTTCTGCTTACATGTATGCCTGAATGCCAGAAGAGGGCACTAGATCTCATTATAGATGGTTGTGAGCCACCATGTGGTTGCTGGGAATTGAACTCAGGACCTTTGGAAGAGCAGTCAGTGCTCTTATCCTCTGAGCCATCTCTCCAGCCCACTTACAGTTTATTTTTAAGTTTTGTGTTGGTTAAGACAGGGCATCTCTGTGTAGCCCTAGTGGACCTGGAGCTCATTTTGTAGACCAGGCTGGCCTCCAACTCAGAGCTCTGCCTGCCTCTGGCTCCCAAGTGCTGGGAATGTGCCACCATGCCCAGACATATATTTTTTATCTTAAAATGAAATTTTGAGATTATAACTAATCATTTTCTCCTTTTTCTACCTCTAAAGCCGCCTGTGTACATCCCCTCCACCACGCTTTCTTTCAAATTCGTGGCCTCTTTCTAAATTGTTGTTACAGAAATGCACACACACACACGTGTGTGTGTGTGTATACATATATGTATGTATATATGTATATATACATTACATATGTGTATGGGGGGAAGGAGAGAGAGATTCAGAGAGAGAGATCTCTGACTATATAAGTACACCTGCTCAGTCTGTATAGTGTTGCTGGTATGTGTGTGTTCTCAGGACTGCCCACTTGTTGTGGGATAACCAACTGGTGGCTCTTTCTGAGGAAGCCTGTTTCTTGCTCTCAGCAATCCTTAGTTGCCTGTACTACTAGTGTTGTTCTTGTTCAGGATGGCATTCTTATGGTAAGAAAATACAAGAAAAAATGTACAGTGTCCTTAGTTTTAAGAGTTGAGGTGTCTTAGCCAGGTGTGGTGGCACACGCCTGTAATCCCAGCACTCAGAGAGGCAGAGGCAAGGGGATCTCTGAGTTTGAGGCCAGCCTGGTCTACAGAGCAAGTCCAGGACAGCTGAGGCTACACAGAGAAACCTTGTCTCAAAAAACCAGAAACCAAAATAAAATAAAGTTGAGGCGTCTCTCCTGCTTTATGTTAAAACAGCAGGTGCTGTGCAAGTGGGGCTAAGGAACTCTTGCCTTGAGTGTTGGATGCATCAGAGTGTCCTGTGTGGACACACAAAAGTATTCACTAGGGCAGATGTTGATAATGACGAGGGAAAAAATACATCCTTCCTCCTATCCTCAGGCTATGCTGTAAGTTGACACAACTGATGAGTTAGAAGGAGGAATTCTAACCCTCTACCCTTGAGTCTCTGCATCCATCCTCCTTTCTAACTCATCAGTTTGAGAATGCTTCCCCTGTCTTCTGCACCTTGAACATGGGGACTGTAAATAGTATCTTGGTTAATGTAACAGGATGCTCTGGCTTCTTTCCAATGCTCTTTCCCTTTGTCTCACTGCCAAACAAGCACAAGCCCAAACCCGTAACAAGTCAGCCCATAATTAAAAGGAACTGCAAAAAAAAAACAGTTGGTCTAACCCAAGAAAAAAGGCAAAACTTGTTGGGAGACATTTCTTGGGGTTTGCCTCAGAAAAAGATACCTAAGGAATGTAGCTTGGGACCAAAGAGACAGTTCAGTGGTGTTTATTCCTTGTAGATGATCCAGGTTCAATTTCCAGCGCTCACACAACTCACAGCCAGCTGTAATGTGGGTTCCGGGCGATCTTGTGCCCTCTTCTGGCCACACTGCATTCATGTTGTGCATGTACATACATAAAGGCAAACACTCATACACATAAAACAAGAATAACATGTAGCCTATTTGGAGGGCTGGCAAGATGGATCAGTGAGTAAAGGTGCTTGCCATAGTAGTTTGGAGACCTGAATTCAACCTCTGGAACCACATAGAAGTAGAAGGAGAAAGAAGACTCCATAAAAGTTGTCCTCTGAAGCTGAGTGCAGTGGCGCACATCTGTAATCCCAGCACTTGGGGAGGAAGAGGCAGGCGGATCTCCACGAGTTCGAGAACAGCCTGGTCTACAAAGCAAGTCCAGGACAGCCAAGGCTACACAGAGAAACCCTGTCTCAAAAAACTAAACCAAACAGAAAACAAAACCCAACAAAATAGTTATCCTCTGCCCTCTACTTGTGCACCATTGCACAAGTGTGCCCACATATACCTTGTGCACACATACACACACAGTGATAATTTTTAAAATTAATGTAAATAAGTATAGCTTATTTTAAAAATATTTTAGTAACACTTGTATTTTAACTGGTAATTTATTTGGACTGAGATTTCCATCTTAGAGCCCGAGTTATCAGTAACATAGGAAGACTGAAGAGACACCAGTATGAAAGACCAAGAGGCAATTAATGCACAAGATTTTAATGAGGTAAGGAACGAAAGTAAAAGATGACACTCTGCTTTGAGACAGGTTTCTTGAAGTGAGGCTGGCTACAGACTCACTGTGCAGCCAAGGCTACCCTTGAGCAGTCCTCTGCTCCCACCTCCCACATCCAGCTTAGAAAGATAATTCTTCAGTTACATTTCCTACTACATGTGAGGCAAACCACACAAGAATGCCCAAGACACAGCAAACAGGCAAAGGGAGAGAGCACAGATCTGGGAGTGGTCCTTCTCCAGTTCATTATGATAAGCATACAGAAAGCCTCCATGGAGAAGTCAGTGAGAGCCGGGCGGGGCGGCGCACCCCCGTAACCCCAGCACTCTGGAAGGCAGGAGCAGGAGGATCTCTGTGAGTTCGAGACTAGCCTGGGCTACACAGAGAAACCCTGTCTTGAAAAAAAGAAAGGCAGTGAGGCTTGTGAAGGCTATAGAGTTGATTAAGCTTATTGGCTCATTTAGCAGTGTGAGACTTTAGACCAATATGGCACGTTGTCTCTGAGCAAAGTGTCTATATATGTCCAGGCACCACCATCCCTGATTTTCATCTGGGGAAACTGAGGCTAAGAATAATACAATGACCAGCTCTTACACCATTGGTGACAAAACAGAGGCAGCATGGCTCTGCCCTACCAGGTGTGTTTGCCCTTGATAGACTGTTCTTCCCATTGAACATTTCAAGGGCATTCTTTTATTTATTTTTTTAAGATTTATTTATTATGCATACAGTGTTCTGCCTGCACGTATGCCTGCACACCAGAAGAGAACACCAGATCTTATTACAGATGGTTGTGAGCCACCATGTGGTTGCTGGGAATTGAACTCAGGACCTTTGGAAGAGCAAACAGTGCCCTTCACCTCTCTGAGCCATCTCTTCAGTCCTCTTTTTTTTTTTGTTTGTTTGTTTGTTTTTGTTTTTGTTGTTGTTGTTTTTTGAGACAGGGTTTCTCTGTGTAACAGCTCTGGCTGTCCTGGAACTTGTTCTGTAGATCAGGTTGGCCTCGAACTCACAGAGATCCACCTGCCTCTGACTCCCAAGTACTGGGATCAAAAGCATGTGCCACCACCTCCCAGGTTTCAAGGGTATCCTTGCTCTGTGCTCACGAAGGCACATTTTTATTTTGGGCAGATTCCCTAGTAGGTTTTATACACAGCAAAGAGTGTTCACTGATGTGGTTGTGTAGAGTAGACTTTGAAGCGAGCACTTGTGAGATGTGGAATTGAAAGTCATCAATGTTGGTCAAACTCAGTATGACTTTGGGAAGTGACATAACGTCTGAGACATCCTGTGGGTGGGCAAAGTGGTGATAGTTAACATTCCTGTCCCACAGTGGTCCTTCGAAAACAGTGTGAGATACTTCATGTGCAGACTTTCACCACAGTGTCTGATGCACGATAGACCACCAGTAAATGGCAGCCATTACCATCATTACCCCCAATGGTCCTCAGCATTTCATTTGGGAAGATTCCGTCAACCTGCCTAATGCCTACACCCTTTAATATAGTTCCTCAAGTTGTGGTGAGCCCCAACTATAAAATTACTTTTGTTGCTACTTCCTAACTGTAATTTTGCTACTATTATAAATTGTAGTGTAAATATCTGATCTGTAGGATGGTCTTGGGCGACCCCCGTGAAAGGGTCATTTAACCACCAAAGGGGTCGACCCACAGGTTGAGAACCACCATCTTGCTGCCAAACCTGAGAACCTGAGTTCAGCTCCTGGGACCCACATGGTGGGAGAAGAAAACTAATTCCTACTAACTGCCCTCTGACCTCTACATTGTGATATGTGTGTTCTCCATCCCACTAAATAATTAATAACATTTAAATATATTTAGGGCGTTATGAGCATTTATAAAATTATGCCTGCCACAGTAACGGTGCTGTAGGCAGGACAAGGCTCACGACATGTAGCAGTTATATCCACTGGCTTGGAGAGAAAAATGTGGCCTATGAACTCCTTTTCCTCAATTTTTATATCCCACACATGACTCCATCATTAATATATCATTAAATATCCCACACGTGAGTTGATCGTTAAGTTAAGCTGGAGGTAAATGTTGTTAGATTTTACAAGTAACAATGCTATTGTATAATAATTCACAAAGTGAATTATGCAAAATGGTTTTTACAGATATTGAAAATGAGCCAAGAAAACATTAAAGTATTGGAGAGTGACTTGTCAGAAGAGGGAGAGAAGAGACAGCAACTGACCTCTGCTTTTATTACTCTTCAGAAGTCCTTGAAAGTGGATAGAGAGGTATCACACTCAGGGTGCTGTGTTCTTCCTGGCTTTCTACTTTAGGGACTTCATGTGATGATTTGCTCCTATTTTGAAACAAACTATGGCCTTGGGGAGACAGCTTGGTGGGTAAGAGCCCTTGCTCTGGAACTGTGAGGACCTGAGTTCAAATGCCCAGCATCATGTAACAAGTCACGTGTGACTGAGTGTGCCTGAACCCTCAGCACTGGGGGATGGAGACAGGAGGAGCAAGAGAGCTTGCTGGCCAGCCACCCTAGCAGAAGCAGCAAGCTTCCCCTTCAGTGAGAGACCCTGTCTCAAGGAACAGACAGAAAGCCACAGAAGGAGACATCCAGTGCCCTGCTCCACCTACCCATACAACACTGATACATGGACCACACAACAGTGTGACTTAGCCAGGGATACTGTAATTCAGAACCATTGTCTGGGTGGCTTTAACAATGGGACTCTACTTCCTTACAGTCCTGGAGGCTGGCAAGTCCTGGCCCCTTGACAGAGTATGACCCATGTACTCTTCTTACAAGGGCTTCATTTATTTAGGCTGGATTAGGGGCTCCATGCCCCTGGCTGCCTTTTCACAGCCCTACCCCACCTTCCCTTTGACTTCAAGGCTCCCGGAGGACATTAAGCAGCCCCTCTCCTAAAGTAAATGTCATGTGACCTGTTGGCTCCTGGGTACGGCAAACTCCTCTCATCGTCTGCCCCTCAAACACTGCAGATCTGTGCGACCTGTGTGAAGCGTGAGGGAAAAAATGTATAACTATATATGAACTGGGTAGAAACAGGTAATCTGAGGGTTGGAGGCAGTGCTGGTTCATGAGTCGCTGAGCACGCAGTGAGTGCAACAGCAGGATCTGTAGAGAAGAGCAGAATCTGAAGTCCGACAGACATGGGAACCGGCTCTGCAGTTTTCTGGCTGCATGAGTTTAAGTGCTCTTCCATTTAAGTTCTGGCCAGCCCTAGTTTCAGAAGTAGCTAGGAATGCGGTAGATTAAGGCTATACCACACTGTAATGCAAGTTCTATGCAAAATGCTGTGAGCTACACCTTTTAACTTATTATTATTGTATATACATATGTATGATTAGGGAGACAATTCATTGCCACAGCAGCAGTCTTGAGGCCAGCCAGCAACTCCGTGGAGCTGGTTCTCTCCTTTCGTGTTTACATGGATCCCAGGGATCAAATTCAGGTAACCAGGCTTACACGGCAAGCTTGGTTCACCTGCTGAGCCATCTTGCCAGCCCTGTATTTTTCAGGCGAGTAAATATTTAATGCAGGAACTGGTGAAGATCTTATGTTTTTCCAAGCTTTGCATAAGATAGAAAGGACTGTAGCCACCCAGCCTTTCCTTCTGAAAAGTTAAACACTATGAACCTTGCATTTGGTTGACATTTAAAGTCGACCACTTGTTAGGATCATTTCAGAAATCCTTTTTAGAAATTTTATTCCTTTGCAGGAAAATAGACTTGATTTATCTACAAAATAGCTTCATTTCTTTAAAAAAAAAATTCTTGGGGCCTGGAGAGATGGCTCAGAGCACTGGCTGTTCTTACAAAGGTCCTGAGTTCAATTCCCAGCAACCACATGGTGGTTCATAGCCATCTATGATGAGTTCTGGTGCTCTCTTCTAACATGCAGGCACACATGTAAGCAGAACACTGTATAAATAATAAATAAATAAATAAATCTTTTTTTAAAAATCACTTATTTTTTATATTTTTAATTTTTTATTAAGTAAAACAATTTTTAATTTAAATATATTTTGATCTTTAAAACATCTTCATTTCTTAAACAGGAATTCCAAAAATCGAAATCAGAACTCCTGTGCCTTTATAAGGAAATTCAAAATCTTCCAAGGGCTGAGGGCAGAGACCAGTTTTTAATAGCATATAACCTGCTACAAAGAGAGAATTCTGAATTAGAAGACAAGGTGAGATTGGACTATTACTTATTTGAGTGTTCACTATTAACATGTCTGTGCGTAGAGTAAAGGAAACTTTCAGTAGCAGATTTAGAAATCAAAGTTTCTTTTACTAGCATGTAAGGAAATGACAAAGAGCATGGGTTGCTAGTCAGGGCAAACATTCCCTCTTCAACCAAACTGGCCCATAGGTTCCTCCTGTGATCGTGTGACCTCAAATCAGCTTCCTAGCAGCTGCATTTCTAGAGTATGGGTTACAGTGTGGAATGTAGAGAGGGAAAGTTCCAGAACACAGGGAGGTGTGTGTGTGGCGCGGTCTGCAAGGAGCCCTTGCTGGTGGGGCCTTGTTAGTGAGTCATCCGCATGCTGAACAGTCGGTCCCACTCCTCGGCAAAAAGGGAGAAGAGGATGAGCAGGAGGAGGGGAAGGAGTTAACAATGGAGGAGAGGAGAAGGAGGAGGAAAATACCAACAGCTCAAAACATTTCTAGTCTGAGGTACACTATAAGGTCACATGATGCTTTCTAAGCCCTTGACTCGGTCTGCAGCAGTTAGTGATCTGTCTGGGAGCTTTCGGAAGAAGTCTCAGTTTGGCGGCTTCAACAGACACTCATGGACCGCGCAGTTTAAATGACCAGCATCTATTGCTCGAAGCTCTGCAGGTTGGGAAGTCCAAGGCGAAGGTGCCAAGAAACCCCGTGTTAGGTGAAAGCCACTTCCTCATTTGCAGGTGGCAGTCTTCTCATGGTTGTTTCTTCGCCTCCCCCATCCCCCACCTTCTCTTCAATCTTTGTGTGCATGCACTTATGTGTGTGCCCATGAATGTTTGTGTATGTTAATGTGGACATGTTTGTGCCACAGCATGTGTGAGGGTCAACCCTAGGTGGCCTTCCTGATGGGCTTGGGTTAGGGTTTATTATGTTTTGGTACTGCCTATGCTAGGCCAGCTGGCAAGCTTTTTTTTTTTATCTCCCTGCCTCTGCCTCCCATCCGATGGCAGGAGCAATGGGATTCCACACACACACCCCTCCACTGCCTTCCACCCCATCCTCCTATCCCATCTGGCTTTACATGGGTTCTGGGGACCAAAACTCAGGACCTATGCTTTCAATTCAAATGCTTTACCCAATGAGCCACCTGCCCAGCCCATGGAGTTCCTAAAGTGTGCCAGTGTCATCCTGGGAGCTCCACCCTTGTGACCCAGCTTCTGCTTAAGGTCCCCTCCTGAGACTTGCCTTATTGAGGGTGAGGGCTTCATTTCCAGTTTAGTGATTCTGAAAGAATTACAGCCTGTTTCTTTGGAAGAGTGTCCCTCGGTTTGGGTTTTCCCTGCTGTGTCCTCACTGTACGATGCAGGTTGCTTGTTCCGGGCAAGAGTCCTGTGGAAATGACGTCTCCTTCATGTTTTATTGGGAGACTTGAGCTTTGTTGTCATTGTTGTGTTAATCTTGGTTTGGCAGTTAATCTCGTTCCCTTTGCGTTGATAACCCCTCTCATGGATGGTTTCTCTGGGACGCTGCATTCCTGTCCATCACTATTGTTCATGGAGTGGTTTTGTTTTGAGCCTTTGTGTCTTGAACAGTCCCCAAGCCTCTCTTCAGAACATGTGGCCCTCTAGACTCAAAGGCACACATGTTCAGCAGACTGTGGGCTCTTCCTTATGGATTTGCCGAAGCTTTTTATTTCCCAGACCTTTTGTTTGCATCACTTCTAGGCTCACGTCACAGAAATTTGTAGCGGGAACAGGTGTGTGATCTGGTAAGCCAGCTCATTCAATTTACACAAAGAGCCCAGGGGCCTGGGTGATTGAACTACGGCCAAATTACGTGGCGCTTCTCAGCCTGTGCGATTTCCGTCCTAAGGTCTTGCAGGGTGGGGCCCGCAGCTTAGTTCTTCCGTGTTTAAACACAGCTGGTGATCAGACGGAACTGTTCTTGTTAAAACCAAATGGGTGCTCATCCTTTCTCACACCATCCTCGACTTGAAAGGGCCGATGGGCATCACTTTCTTCACTATAAATAGCAAAGCTTTGGGGCTGGAGATGGGGCTCAGAGGTTAAGAGCACCTATTGTTCCTGCAGAGGACCCCACTTCACTCCCAGCACCCACACAGAGCGGCTCACAGCTGCACGTAACTCCAGCTCCAGGGGATCTGACTCCCTTTTCTGGACTCCCCAGGCAGCTGCGTGCAATGCGCAGGCATGCACACATACACCCGTAATTTTAAAAAAAAGATAAAAATATTTAAAAAAACAAAAACAGAGGAAAGCTTCTGCCTGCTTGGGAGACCTCCCAACTTTGCTACCTTTGGGCCCAGAAAACCTGGAAAATGCTTGGTGTTTGTGTTACCATTGCTTTGAATTTGCTAGAGCGTTCAATCCAAGTTCTACAGTCTGCTATTCTTTAAAAACCGTAATTTATTGTCACCATGTAATGTTTGCATTTTCAGAACAACTGTAAAAACGGGAAATTAAGTAGCATTTTGGAATTTTTTTCCTCCTTGCAAAAATAATGCAAGCACATTAAGAAAACTGTCTTTCAAGACCCTCCCCTACGCCTGTCCACCTGTTCCTCCAGCTCCTCATTTTGTCACCTCCCCCCCCCCCTTCACAGCGACTTGAGTCAGCTCTAATGTCAGTGTCTTTTACCACACGCTCCCCAGGGCTCAGATACGTCAGACATAGCCTCCCATCTTCCACGGTTGGTTTAAGGCCCACCTTCACTAGAGAACGACCACCCTTGGGAGAGAGATATGGATGTATAGATATAGTCTATACTGCATTCTATAGTTTTTCTTGAGAGGAAAAGAAGTCTTAGTAGACTAAAGAAATCTCTTAAAATAAGTTGAAATCAAGCTTTGGATTAATTCCACGGCCCTCAGACTCAAGCACAGTTATTGCAGGAGCTTTGCCTTTTCAGACAGGCAGCTATCCGTGCTAGTTCAGTACCGTGATGGAGACCAAATTCTATTCGTAGAACTTTCATTTCCCAACCAGCCTCTCTACTCCTGAAAGGAGGTGCATTTTGATTTCATAAAACATAAAAACAAGTAACCTTTGAGAATGGGAAATCTGCAAAATCTTTTAAAAGCAAGCAAACAAAAGCGAGTGTTTTGCCAAATCCTTCAATGCAGTATCCCTCAAAGAACCTGCGTGCACCAGATTCCTGGGACGCTTACACCGACCCATTTCCAGCCAAACACTGAGCAGGAGCCTCACAAGAGGCTTTTAGGTAAACTGTGTGACAGGCTGACGTTTGGGGGCCACCACAGTTGACAGTTGTCTTAGTTAGAGCTTTATTGCCGTGAGCAGACACCGTGAACACATCCACTCTTATAAAGGAAAGCATTTAATCGGGACGGGCTTGCAGCTTCGGAGGATTAGGCCATTATCGTCATGGCGGGAAGCACGGCACCATGCAGACAGACTTGTCGCTGGAGTAGCCGAGAGCTCTACATCTTGATCTGCAGGTGGAAGGAAGAGGCAGTGAGCCACTCGAGGAGGGCTTCCGCTTCTGAGACCTCAAAGCCCACCCCCAGTGACACACTTTCTCCAACAAAGCCACACCTAATAGTGCCACTCCCTATGGGACTATGGGGGCCATTTTTATTCAAGCCTTTACAAGTTCAAGTGTTTTCAAATAAATGGGGTCAGAGTGGAAGAAAGTTCCCTTCTGTAATGTACTCATTCTAATATTTCCTCAAGGCGATTATTAAGCCCAAGGCTTTTATGAATCAATGAAGCTCAGTCAAGACTTGAGGACAAAGGTGTGTGGTAATCATATAAAATCCCAGAGATCACTGGAGTTCTGTTGCTGTTTGTTTCTTTGTTTCTGTGTAAAGGTAGAGCCGGATTATAAACAGCAGTCTGAGATGCCATCGCCAAGGACCAAACTAGCTGTGTGTTTGATTGATTGATTGATTTGTTGGTTAAATCATGGGGTTACGTACCTTTATGTCTACCTTAAACATGGATTAAGTTATATGACACCTGCAGAGTATTTAACTAGATTGCATAGCTTTAGGCAGTAGTTAAGCATTTGGTGGAGTCAATATACTTTTTTCACAGCTGTATGTAAGAGTCTGCAAAATAGACCTTTGCTTTTTCACTTAACTTTACAGGTCTTGAAGTTTTCACAAGAACTGGAACAGTTAAAGTATTGTTCTGTAGGGGACAAAACTGCTAGTTTAATGACAAGTGAAAACCTCTGTGAAGATCTGGTGTCTAAAGCGCCACCTTTGGAAGTAGAGATTCTGAGCCCGAGCGAAGAAAGGCAGGCACTCTGGTAAATTGAGAAAATCCTGAACACAGTGATTGAGGAGGGGGAATTTTATTTGCTTTGGTTATCCTGATGATCTGACATTTGTTTTCAAGAGATGTAATCAAAAAAAAAAAA
>NW_026591598.1:310633-322977 GCF_907164565.1 Psammomys obesus | reverse complement strand
AAAAAAAACCCTAGGCTTGTGAGGTGGCTCCTTCCATAAAAGTGCTTGCCATGTTAGGCCCGAGTTTGATTCCCAGATCCCACCACGGAAAAGAACTGACTGCCACAAGCTATTCTCTGATTTCCACATAGGTACCATGGCATATGCATTCACACACATGATGATAGAAAAAAATTTTTTTTTGTTTAATTTTTTTGAGACAGGGTTTTTTTGTGTAGCCCTGGCTGTCCTGGAACTCACTCTGTAAACAGACAGAGATCCACCTGCCTCTGCTTCTCTAATTCTGGGATTAAACGTGTGTGCCACCAATGCCATGCTTTTTAAAAAAAAAAAAAAGGTGTGGGTGTGTGGGTGTACATTTAAATCTTAAAAAAAAGAAGAGCGCTACCTGCTAGAAGACATTTCTACCTTGGTTTATTTCAGGTGAGCAGATACACATGTGAGCAGTCTGCTTTACATTGTAACTAGTGACTGTTCTAGAAAAGATTACTTAAGTTTGATGAAGTCCTCTACACCCTTGGTTAACAGAGGTCTTGTTTATTTATTTAGATACAGGGTCTCACCTTGCAGTTCTGGCTGGCCTGGAATTCAGAGATCTGCCTCCCACGTGCTGGGCTTAAAGGAGGGTATTTGGTTTGCTTTTTTGTTTTTTTGATATAGAGAGTTTGTAGCAAAAGCTGGCCTCAAATTGGATGTGATGTGAAGTCAAAGATGATCTTGAATTCCTGATCCTCTTGCCTCTGTCTCCCAAATGCTGGGGTTACAGATGTGGGTCACCAAGCCCACCTGTTTGTTTCTTTTTTTCTTTTCTTTTCTTTTTTTCTTTAGCTCAGTGGCAGTACACACCCAGAATCCCAGCCAGGGAGAGGTGGACGGCCTGAATTTGAGAATGAATTCAAGGCCACCCTGGCAGCTAGTGAGACCCTGCATGAAGAGGGGACAGATGAAGCCGGCTTGGGGTGGGGGGATTGCTGGCTGCCAAGCTTGCAGACCTGAGCCAGACTCCCAGGACTACCTGACACTGTGGCTTCAAACACCCATTTGCACATGCACAAAATAAACATGTAATTTTTTAGCAGGGCTAGGTGTGGAGATACTTGGAGGCTAAGGCAAGATTGCCACAAGTTCAAGGCAAGCCAGGACAGCAACGTCTTGGCTACCAGTGAAAGAGAAGACTGGGGTGTTGCTCAGGAATGCAAAGCATACATTGGACCTGTGTCTGTCTCTATAGCCGTGGGGCGGGGGGACATAAAAGTTTTAAGTTTGATGGCATTAAGATTATTGGTCCATTAATGGCTTTTCTGCTTTGCCTTACCTAATCTTTGCTACCTCCAGTCATAATATCCTCCATGTATAGAGTCTGTACTCTTGGAAATTACTGTACTTTATCTGCATGCTTAGGAAATTGTAGCTGTTTATTGTGAGTGCAATGAAAGTCAAAGGACAACAGTCTGTTCTTTTCCTCATATGAGTCCCTGAGATCAAACTCAGGCTTAACAACAAGGGCCTTAACCCACTGGGCCATCTCATTGGTCTAGAGTCTTGTTTTATTTTTGGGACAGGGTCTCACTGTATTACCTTGACTGGCCTCATTCCAACTCACAACGATGCCCTGTCTCTGCCTCCTGTGTGCTGAGATGAAAGGTGTGCATCACCAGCGCTGGCAGTCTCTTGATTTTAAACACAGGTCCAGTCAAATACCAAACAGGCTCAGGGACTGTGTTGGCATCCTCTGTGACGTGCTTGTGCTCAGGGCATCTGCAGTTTATAGGTGATCAGTGAATTCTGATGGAGAGAGAATACTAGGCATTTTAGGAAGGGGACTAGAATGAGCAATGCTGAGGCTCCCGTGTACAAGTGCATTCTGGGAGCTACACGTGGACCTTGCTTGCCTAAGCAAATGCTTTCTTCTCAGGCTGAGTAGACACCCTCTGCCAACATGGCGTCTCCCCCAAGCTCAACCTGTTCCCACTTCAAGAGCTACTGGCTCTTCTCTCCTGGTTTTACTCATTTCTTCACTAATGATGAGTTCTTAAGCTGATTGCTGATTACTACTAGATGATAGAAGATTTCAAGACAGGGTTTCTCTGTAACAGAGCCCTGGCCGTCTTTGACTGGCTCCATAGACCAGGCTGGCCTCAAACACAGAGTTCTGCCTGCCTCTGCCTTATGAGCCCTGGAATTAAAGGTATTTGCCACTATACCAGGCTGTCTTTTACTTGTACATAGAGAAGATGACATTAAAAAACTTGTGCAGGCCAGGCAGTAGTGGCACATGCCTTAAATACCAGCAGAAGCAGGCGGATCTCCTGAGTTTGGGGCTGGCCTGATCTACAGAGTAAGTTTCAGAACAACCAAGGCTACACAGAGAAACCCTGTTTTGGGGTGGGGAAGAACTTACTCAAGAACTCATATTAGAGACACAGGGTTGTAGCTTAGTGATAGAGAGCTTACTTGATGCATACAAGACCCTAGATTCAGTGCCCAGCACCATAAGAAGCCACAAACAAGCAAAACCTTTTTTACTTGGAGTCTCTTTTCTGTACAGTTGTTTGTTTGTTTTTAGTTTTTCTAGACAGGGTTTCTCAGTATAGCCTTGGCTGTCCTGGACTTGCTTTGTAGACCAGGCTGGCCCTGGAACTCACAGAGATCCACCTGCCTCTGCTCCAGAGTGCTGGGATTACAGGTGTGCATCACCACGTCAGCTCTTTACAGTTTTTTACAGAACTGGAAAGCCTTGTGGGGGGCTCTAGGAATCATTAGCCTGCCTCCCCGCTATTAGCAAAAGTCACTTAGATCTTCTCTGTCAAAGTCCCTCTTGTAGCCCAAGTGGAAGAAATTCCTCAGTGCTCATTCACATTCCTGAGGCCCTCTAGACCAGGACCGTTTACTGGGCAGCCCTGTCTGCAGTGAAGGCATGCCTGTGTCTGTACCCTAGAAACTAGAGCTAGTTGCCAGCCAGTGAGGTTTAAGCAGGTGAAACATGGCTGTTGCTTTTCACTTACAAGGAGGGGAGGAGTTTGAAACAGGGACTTATTTTTTAGCCCTGGCAGATCAAGAACTCAACTTTGTAACCCAGTTTGTACTCAAACTAACAATCCTCCTTCCTGTCTCTGCCTCCTAAGTGCAGGACTTAATAAACATGCATCACTGTGCTCAGCTACATTTTATTTCTGAGACAAAGTTTGAGGTAATCCAGGCTGGCTTCAGATTTGCTATATAGCTGAGGATGACTTTGAATTTCTGATGCCCCTGCCTCTACCCTCTGAGAACTGGGATTCCATCTAGTCTAGATGGTGCTGGAGCTGAATCCAGGGTTTCCTGTGTAATAGGCAAGTGTTTGACCAACTGAGCCTCATTCCCAGCCTCTCCTGGATTTTGAACCTTACTTAATTTTAATTAAATCTGAAGAGTCACATATAGCTAAGTGGCTGCCATGTTCTACAGTGAGCTCTAGACTGGGGCTCCAGCCCTGACTTGCTCAGGCTCGTGCTAGCACTCATACTTAGGGACCTGACTGTGACATCAGTTATGCTGGTAGTTCCAGCCGCTCCAGAGGCTGAGGCTCACCTGAGCCCAGAAATTCAAGGTTAACTCAGGTAAAGTCTAGCAGTGTAGCATGACTCTTTTGTTTTGAAGGCAAAGAGCTTGCTGAGCAACCATGCAAGCCTGAGTGCAGACCCCTAGTACCCATATAAAAGCTTGATATGGAATCTGGAGAGACAGCTCAGTGGTTAAGAGCGCTTATTGCGCTTGCAGAGGATCCGGGTTCACATGAAGCCACATGTGCCCACATGAAGCTCACATGAAGCACCCAGTGCCCACATGAAGCTCACAACCATCCATAACTTTAAACCTAGGAGATTTGACACTCTTCTGCTCTCCTTGAGCACCAGTCACGTATGTGGCGCACATACATACAGCCACTTTGGATTTCTTCATACTGAGACTTGGGACATATTAAGAAAAATAAGGAATGAACTGTCATTTTTCTTTTCAGGTGAAAACTTACAAGCTTCTCTAACCTCCCAGAAATGTTTGTTTTTACTCTTTTATATGTGTTTTGTCTGAGTGTGTATCTGTGTACCATGTGTATGCCTGGTGTAATGATGTTGGAAGAGGATATCAGAGCCCTCGGCTACAGTGTGGGTGCTGGGAATTGAACCTAGGTCGTCTGGAGGAACAGCCCGTGGGTGTTCTTAACCATTGAGCCATCTCTCCAGCCCCCTAGAAGTGTTTTTATTATACCTTAGGTTTGTTTGGGGTACAATAATGATTGACAGCCCTATAGATGATTCTAAGACCTATTGAGCAATTGTTTGTTGTCTGGCTGGAAGAGGTTGTTTGTGACAGTCTCAGCCTCCTGAGCTTCCAGATTCCAGGCCTGAGTCACCATGCCGAGCATTGTTCCTCATGCTTGGATGTACTTCGAATCTCCAGAAGTATTTGTTAGAGAGCTGGTTCTGACGACTGTTCACAGGTAGTAGTGACTGGCAAGGCTCAGCATGGGGGTTACAGGATCTGTCCTTTCAGGGAGAAACCCAGCCAGGAGGAAAGGACCCAGCGGGAATCCCTGTTCCCAGTCTCACTTCATGGAGGTGAACCTGTATGACACTGCCTGGCACTGTAAACACGGTGACTATAGTAAAGACGCCAGAAGAGAGACAAGCACCCTAGATACGGTGCGCCCATGTGTTTGCCTGCCTGTTGGGCATGTGACAATGTTCCTGCCCTAAGAGCAGGAAGCTCTGCCACCAGAGAGCTGGAATGTCTGGCTCCTACATTGTCTTTACATTTTCGGCATGGCTCTTCCATGCAGTATGAAAAAGAAGAAAGGGGCCTGTGTATACTGGCAAGACTTCTAAAGTAAAGGAAGTGACTGCTGAGATACAGTATCCTGTCCAAACATGTCACTTGAATATTTCAGAGCTTTTCTGTGGTGCTAATAGCATACTGCTAATCGTAGCTGTTTCCACCAACAGAGACCACAAAGACTTTATTTTCAGTTCATGTTGTCCTATTCTGCTTGGGTTTCCTATATTGAATGTGAATATGTATATATCCCAAGTCTTTCCATTCCCTCCCCAAAGCATGCCTGTGGCTAACATCAGTTTAGAAATCCTGCCTAGGTCCCTCCAGAGTTCAGTCCAGTCAGAGGTTTCCACCAGGTTCCATTACAGCACTTAACACAGCAATATATTAGTCTGTTTTTTTTTTTTTGTTGTTGTTGTTGTTGTTTGTTTGTTTTTGTTTTTTGTCTTAACTAAGAATACCTTGAAGCAAGTACCACATTGATTTGTTTCATTTTATTTTTCTCAGTGTTCTCTTTTCTTTTTGGCCACAGTCCAAGCCACTCTTAAACTTCCAGGGGCTGCCTTCAAAGGTAGCAGGGAACTAAACCCTGGACTCTTAAATTCAGGCTCAGGAGCCTTATCAATGGAGCTAGCCAAGCCTCCCAAGGGCCACATTGAGAACATAGTGTCTGGTCTCATGGACCTTTGTCCCTGTTACACTGAGCTGCTTATAGTGCACTTTGAGGGCCCAGGGTAAACTTTCTGAACCTACATAGTGATACCAGAACTTACTGTCCCCTAGAAGAGGGTGTGTCCACGTAAGGGGAGTGGTAAGAGAAAAGCAGTGCTAGTACCTGGGTAGACATACCTTCTCTGAGTACAGCTAACTTGGAAGGCCATGGGCAGCAAACCATCAAAGCCTAAGGAGAAGGACACAAGCCATGAGCCAAGCAGAAAGCCTGAACACTGTTAACTCTGTGGCTTTATTCAGGTAATTAGGCCTCCTGGAACTCTGATTGCTCCTTTCTCATGGAGATAGTACATACGGGTCATTGACAGTGAGCTAGTGCAGCAAGTCAGGTACTTGCTGCAAAGCCAGACCCTGAGTTGGATCCCTGGGACCCACATGATTGAGACAGCCCACTCCTGCATGTCCTCTGAGCTCCATGGCATGCATGCCCATACATACAATGAGTAAATGTAACTGAAAAGTTAGTACCTACTACACAGAGAAGTGAATATTGTGTTAATTCCCTTCGGGTGGCTATGGGGAGCCAAAAGTATAGTCTTTGGGAAGAAGATCAGGACCTGGGAGCACTTGTCCATGGATGTCCCCTTCCTGTTCCTTTGAGTTATCCCTCTCCACTCACTGACCTGTCACTTCCATTTAGGTCACCTGCTGTTTTGGGTGACATTCTCCCGTGAGTCCTACAAGCTGAGCTGGCCTGTGTGTTTGCTTCCCTGCCTCCACTGTGTGATCCAGGACCTGGAAGTATCACAATCAGAACTAAGATCCTGTTTAAATTTTGAATTGTAAATAAAGGACTTTTTTTTTTTTAATGCATGGGTTCTGTTGTTGCTGCTTGTGTTGCTCATTTTTAAAAGTCAAGCAAAACCAAAGTTTATTCAAATAGAGGACAGTTTAATTAGGTTTAAATGAAAAGCCCCTGAGCTGGCTATGGTGATACCTTTAATCCAAGCACCAGAAGGCAGAGACAAGCCTGTGAATTTGAGGATGGCCAAGGCTGTGTAGTGAGTCCCTGTCTCAAAGAACAGAGCAGTAAACCTCAACAGAATCACCTCACAAGGAGAGTGGGTGGGTGAAAGTGGGGCCTTTAGGAAAAAGTCAGGAAATCCAAAGTACCAGAAAATGCAAAAGCAGACTTAGGTCTTGGCCTGCAGCCAAAAAAAAAAAAAAAAAAAAACTAAAAAGAGAAAGTTGTGCCTGTCTGAGTCAGGACCAGGGTAGGTGGGCAGACCCAGCCAAACCAAATGGGAGTTGGTGTGTGGTTCTAAGTGTCTATAATGACAGTCCTGCCACCTTGCCTCTGCGCTTTAGCTAGGACTGACTCTCAGAAGCTAGCATAGAGAAGCCAAGTGCTGTGTCTATTGAAGCCTCCAACTTGGTTGGAACAGTTGTAGGGTCCTCTCAGGTTCATGCTGATGGGCAGGGGTAGCACTGCTTCCTCTAGCTATGTAAACATTGCAGAGAGCGTAAAAAAAAAATAATCAGGCTGAGCACAGGTCTGTAAGTGACTGGCGGAGTGGAGTTGTCAAGAGATGGGAAAGAGTGGACAGCTGTGTCCTGATCCAGCATTCTCATGACCGGCTGTGCAAGCTGAGTTCGTTGACACTGCTGCCATGGCCACCTCTGCTGAAGCAGTGAGAGTAAGATGTGGCCCATGCTTGTGACAGGAGACAGGCAGTTTCTACTCAAGGAGGTAGGAGCAGGAAATGTGGTCTGGTGTCTCTGGTCTTGGTGGGATTTAGTTTGTTTCTTTAACTGCGGTGTCTGTAACACCTGGAAAAACCAAATATCTGATATCCAGTAGGTGTCTAATCTATGTGAGACACGTGAGCCAGATCTTCACAGTAGAGTGAAGAGCTGGGAGGAAGGGGTTAAAACAAACAACAAGGGAAAGGCTTTTCAGGGGCTGGGGCGAGACCAAACTGACCTAAGAGCCAGACTGTAATCCCAGGGCATGAATGGCAAGACAGGAAGTATAAACAGAATTCCAGGGAAGCTTGCCAGCCAGCTAACCTGAAGTACACAGCACTACAGCAATGAGAGAAGTTGCCTCAAAGCATCAGAAAGTCAGGACTGACATCTGAGCCATGGTGTCCCAGACACACACACATAAACGCATGCATGTCATATACATAAAAACACTAAAAATTTTAAGGCTCCAGGTACTTGGGAAGCAGATGCAAGTGGATCTCTATGAGTTTGAGCCCAGCCTAGTCTACAGAGTTCCAGGCCAGCGAGACCCTGTCTCAAAAACATTTTGTTGTTGTTTTTCAAGACAGTTTCTCTGTATAGCCTTGGCTGACTGGATTCACTTTGTGGACCAGGCTAGCTTTGAACTCAGAGATATGCCTAACTCTACCACCTAGAGTGCTGGGATTACAGGTGAGTGCCTGCGCCCCCCGGCTGAAAAATAAAGGCCTGGAAGGGTTGTCCTGTGTTGTAAATGTTGATTTATTGATTGGGATTAGGGAGGAGGCCAGGGTGGGTCAGGGTGTGTTCCTAAACCAGAGCCTGTGAGGAACCATCGACAAGGTGAAAGCTGTTTTGCAAAGGAGATTCCTGGGATGTGTCCCTTTGCATTGCTTAGAAGCAGGAATTGTGTGAGATGGCCCCTGGACAAACTGGTGTAAACCGCCGAGGTGGTGGTGGTGGTGGGGTGATGACTAGCATAAAGGAGTGGGGAATCTCTAATTTGGGACAGGAAATTAATTTCAGCTGTCAATCCTGGTGCAGCTCTTTTGTTTTCGGAGATGGTTTCTCTGTGTAGCTGGCTGTTCTAGAACTCTGTCACTCTGTAGACCAGGCCGGCCTTGAACTCAGTGATCTGCCTGCCTCTGCCTCCTGACTGCTGTGCATCAGTGCATTTTAACACTTCCAGTTACATCAAAGCATGACTGGCAGATGGGTGAGTGCCCAGATGAGAAAGTAAGGACAGCCCTAAGCAACAAAGACAGATGTGATGAATTGGCATCTCTCCAAAGCAAGTACATTTCTTTCCACATTTCTTAGAAGGTTTATGGTGTCCATATGCGTGTTTTTGCATATGTGTGGGTACTCATTCGTGTGTGTGCACACATGTGGAGACCCAAGGTTCACATGCAGAATCATTTCCTTTACTATCCCATCTTATTCATGGAGGCAGAGCCTCTCAATCACCCAAAGCTGGATAATGCGGTTAGTATTGGTAGCTAGCTTAATCTGAGGATCCAATATCTGCCTTCACAGACTGAAATCCAAGAGAGGGCTGCCATGCCTACTCGTCGTTTATTCTAGGTATCCAACTCCAGCCATTTTTGTTTTGTTTTTTTGAGACAGGGTTTCTCTGTGTAACAGCCCTGCTGTCCTGGAACTTGCTCTGTAGACCAGGCTGCCCTCAGACTCACAGGGATCCACTTGCCTCTGCCTCCCAAGTGCTGGATTAAAGGTATGCACCACCACTGCCCAGTCTAAAATTTATTTTTATGGACATTTGGTTTTTGGCATACACATCTGTCTGTGTGAGAGGGTTGGATCCACTGGAGTTTGAGTTATAGACTAGACAGTTGTGAGCTGCCATGTGGGTGCTCCGAATTGAATCAGGGTCCTCTGGAGGAGCAGCCAATGCTCTTAACCACTGAGCCATCTCTCCAGGCCCCAAACTCCAGTCTTAATACTTGCACTCTAAGCAATCAAACCAAGGAGCCATCTGCCCAGCCCCTGCTCATTTATTCTTAAGGGTTTTTTCCATGCTGGACTGGACACACTATAGTAGCCCAGGATAGCCTTTAAGTCACTGAGATCCTCCTGCCTCAACCTCCTGGGAGTCCAGGTGCTCACTGCATCCTGTTGATATCCAGATCTACACGGCATGCTGAGGAAGGGTGCATGAACAGTAGCCCTGGTCCCCAGCTCTCTGCACATTGCTGCCCCACATGGATTACTGCCCCCATGGCCCTGCTGCACTTTCTTGATTCATTTCCCACACTGTGTCATTAAACATGATTAATTTCAACCTTGGCACCACAGAAACAAGCAAACATTAAAACATTACATTGCTTGACATGGTAACACACATCTTTAATACTAGCATTTGAGAGACAGAGGCAGGAAGATCTCCGTGAGTTCCAGGCATAGTGAGACCCTGTCTCAAATCAAAAAAACAAAAACAAACCCCAAACATTCTGTTAGGCACTAGGTAGATATGTTCTCAAGGGAAGGTCAGGCACGAGGGCACATGCCTGTATAGCTACCACCGAGGAGAGACAGGACCATGCGTTATCAGGCAGCCTGAGCTTCTGAGTGAGACCCTGCCTCAAAAGGGGATAGAAGCGAGAGAGAATGTAGCAAAAGGAATTCACAGAATGGTGGGAAGGATTTATCATTGTGGTAACAGCAAACAGAACGGTCCTGGTTAGGTTGGACAAGGGATGCACCCACAGGAGTCACACCACACTAAGGACCTGGGATGTAACGGTAGTCACTAAAGAGTCCGAGCGTTTCCGAGAGAACACTGGCCTTTAGGGGGAACGTTGACCGCGCCTGTGGCGGCACAGGCGTTTAATCAGGCAGCTGGGTCTCTTCGGAGTTTGAGGTCAACCTGGGTTACACAGGAAGATGTCTCAAAAACAAACAAAAAACAAATAATAGAAGGATAAAATCCGTAATGTTTTAAGTAGTAAAACAGTTTAAGGAACATGACTTTGTGACAAGTAAATGGTTCAGTTCTGTGAGTAAATTATTTCAGAGCCAGTGAGACTGCAAGGTGGCAATCAAAGTGCTTGATGCTGACACCAAAAAGGATGGCCTAAGTTCCATGCCTGGGACCTACGTGGTGAAAGGAGAGAATGGACAAATTGTCCTCTGACCTCCAGACCAGTGTGCATGGTGGCACAAAAGTGGACCCACACACAAAATAAAGAATAATATTTTTGGTAAAAAAAAATTTCAGACACAAGTACCCTCTGCCTTCAGATCTACAGTTGATCCAGTGTAACCCAACAGCCCACAGAGATTTACATAGTGTTTGGCACTTGTAAAAAAATTTTGGTGGTCCTGCTTTAAGCTACAGCAATCATAAGTAATGGTAGAGATGCCAGCGTATTTTCAGAACTGAGGGCGGCCTTTACCGAGGGGAGTGGCAGTCCTAGATGGGTAAGGATTGCTGCATTAGCTTTCTTTTTGTAATTTCTATTACATGTATTTATTTACTGCGGGGTGGGAGAGGTGTGCCAAGGTGCTCATGGGGAGGTCAAACTACAACCTGCAGGAAGAGGCTTTCTCTTTCCACCATGTGGAGCGCAGAGAAAGAATTCAGGTCTTCTTCAGATTTGGTCTCAAGGGCCTTTACACACTGAGCCATCTCAGGTTTTCCCTACTCCCATCCCTCCTCTCTCTGCAGCGCTTTCTTTCTTTCTTAAGATGCTACTCCCTACTTAGAACCCCAAAGCTACCCTTCTCACTGGTGACCTCGGGATGAATCTCACATTAAATACCAGTTGACCCTGCCCACCTGTAAAGGCTCTATCTCCTTCTGTTCCTACTCAATTCCTTTCTTTGCGTTTTCCTCGAGGCCCTATCTTCTCTAGACCTTTGCCTGAAATGTCACCACTCAACTCTTCCTGCTTCCACCCCCCAAAGGCCGTGCTCACCCGAGTATGAAGTGTTGGGCGTTTAAATTTCTGCCTCTGTCAGAAAGCAGAAACTGACTGGCAAACTATTTCAACCCTCAGTCAATAGTGTAGACGCCTAATAAAGAATGAATGAAGGTAGGCGGGGAGGGCTGCCTGCCTGTACAGGGCATGAAAACAGGGATAGCAATCCCTGTCCACAGCGCTGCTTATGGAGGGAAAAAAAAAAAAAAAAAAAAAAGCCTAACCTATCCAATAAATGTGAGACGAAATTAGATCTGATTTGTGGCCGATATGAAACACATGCCTCGTTCGCCCGGGCAAACTATCACCCCCCGCCCTGGACGCGCTAAGTCGTGGCAGCCCGGGCGCCTGCGTGGTCCCTCCAAGGTGACTGGACCGCCAAAAGAGCGAGCCACTAAGCAGGCCGAGGCGATCACCCAGCCGAGGGAGGGAGCCCCTTCTCAAAGGCCGGGGTAGGCCCGGCCGCCGTGGCCCACGTGCGCGACGAGCGTACACTCGTGCGGGAACGTTCCCTCTGCGCGTCCTCCCGGTACTCTATGGTGCTCGCGGCCGAGGAGCTCATTCTAGTTCCGGTCTCTATGGCGGCGGAGGCAGGAGCGGCTGTGGGTCGGCCGAATTAGTCGCCAAAGGAGCCAATGAGAGCGCAGGAGCCGCGGAGCCCGAGCCAATAGGCGCTAGGGACCAGGTCAGGTGGTGCGATTGACTACGATACCGGCCAATGAGAGAGGACGAGGGCGGGTCTACCGCGGGGCTTATCCCGCCCGTCCCGCCATTCTCGCTAGTTCGATCGGTAGCGGGAGCGGAGAGCGGACCCCAGAGAGCCCTGAGAGCCCCACCGCCGCCGCCGGCCTAGTCACCATCACACCCCGGGAGGAGCCGCAGCCGTCGCCGCCGGCCCCAGTCACCATCACCGCAACCATGAGCAGCGAGGCCGAGACCCAGCAGCCGCCCGCCGCCCCCGCCGCCGCCCTCAGCGCCGCCGACACCAAGCCCGGCTCCACGGGCAGCGGCGCGGGGAGTGGCGGCCCGGGCGGCCTCACATCGGCGGCGCCCGCCGGCGGGGACAAGAAGGTCATCGGTGAGCGCCCGAGGGGGGACCGGGGGTGGGGCCGCGGGCCGGACCGTTAGGCGACGCGGCCCGAGCCACCGACGGCGCGGCCGCCCCTCCCCCCC
>NW_026591598.1:198470-310233 GCF_907164565.1 Psammomys obesus | reverse complement strand
CTCGTGCGGCGCGGGCTCCCCGCCCCGCCGCCTACGCAGCCGGAGCGGCGCGGGCCGCCTTCTCGGGCCTCACGTGCTCGGCGCCCGGGCGCACACCCACCTCGGACCCGCGCTGAGCCGGCGCACCCACGTGTGCGCCGAGGGCGGCGGCCGGGGCCCGCGGGCCGGATCCTGGACCGGCTTCCAGGGCCCCCCGGTGATGGGACGTTGTTGTGCTTTGTTTTCCAGCAACGAAGGTTTTGGGAACAGTAAAATGGTTCAATGTAAGGAACGGATACGGTTTCATCAACAGGTGAGCTGCCGGGGTAGGAAGGCCGGGCCCTCCTCCTGCATGGGCAATCGCCAGGGCCACCACGGGCCTGACAGGGAGGGGCTCGGGACCTTGGTGTTCCTCCTTGGGTGACGGGAGCCGTGGGTCCGTGGGGCTTGCTTTGTTTTGCCGTTAAATACCGATCTCGAGCTAGCCTCAAAGTATGGCACAAAGCAGGTCAAGGCAAGCGCGGCCCGTGAGCCGTGCCTTAACAGTTACCTTGCCCCAAACTGAGGCAACTCCGGGCTGAGCACGTTTTTTAACCTTGACATCCTTTTCCGCTTGGTTGAAATTGCTACGTAAAAATGTGACCCGCTAATTAACATGCAGGTGATTTTTCACCTTATTAACCTTTCGGGGAGCGTGATTTGACATGTCAGGTGCCTGAGATGGTATCGGTTCTGTAAGGTTATGTTGCCTTTGTTTAGGCCACTCAAATATGCGATCCATTTAGTCCCTCGAGCACATTCTCTATGGACCTCCTTTAGCCGGAGAGGGAGGGCTCTTATTTGTCCAGACGGCAAGTATTAGGTTTGAAAGGAAATGGTTCTTCCTCAATTTTTATTTCTCCTACTTCCTTGTTAGGGAATCATGCTGATCAAATCAATTTTTGTTAGGCTTAGCTGTAGCTTATTGGAGTGGCCTTAAGCCCTTGGGAACTTAACCTTTATTGTATTTGGCTTAGAGTTGTAAACTACATCTTCATAGATCCAGAAAATGGTTTGTAGCCCGCGGTGGTGAGTGCAGGCAGTGCACTGTGGGCTCCCTTGTGAGCCCGGCATCTTTTTCAAGATGGCTGCCAAGGCTAGTACAGTTGCATGGGTGTAGAGCACCGCGAGTGCCAACAGCAATCCTGGCCGTACAGCTGTGAGACTTGGCGCCATTTCAGCATTTTCTCTTACATACTTGCTTAGAAGGCGTTAAATAAGTAGATGGTGAAAAGAACGCTTAAGAGTGACACAGAGCGCTTTTGAGGTGGACACTACCAAATGGGCAGCTAGGCTTTTAAAAATAACGGAGTGATGGAGAAAAACGTTCATTGATGAACTATATGGTGTTGTGGAAACACTTAAGCAGAAGTGATTACAATCACTTAATGGTCTGTTCTCTACAGTTGCAATTAGAGGGAAACATTTTGTTTTTCCAGTCTAGGATTTCTACTGTCACAGGCTGTTTGCTTTCCTGACCAATGCTACATTTTCCATGTTTTTTCAGTCGGTTACTAGTGAGCTGCTTGTGTGTGGTTGTTTTCCTGGTGGCTTTTAAGCTGATCATTATTCATGCTTTGGTTGAGATTTCCATCCTAAAAGTCCCAGATGATGCTGGGAATAGTCTGTACTCTACCTTCCAAAGGACAGTTCTAAGCCTTGGCTCATTGTAGCTAGCTAGCTAGCTATCCATCCCTCCTTGGTAGCCTTTCCAGTTGGGTAAATTGGTTTTGTATGTATGCATTTAATAAATTTTAGCATTTGCCTAGGCTTACCACATTTTAAAAGCAGTTTTAATCCAAAATGAGTATCCTGCAGTCAGTGTTTGTGCATTGTGTAGATTAGTCATTGATCATGGCCTTAGTATCCGCTTAGTTGATCATCCTTCTGGGCAAGTTAAATGTAATTGGCTTTTTTGAAGAGTCTTTGTTAGACTATCTTAACCTCAGTTACTGGTTTTAACTAGTTAAATGTGTTTTATTTCTAAGCAGGCCATTATATTGATGCTGTTTTTAATGAGATAATACTATGAAGTTTTTCCAGTGAACTAGAGGTTTGTCCTAATTAGGAAAAGTGTAGGATACCAAATGCTGGAAACACTTGACTCCAGAGGTGCTCAGTCTGTGTAAGATACGGTATTCGAAATGCACTGTGAATTCTGGATTGTGCATTCTAGGTTCTTCAGCTGTTTGATCTCTTCTGCCTTTAATAAAGGGGTTGTTATAGCCTGAATTACTATAACTTGGTCAGAATTCTTTGTCCTAAGGCTCCCTCCTTCCCCCCACCCCCAAGTGCTGTTGGTTTTATTGTAAATTTTTCAAATAAAGGGCCTGGGCATGTAACTCCATTGGTATAGAGTGTTTGTCTAGTGTGCCTGAAGTCCTGGGTTTGACCCAAATCACTGCATAGAAAAGCATATTGATACATGCATGTAATCCCAGTAGTCATGCTCTGCTACTTAGGACAGTTTAAGGACAGTCTGGATTACATACCAAGACCCTGACCTTAAAAAAAAAATGCTTGTGTTGGTGGTACACGCCTTTAAACACCAGCACTCACTCAGGCAGAAGAGTAGAGTTTCAAGGACAGTCAATGCTCTGTAGAGACCCTGTCTCAGAAAAACAAAAAAGTAAAATGGGAACCATAGAGGTTTTAGAGTAGCAAAATTCTTAGTTTCCTAGAGACACTATCCTCTAGGAATTGAAAGAATTAAATTTGTTTTGTCTCTTTGAATGCTGTGTCCCTCCTCCCAAAACAGCATGTGACTTAGTTTATTTGCACCCTTTCCCAAATTCCCGTTTCAGTTTATTAGATGTAGAGAGTGGTCCATGCTCCTGAAACATTGTTAGGTAAGCAGCGAATCAAGAACATTTTTTCAGTGGAATGTGCCTTTTACAGTGGCAAGAGTTAGGGGCTTGGGTTTGTAGCTCAATGGTAGGATTTATTTTCTCTCATTTTTTCTTTCAACCATACTCTGTTAAGAGAAACGTTTACATGCATGTTTGTGTGCGGGCATGCCTGTGCTACCAGCACTTGTATGCAGGTCAGAAGACAGACTGCATCTGAATTTTTACATAGGCTCTGGGGATTCAAATTTTGTCAGGTTTGCACTGCACGCACTGTCTCCAGCTGAGCCCTCTCCCTGGTCCACTCTTCATTACAAGACTCACTCCCATTTCTGCCTGACTTGTGTACATAGACCTTTTTAAGCTATGTTCTAAAAAGCTTAGCTTTATGTCCTGGCTCTAATTTGTCTGTTAGTCTTCCTCTAGGGGTCCTTCATTTGGGGTTTACATGTATGTATATAACTAGTGACTGCAATAACAATAAGTTATTATTGTTTACTAAGTTTGTTATTACTAAGTTTGTTATTAAGTGATTAAGATGATCTAATTGATTTACTCAAAAGCCTTTGAGGATTTAGGTGCTGTTCCTTGGAAAGGTTTGAGTGATATGTCCCATTAAAAAACAAGTAGTAGAGGCAGGATTTGAACTTAGTATTCTGGAGTATTTGTTCAACTGCTGTGTTACATGAAAGCCTTGAAAATAGATCCTAGCCATTTTCAGTTTGGCGCTTGTCCACATACTTACAGATAATTTCTTAGGGTAACTGGCTATTTTTAGCTATTTAAAGACTTCACAAGTGATCTACACTGGAGTTTTTGTTTGTTGACAATAGTCCTCAGGTATGACAGGTGACCCTTTACTGTATTTCATAAGGTCTGGAGTTGCTGCAAATTCTAGTTTAGTGTGCAAGTCAGTTTGCAAATTAAAGAACTTCCTTACTATCCTTTACTGAGATTGAGGTACAGTTGAGGAATTTAGGGTTTTGTTTGTTTGAGACAGGGCTTTTCTGTGTAGCTTTGGCTGTCCTGCACTCATGTTGTAGACCAGTCTGGCCTTGAACTAACCAAGATCCACCTGACTGCCTCCCAGAGTGCTAGCATTACAGGCTGCCCCACCCAGCTGTTTTTGAGTTAAGAAAATGGGTCTTTTGAGAGGAGTTGCTGAGATTATAGGTGTGTGCCACCAGACCTGGTGTACATCTTGGTTGGTTGGGGTGTTTGTTTGTTTGTGACAGGGTTTCTCTGTGTAGCCCTTGCTTGTCCTGAAACTAAGGGATTTGCCTGTCTGCCTCCGGGATCAAAGGTGTTTATCACCACACATGGTTTGGTAGTGTATTGGTAGGAGGTGAGGGCTCCTTTTTACTTAGTTGAGATCTGGCAGGGTGGGCAGGTGGTTAGTCTTCATACTCTGTGGTAATAATAGGACCGGAAGTGACACATTAAAATGATTCAAGAAAGCCCACTTGGGCATAGCCATGAAGACCAACCCCTCTGAAGGTGCTTGAAATGCAAAAGGGAATTCTGGGGAAAGTAAGGGTTGGGGTCCAGCTCATCGAGAACAGCATGAAAAATCACAGTTTTTGCCATGACTGCTTGAGCCTCATTGAGGGAAAAGCGAAACTCTGGTTGCTGGGTGGTAGTGTTCCTAGAGCCCACTTTCAGGTTAGGTATAGTTAGTGTGTCTCTTGGCCCTGTGGGAAGGAAAGACAAGAAGTGTAAGTATTGATGGTAGTAATACATTTTCATATTCCAAAAATAAAGCTGAAGTTTTTTTGGGGGGAAGGGGTTGAGACAGGATTTCTCTGTAGCCCTGGCTGTCCTGGAGCTCTGTAGACCAGGCTAGCCTCACTCAGAGATCTGAGCACTGGGATTAAAGGTGTGCACCACCGCTTGCTGAGTCTATATTGTAATACTGCATAGCCCTGAAGTATTTTAATACAGTGTCCTTGATAAAAATGGACGATTTGTAGCTTGGAAAGGTTTTGAACAAAATTTCTTGAGCTTTTAAAGTCACCTTGGTTGTTTCTATCTCAGAAGTCTCTTAATGTGTGTTAGCTATTAAAATTGGTTTGCACAAGAAGGCCTGAGGACTCCCTTGACAGTAAGGAAGGGACATGTAAGAGGTTGTCTGATTGCTGGGACTCTTGGCTGCACAGAAGACTTGAAGAGTGAGCTACCTGTATTAACCACCCATCTTAAGATGATGGGAGTCAGCTGTTCACTTAGTCTCATCCTGTGGTGGAACTTTCCCTCCTTTTGCCAAGTAAACTCATTTATCCTTAAAATGCTCCAGAAAAAGCAGTGAGTATATTAGCCTGCTGTTTTCCTTATACTGAGACTGTAGTTAGAGTTAGGTGGCCTTCAGCTTTGTCAAAATCCTTGGAAGCATTTATGGTCATGTCTGAGAAATATGCCTACCTAGACAACAAATAAAGAGTCAAGTGGGATTTGTGATTTTAGGGCAAGTTTCAAGGCTTGGAAAAAGTACTTCATTAATATTTTGCTTGTCAATTCCCAGCAGTATGATGGATATTTCTCTAAGGAAGCTCCATTTGTTTGTTTGTTTGTTTGTTTATTTATTTTGTTCCTGTTAAGTTTGCTTTTAACTTTAGGAAATTGGGTCTGAGTAGGTTGAATAGAAGCAGTAATTGTAGAGAGCT
The DNA here is from genome assembly GCF_907164565.1 of Psammomys obesus. Lineage (NCBI taxonomy): Eukaryota > Metazoa > Chordata > Mammalia > Rodentia > Muridae > Psammomys > Psammomys obesus. Next base: position 304,709 of record NW_026591598.1, on the reverse strand, counting down.
AGGGTTTGATTGATAACCCAATACATGTTTTAGAGGTTTACTTAATAAAACTCTTAATATATTGCTGTGTAGTTTGTGGCACAGATAGTAATGAAGCGGGGAAGCTGCATTTGTTTGACCTACACCAGGAAAGCATATAGGAATTCTTGTTACTGCTAGTCATCCTACAATTAGAAGAAACACATGTTTTTATCTGCCTCGAAAAGTAAGATATGGGCTGAAAGGTGGTGGCTAAGTGGATGAGTGATGTTTACAGGTTAATCTTCAGTAATACAGGCTGCTGTATATACCATGCACCACATTTGCCTGGTCCTCACAGAGCCCATAAGGGTATTGACTCTTGGAACTGGAGTGGCAGGTGGTTTGTAAGTGTTGGGATTCAAGCCTGGTTCTCTCAACCACTGAGCCATCTCTGCACCTCCTTCAGTGTTTTCCCTCAGTCATTAATAAGCTGTAACTACATTCATTTAGTGTGTTGAAACCGATGCTTTTTCATCTTGGATGAAATTGGAATTGTCACTCTTCCCTGATATCTACCGACACTCTGATAATCTTCAGTAGGCTGGTCTAGTCACTGCTAGTAGCTGCTGTGTTTGTGGTTTAGATTTCTATATTTCTGTGTGTATCCACAAAATAATAGGAAATGGCACTGTCATATTGCCAGCATTATGGCAAAATTATAGCTATTTTTAAAAGCTATCCTAACTAGATATATAACATTTTATGACTCTGGGTTTAAGTTGAGGCCAGTCTGTTTTATGTATTGAGACTATGTATGTCTAAATATATACAAACAATAGACAGCAAATTTTAAATAGGTAAGAATAAGTTTAGGTTTCACATACTGAGTTTAATATGAAAACATAGTAGGGTATTGGTTTGGTAGCAGCATGTGTCTGTTATATAAGTCCTGGGTGTTCTGGAACTAACAAATTGATGCCAGCCTGGTCTACAGAGCAAGTTGCAGGACAGCCAAGGCTACACAGAGAAACCCTGTCTCAAAAAAAAAAAAAGATTTGCAATTGTTCTGTTCCAGCAAATCAGTGGTGTTGTGGAAATTTGAAGTCATTTTGAATGAATTCTTTTGTGCGGTCTTTGCTTTTCAATAGTATGTCAGTGGTATCTTTGATCATTAAAAACTAAAATATCAATATTAGAAGTAATACTGAGCCATTTCTCTGGCTTACTAATAGTGAAGAGGGTGGAGTGGGACTCTAATGGAGAAGTTTGTTTGTCCAAGTGGTTTTTCAGGTCCCTAATGAATTCTTGCTTTCAGTTTCCAATTAGTCTGTTTCTTCCATTTTTGTCCCAGGAAAGCCTAAATATCTTCATTAGGTGGTCCTTTAGTCTTAAGACTTGTTCAGTTGCTGTCTGAACTTTGACCTAGTATGCTGGGCTCCACTTATTCAGATGTTCATACAGTCAACTGCTGCATTTTATTTATATACAATAATTTTATCACACCATATTCATCTAAGGAAGGATACTGTCTGGTTTCCTGGTAAACTCCTGTAGCTAAGGTCAGCCAGCACTGTGGAAGCTGGGATAGAACTCTGAAGATCAGGCTGGGCTTGAGACTGTCAAAAATATAAAGCTTTGCTTGTCTGTGAAGGGGGGGTGAAAAAGGAAAGGGATATGTGTGCTATAAACAAACAGCAATTGTTAGGTGAAAGTGAAGTGTGCATTATTTACATTGTTTCATTCTCTGTTTCTGGGGGCTTCTTTGTGTGTTTTTTGTTTGTTTGTTTTACCTTGGAGGATTTGGAGGTTAGAAATGGTGAGGAGGAAGTGAGAATGACTACTGTTAGTAATATTGGTTTATAGATAAAGGTGTGTGCGCTAGGTTATTTATTGTTAATGTTTAATAAGTAAGGAGTGAGAGGTGTTAGTTTTCACGTCTGTACATGTTGGCTTAATCTTACAGGTAGTGAGTGGGCTTATTGCTATTTATTTCTAGTAATTTACTCTTTAAAACAGTTCATGGAGCTTACATTTTCACTGTAATTTTTTCTGTCCCCCTAACAGTGAGAGGGTAAAGCTGATCAATAAAGGTATGCAAATTAGTTTCTCTAAGGTTCCCAATGTTGTTGCCCCTGCCCACACTTAAAAGTTAAAATGGCAAATTATTTTAACATTATTTTCCTAGACAGCTAGGAAGTCAGGAAATTGGAGGTGTCCACTGCCTTGGGTACTGAAACATGCATTCAGGCTTTTCACTTGTTAAATCTTGTTCTGTCTTGCAGGAATGACACCAAGGAAGACGTATTTGTACACCAGGTGAGTGCTTATGTAGATTCTCTGCACTTCTGGTGCCAGGCTTGTGGGTGTGTTCTCAGCTGTGGTTCTTTGCTAAAAGTTAAGTCCAAGGATGAGTTTATGTAGTCCTGATTCTGAGAGAGTAAAAAAATGACTAAAGTGTAGAATGAAGCATTGCATTGGTGAATCCACTTAATTTTAAAAGGTTTTGATTAGGGTTTCATTAATAATTATAGCTTTAAAGTGTTGAGTCTGTTCAACTAATGGCACTCAGTTTTCATACCTAGTTTCAGACAAATAACCACCATGAGTCTAAGCTTGAATAATGTTTCTATAAATAAACAGAAACACTGGCAAGACATTTCCAGATGCTGTTAGGAGTCAGGTCTGCCTTTGGTAAGGACGAATCTTTATGGGACAGCCACAGAACAGTTACCTGAAGAAAATAGGAAACCAAAACCGGTAGGGCAGGCAGTTCTTTTTATTTTTCCTAAAGCATTTTAAAATAGTAGTGTGTTCTGTTTTCACCTTTAGAGTTCTCACCAATAGTTTAACATTAAGTGGAAAGCATCTCAGAAGAGTTGTTATTGGTCAGGAAATAACTTTAGTTTGCTGCCAGTGTTTTTGGAGGAGAAAACTTACATTTGGCTAACAGAAACTACATATTGGGGGCTGGAGAGATGGCTCAGTTGTTAAGAGCACTGTCTGCTCTTCTAGAGGTCCTGAGTTGAATTCCCAGCAGCCACCTATAGTGTGATCTATGCCCCCTTCTGGCATGCAAGTGTACATGCAGATAATAGTACTCACATACATCAGATAAATAGATAGATCCTAAAAGAAGTTACATACCGACTAGAAGAATGACTGGACATTGAAGAATTAAGAATTATTGGTAAAGTCAGATGCTACCAAGTTAGTGGTACACTGCCACGGTCAGGCTTGTCTCCATAAAATGAAGTAGGTTAGGGAATAATGTCATTGCCTAATCAGCTTTTTACTAGGACTGTTTACCCACTATTGAAAGTTATTTTCAGATATCACTTTAAAAGACCTAGAGTCCGTTTTCTTTGCTCGCCATTATTCAGATAGCTAAGAGCTCAGGTGGCAGCATCCTCCTTAGGAGAGGTTAACAGGTTGGCGTTTTGTAGCTCCTTGAAGTAACCCTACACAGCATTTTGAGTCAGAAGGGAAAGTCCTGTAGGTTTCTAGTATATCCAAAATCCTATGGAATATAAGTATGTAAACATTCAAATTCTAAATGTAAATTAACTAATCAGACACAGGATTTTTTTTTTTTATCATTAAAAGATTAATGTTCTTGTTTGGGTAAGTTAACTGTTAACCTATTCCTGTTACATGTTGAAAATAGTATGTAGACTTAACAGACAAGCAGCCAGGCTTGTTAGTCTTGCTGTCACTGGCAACCATAAAAGATTGGAAAGGGGCTAAAGATGAATACTAATATATTTGGGGATTTTATGTATACTTCTGCTATCCCCTTTGACTGCAAGTAATTGAGAGTTGGCTATATATAAAAGGTATGAAACTACAGCAGTTCAGATGACAGATGAGATCAATTATTTGACTCAACTCACCCAGTTGTATTTTACATCCACAAAGTGTCACCAATATGCTTTCCTATTTATTTTGCAAGTGGTTTAAACATGGAGTTGTTCTTGGGACTTGGCTGCTGAGGTCGTGGTGGTGTATCAAGTAGACTGCCGTTCTGGGCACCGGAGCTTAATTGGCCTCAGATTTGTTGGTTGTCCTGCCTCCTCTGGAATGGAAATGCATGAGTGATCCTGTAATGGATACTGCTGTGGTGTGGAATGAACGTGGGATTTGGAGTCCCAAGACCTGGATTTAGAAAAGTTCCCCTGCCACTTATTAGCTGTGTGACCTTGGGCACTTCATAATTTTTTAAGCCCTATATAATTAAGACTTTTAACTGTTTTCTGGGGAGGTGATAACCAACAGTCCCATATAGAGAGAAAAATAAAGAGTGATATAGATACATGTGAAATGCATTTCCATGGAAGTATTCATAGATAGGATGGAAGGGATTTTGGTTGACATTTGTAATTGAGTTTGATATGGTAAAGGGTCAAGAGTTGGTAATGGTCAAAGTTGAAGCATGTAAAACTAAACTCGCCTGTCATCTAAACTGGCTATGTGTTGGGCTAGCTTCTACTATTAAGTGCAGTCTTTGGGGGATAGATGGAGACTTCATTTTGTTCCAAGCTTTACATGTGATGCTTTTCTAAAAAGCATCTTACACATTGTTGTGTCTGTCTTGAGTATTATATTATTTTAGTTTTGTAAATAGTGGTAAAATGCTGGGGCCTTGTAAGATTGGAGTCTTTTGGTTGAGGTTGGGGGTAACCTTGGTCCCTGCTTTTCTAAATTATTGATAGTTTGGTCTTATGTAAAGCAAATGTTAAGTATATATCCAAGCTAAAAATGATATTGACGCTGGTACATTTTGAATGAAAAAGCACATTCTTCTCCCCTGTTAATCTATTTTTGGAATGATATTACTAGACTGCCATAAAGAAGAATAACCCCAGGAAGTACCTTCGCAGTGTAGGAGATGGAGAGACTGTGGAGTTTGATGTTGTTGAAGGAGAAAAGGTGAGGATGCTTTTGTGTAAAGGTTTGACTTCGGTATGGAAATCATTTGGAGATGTCATCCGTGCGGATGGTGGCTCTAATTGGATGGATGATGTGTTCTGGTGACCATGAACACAGGTACATCGAGCCTAATGTGCTGGCTGCAGTTAGAGAGCAGTCTCTTCAGAACAGTGAGGAGCTGATGATGTAGTCATTCTTATGCACCCACTGCCCATGCAGACGACCCCTCCATTTTGTTTTCTCTTGGGTTGTTTTTTTTTTCCCCCTCCCCAGTTTGTGTGAAATTTATTGAATATCTGGATTTCCTTCATTATTGTCAATAAATAATGACTTTTGTAGGGTGCGGAGGCAGCAAATGTTACAGGCCCTGGAGGAGTTCCAGTTCAAGGCAGTAAATACGCAGCAGACCGTAACCATTATAGACGCTATCCACGTCGTAGGGGTCCTCCACGCAATTACCAGCAAAACTACCAGAATAGTGAGAGTGGGGAAAAGAACGAAGGATCGGAAAGTGCTCCTGAAGGCCAGGCCCAACAGCGCCGGCCCTATCGCAGGCGAAGGTTCCCACCTTACTACATGCGGAGACCCTATGGGCGTCGACCACAGTATTCCAACCCTCCTGTGCAAGGAGAAGTGATGGAGGTAAGTGCCAAAACGTAAAAAGGATTAACAGCATTTTTCTGTTGTAGAGAGTTGAACCTGGGCCTTGAGCATGCTAGGTAAATGCTGAGTGAGCAGCAGCCCTCCCTATTCCTGTAACAGCTTTTAAGAAAGAATTCTCCCCTGGAAATTTTTTTCCTAAGTCTGTCTGTTAACCACAGAATGTACTTTTGATTGTGAAGAAACACCAGGCTTGTTAATTTATGTTGTGATCATAATAATTAGATGTCTTGCATCAAGAGTTGGAATTTATCTGGTCCGTAGTGGTGTGTGCCTTTAATCCCAGCACTCTGGAGGCAGGGGCGAGTGAACTCTTGAGGTTGGCCTGGTCTACATATATCAAGTTCTAGTACATCTGGGGGCCATGTAGTGAGACAAAACAGCAAAAGTTTGAATTTGCCTGATTGGGATTTTGTTATTGAACCAATATTTTCTAATGTCTTTTCAGGGTGCTGACAACCAGGGTGCAGGAGAGCAAGGTAGACCAGTGAGACAGAACATGTATCGGGGTTACAGACCACGATTCCGCAGGTATGCCCCATCGTAACCTGTTTCTGTTAATGCCCTTCAGCCAGATGTTAGGCCTCTCTAGCATTGTGCTTCCTGAGTTGAAACTTTACATTCTCTTTCACTGATTTGTGAAAGAAGTGACTTTGAAGTTAGTAATCTTTGCAAGTTTATTCTTTGTATGTTGGGTACTGCTTTAAAACAGCTTGTTTTAGAATTGTGTACTGAGGTCTACTTTATGTGAGATTTTGTTTTTATTTTTAAAGCAAGGGTGTGGAATTTCAAATTGTCTATCCTTGAGAAGATAATAGTTCAAACAGCGGTCTCTAAAGCATGCTTACTTGGAGAAGAAAGGTGAGGGTGATCTTGTAAGCACTGGGAAGTGTCTGCTGCCTATCACAGCATACAAGAGTCAGCCTGAGCCCACACAAAGCCTGTCTACCTACTTTACTTTAGTATAGAAAGCCCTGTGTAATAGGTATTTTAGGAAAAAAGAAACTATTAGAATGATTGAGGAAAAGCTTAGTGAGCACTAATTCTGTTGGACTTTCAGACAGTGTTGCTGATAGCATATTGCTGTCATAGCATAGTATAGTCTCATTTGTGGCTAGAGCTTTAGGTGTTAAACCCAATGAGGTTATATATAGCTATATAACAATAGCACGTCCTACAAACATGGAGTCTGCGTTTCTCATCCCCACCACAGAATTTGGGATTGAATCCCATGACAAGCACTCACCAGTTAGTTTTCGTCCTGACTTTTTTTCCTTCCCAATGTGTGTGGTGTGTTTGTATGTCGACATGGAACGTCTTTCTGTCAGTTTTTGGACTGGATCTGGAACTCATTGAGTTAGACTGGCTGGCCAATAAGCTCTTGGTTTCTGGCCCTGATGCTGGTATTACAGGCATTGTCAACCACCAAGCTTTTTGTGTGGTTGTGGTGATCTGAATACAGGTCCTCATATTTGGTTGGTGAGCACTTCACCACCTGAGCAGTATCTCAGATCCTCCCCCTGGGTTTTTGTTGTTGTTTAATACAATTTAACTGAATTGCCTGTACTGCTAGCCTCAAACGACTGTAGCTAAGATGAAGGGCATGCACCATGGTACCCAACATGGTCATGTCTGAGGTTATTTGCCATGTGGTGGTGTGATTTATTTTTGAGGCAGTGTTTCTCCTGCCGATTCTGCCTGGCCCAAGCCTCAAATTGCTTGCCTCTTCCTGAGGCCTACAATTAAAAGTTATGCACCACCACACCTGCCAGTCGGTGTTTTTACTTGTTTGTGTGGAGGCAGAGTTTTTCTTTGTATGTAGCCCTGACTGTTGTGAAACACTCTGTAGGTCAGATTACTCTCAAATTCAAAGATAGAGTCAGACCCACCTGCCTCTACCTCCTAAGTGATAATAGTAAAGTCCTGCGTTTTTACTTAAGCTGAACAGAGAGCCGGGCAGTGGAGGGAGAGGCAGGCAGACCTCTTGAGTTTGAAGGTAGCCTGATATACAAAGGTGAATTGCAGGACAGCCATGGCTATACTGAGAAGCCCTTTCTTGGGGAGTAGTAGCAGGGGGATTGTGGTGGGGTACAGTGTGAACATATTTTTTAGATTTATGTTATTTGCATGTGTGTCCAACACATGTGTGGCTGTCACCCTTGTGGTCAGAGGCCAGATCCCTGGAGCTGATGTTAAGAACAGGTAGTTGTGGGTGCTGGGAACAGAACACAAGAGCTCTTAACCACTGGATCATCTCAACAACCCCCTAGTGGGTGTTATTTTATTGTGTTTATTCTTGTCCATTTTTTGGTGGCTCTTACAATGCCACACCCTCTACAACATAAGTATAAAGCATGTTCTTAAAGCAGTCTCTATGTCAGTCTACGGGTGTCGGGTGTCAACAACAGAATATTCTTGTTTATTACACTATAGAACTTCTCAAAATATCTTCCTGGTTTCACTGGTATTTTGAGCAAAACACTTTTTTGGTAGTATTTTTAGTCGTATGCTTGCCTTCTGTAAAGATAGAAATTGCAACTTTTAAAAGTTCTTTGATTTGTTACAGCTGATATTTCTAATTTTTGAAATTAATTTTGGAAAGTGTTTTTTTGTTTATTTCTTCATATATATGAAAATTTTACCTATATGTAATTATGTCCGGTGCCCATGGAAATCAGAAGAGCATGTAGGTTCTTCTGAAATTGGAATTACAGTTTGTTATGATAATATTGAATGCTGGGAATCAAACACTGGTTGTCTGTAAACAAGTATTAACCATGGATCTATCTCTCTAGCCCCTTGAACTTATTTTATGGTAACACATTTTTTTTTTTAAAGTGTAGGATTTTTCAACCATGCCACAAATTGGTCACTTCCAATAGATAGCTTGTCGGTTTAAGTGTTAAAGTAGTAAACGAAACATGCTGTTCCTCGTGCACAAGTACATGCTATAAAACTCTAATTGTGTGTTCATGAGCAAACTAAAAGAAATTTTAAGAATGGGTCTGGAGAGATAGAGCCAAGGTTAAGGGCATTGGCTGCTCTTTCAGAGGTCCTGAGTTCATTTTCCAGCAACCACATGGTGGCTAACAATGATAAATAATGAGATCTAGTGCCCTCTTCTGTTGTGTAGGCACACGTGCAGGTAGAACACTATATACATAATAAATACATCTTTTTTAAAAAGACATGTGGAAAATATAAGATGGAAAGGAAACAAGTATCAGTAAGAAAATGTGGAGTCAAGGATTTTAGAAATGGTAGATTTAAAGTGCAGTTGAAGGATAGTTATTAGCAAGAAAATAAGTTGAGTCAAAAGTTTTGAGTCAGTGCACTAGCATGGTTCTGTTTCCAGGCGTTTGAGCAGTAGGCTCAGCTTTATTGGCCTTGGTATCCTTCTCATACACGTTGAGAGTAACTTACATTTTTGCTAAGCTGTCTGAAAGACCACTTAAAAAAAGTCAGTGCAACAAAATATTAGCACTTGTGGTTGGCTAACAGAGGAAAGCTGTTACTCTTCCTCAGATTATATAATACTCATTTCAGGGGCCCTCCTCGCCAAAGACAGCCTAGAGAGGATGGCAATGAAGAGGACAAGGAAAATCAAGGAGATGAGACCCAAGGTCAGCAGCCACCTCAACGTCGGTATCGCCGCAACTTCAATTACCGACGCAGACGCCCAGAGAACCCTAAACCACAAGATGGCAAAGAGACAAAAGCAGCCGATCCACCAGCTGAGAATTCGTCCGCTCCCGAGGCTGAGCAGGGCGGGGCTGAGTAAATGCCGGCTTACCATCTCTACCATCATCCGGGTAAGTGGGCATGCTTTGGCCTCTAGCACAAAAGAAACTAACAGTAATAAAGTAAGACAACCCATTTTATTACGGTGTTGTTCACTCTAATGCCAGTTAGACAGATGTCCCCCTTTAGATCCTAGTCTTGTAAGTTTTGACTGTGAGCTGCCTGCATTTCTGAATCAACTCTGAGATCTTGGCAAAAAGTTAAGCAAAGCCTTTTTCCCTGTGCTCTGAAGACAATGTTGTGCATTTCCAAGGTTTTGAAAAGTAGCCTTGCCAGGTGTAGTAGTGCCTACCCTTAATCCCAGCAGAAACAGGCAGATCTCTGATTTTGAAGCCAGCCTGGAAATCACAGGTCTGCTCCACTTAGTTTACATTTGGCTTTATTTGCTGGTTGTGGGAGTATTATCTTCTCCCCTCTGTCTATACTATACTAAGTGGCAGATGATCCCCCCATGCATTCACAGTGCATTATGCCCACTCCTGTTGTAGATCATCCTTAGGCCAAAGTAAAATCAGGTAGCTAAAATGTGATTGACATGACCCTACAGTGTGCTTCACTATCTGAAGATTTCAGAGGATGGTAATTAAATCAGGGTCTTTTCTTTGCAGTTTGGTCATCCAACAAGAAGAAATGAATATGAAATTCCAGCAATAAGAAATGAACAAAGATTGGAGCTGAAGACCTAAGTGCTTGCTTTTTGCCCGTTGACCAGATACACTAGAACTATCTGCATTATCTATGCAGCATGGGGTTTTTATTATTTTTACCTAAAGATGTCTCTTTTTGGTAATGACAAACGTGTTTTTTAAGAAAAAAAAAAAAAAGGCCTGGTTTTTCTCAATACACCTTTAATGGTTTTTAAATTGTTTCATATCTGGTCAAGTTGAGATTTTTAAGAACTTCATTTTTAATTTGTAATAAGTTTACAACTTGATTTTTTCAAAAAAAAAAAAGTCAACAAAATGCAAGCACCTGTTAATAAAGGTCTTAAATAATAGTCTGTCTAGTTTTGTCATAATTCAGTAACTTTCTGTCACTTCCAGATTCCAAAGTGTTTTGCAAATAAATAGGTAACACTGGTAATAACCCATTAATGGGAACATTTCCTGAAGATCAAAGTGTCAAGGTGCTTAATCTGGTGTCCATTTTTTTACTGTACAGATGGTTCATCTGTCAGGAATGCTCTGTAAGAAATTGGCTATAGAGGCTTGAGTCAGAAAGGTTTATTTATATAGTATTCTACCTGTGTGTGAGCCAGCAGGCCAGAAAGGGGCACAAGATCTCATTGTCGATGGTTGTGAGCCACCATGTGGTTGCTGGGAATTGACCTCAGGACCTTTGGAAGAAAAGGCAGTGCTCTTAACCTTGGAGTCATCTTTCCAGCCCTGGTAGAGAAGTTTTAGAGTGCTATGCAAGTCTTGGTGAGGTTTTTCTCTAGAAAAGCTCCATAGAGTACATTGGCATTGCCCTAAAGAACTGCTGGCTAGGGAAGAATGGCTGCTCTTTGTCAACCATGTCTTTTTTAATTTTTTAGGGCTATTCTTTGTAGTGGAACCTAATAAGAATTGGTGGAAGACTTCAGTCATTTTGTTGTAAATACACTGAGAGATATGTTAGTGTTGGCTAATAGCAGCCATGATAGTTTCTGAAAATACTGTTGCCAAGAGTAGCAACAAAAGAAGTTACTGTTAAGATATTTATAGGTGTGAGTGTATCCATAATGTAGACAGTATTAGTAAGACAATATTGAATGTGTGTAGGTGTTTGTGTTAATTTTGTAGAGAAACAACGGTGAGATGAATATACATATATGTATTAAAGAATTTACCAGGTCATTTTCATATTAAAGTAGTCACAACAGCTGGATCACCTGATAAATCTAGAATCTGGTAGTTACTCAGTCCTTGGAGCTAGGTGCCTCAGCAACCTTACCTCTTGCCAAGAACCTGGAAGGTTTCTGGAGAGCTTCCGTGAAAGACAGTAGAAGCTTTGGAGTACTGCTTCTGGTAACCAGCATGGAATCTGCTCAGCAGCAAAAGGGCAAACCCAGGGAGCAGTCTTCCTTCCACCGTGCCTGTTAATCTGCTCTGCTACAGAAGGTGCTGCCCCCAGTTTGGGATGGGTCTGACCATGTCAAGGCAATTAGGACAGGTGTCTCTTTGGATTGTGGTTCGCCATAGCCAGGGGACATGTGACAAATTGACATTAAAATTGACTATGGTCATAGTTGCTAAGGAAGATGACCAAGGGGATACAGTTTTAGAATGCCTTTGGATAACAAGGTGAAGTGACCAGATCTACAAGTCCAAGTGCGACTTGGGACAGAAATCCAAAAGAAAGGGTGTAAAACTAGGTGTTTTCATCAGTGGAAGTGAAGGGCGGGAGGAATTAATAAACAACATGGACAGATGTCATCCTATCTTAGATGGCTAGTGTCTGATGGATATCAGGAACCAGCTTGGAGTTGAGGTATGCTGATAGAAGTCTGCTGTGTGACAGACATGTGGCTAGTGGAGTTCATGGTCATGGCCAAGGAATAAATGGGGAGGACCAGAAAAAGATGTGATCCAAAGGGAGCTCAGACTCTGAAATGAAGCAATAGCATCAAAAACAAAGGTTAAGAATGTTACTGTGGGATGAGGCGTGGTGGTGTGGCACCTTTAAATTCCAGCACTTTGCAGAGGCAGGCAGAGCTGTGAGTTCAAGGACAGCCTGGTCCACAGCCAAGACCACACAGAGAAACCCTGTGGAAAAAGGAAAAGTTATTGCGCTTATTAATAACGAGGCTGCTGGTAAGGGCAGGCCTGGCTGTTCGTGCATACTGTCGTTGCCTGAGGGATTAGGGTTGCCGAAGTGGACAGCTAGCTTCCTGCTGCCTCTAATGGATGTTACTGCTGTGACAACACCATGGACAGGCACCTTATTTCAAAAAAGTTGGTCTGCCATAGTATCAGCAGGTTAGAATAGACTACTATAGTCTCACGATGTAGGTCAGGCTGGCCTTGGACAAGAGGTCCACCTGCATCTGCCCTTGCACTAGGACTATAAACATTTGCCACTGCACCCTGTAAGGGCTCACATCAATCCACAAGGCAGATCACAAACTCAAAATGGCTACAAGTCTTTGGAGATAGCAGCCCACTCCCAGGAACAATTTCCAGCAAAGCCACACCTAGCCTCTAAGCAGCCAAGTGGAGGCCCATGTTCATTAAAACCACACCATTTTCACAGGCCCTAGTCACCTTTTACCATACTTACTCTCCATGTCCAGTGAGTGTGAGTCCCATGTTGGCCACTCCAGACTGGTGTGCCTAGGCTTCTGACACCTGAGTCATCTGTGTAAGCTCTCTGCTACATGCTTTCCACCTTAGAACATAGAATGCAAGAGACGTAGCAAGGCCTGGTAGTACTCTTGAGGCAGGGGCAGGAGGATCTCCATAGCTCGATCTAGAACAGCCAGGACTCCATAGGCCCTGTCAGACTAATCTCAGTTCTTTGCAGAAGCCCGTGTCCTTTCTGTGTCCCACTGTTTGTTCCAGTTTCCTTTTCCTGGAACATGCTAGGCCACCATCCCAACCACAAGGTTTTTATGCATTTCCTTTTGGCTATAATAGTGTTCCTGCAGATAATCAAAGGACTTTTTCCCTCATTTCTTTAAACCCTTTGGTTTTGGAAGGCCATTTCTAATCCGTTTAAAAGTGGGATCTTCTGCCTGTGCACAGGTTCTCATGGTTTTCTGATTCCTTCTTCAGCTCATTGCTGGCACACAAATCATCTACATTATTTCCTTTCTGTCCCGGTAGAAGGTAAGCTCTTCAAGGGTAGGAGGTTTTATACTTTGCTTGCCAGATTCAGAACATAATATTGAAATGGGTTGAGAGTAAATGATTATCAGTGTTAAATAGGTTTGGCAGTGAGGTGGAGTGAGAGCTGTAGCCAGAAGGGAAGATGAATAATATGACTGTGTGGGTTAGACTGCTATTACATCATACTATAGCCTGGGGCCCTGAAGCTGCAGTTCTAAAGGTTGCCAAGTCCAAGATCAATTTAAGTTGTGATATGGCTTGACCTCACAAGAAAGGTTACTACCTTCCTGCTGTGTCAACAGGCAGAGAGGAACCCCACCCACCGAGGGCCCCACCCTTATGACCTCATCCATGCCAAATGGCTTCCTGCTATGGTTTGGATCTGGAATATACCCAAAAGGCTCACAAATTGACAGCAGCTCGCTTGCCCGTAGCACTATTTGGAGGGAGGGATGTATGTTGGGAGGTCACTTTACTAGGAGACATGCCTTCAAAGAGGATTGGTGTGTTGTTTTATTTGTTTTCTGTTTAGTGGGGGAGGGGGTTGTTTTTTTTCTTTAGTTTTTTTGAGACAGTTTCTCTATGTAGCCCTAACTGTCCTGGAACTCACCGTGTAGAGCAGGCTTGCTTCGAACTCAGATTCACCGTCTTTGCCTTCTGAGGACTGGGATTAAAGGCGTGTGCCACCACCATCTGGCCAAAGAGGACTGTGAGCCAGTCTTGTGTCTTGGACCATAAGGTAAAACAGCTTTGCTCTACCACATGTCTCTAATATGGCAGACTGTCTTACCATAGGCCCAGAAGGAAGAGGAAGAAGGGCCAAATGGTCATGAGCAGAAACCTGAAACAGCTAAACTTTCTCAAGTAGGTCATCTGAGGATTGGGCTAGGGACAGTGCTAGGCATTAAACCCCAGGGTCTCAAGCTTGCACACTACTAAACAAAGCACCCTACCTATCCCAGTTTGAGGGTTTTATTTCTGAGAGCTCACATGCACCCCAACATCACCAAGCACCATCACATAGGGAGCTAGGGCTTCAACATGAATGGGGTGAAGGCACTCCCTGACACAGTTCGCTGTACTGTATAGTTTGCACATTAACCAAGAGCCTCCTGAAAATGAAAATGTGGCTTAGTCAGACTGGAGTAAGATTTACTGTGGGTCTTATAAACCTAGAGGTCCGTAAAGTTGAGATGAAAGGATGGCTTGTAAGGGGATGGAGAAAAACCAGTCATTTTTAGGTTTGGGGGATCTGAGTGGAGGTGCTGAATATGATTATTATACATTGTATATAATGTATGAAAATTGTAAATCTTTTGTAGTTAAGGTGCCTTGTGTTGACTTTTTTCTTTTTGGCTGTCCTCGAACACAAAAGATTCTTCTGCCTCTGGAGTGCTGGGATTAAATATATGCACCACCATGCCTGGCTCTTAACTCATTTTGAGACCAAAGAGCCTGAATTTGGGTTCTGCTAGTGTCTTAAAAGCCTCATTTCTGAAATGAGGTTAACTGCACTGCTTCCTTCAGAGACCACTTGGCTGGCAACCTGGTAGACGTGAAATTTGCTTTACTAGACTCCTTTGTGCCTAGTTCTGACCTAGAAAACTAGGTTAGTGAGACATGGGAGAAGGAAAATGATATAGCATGACTGATGTTTCATACTAATGACTGATTAATAACTAATGACTAATGTTACATACTAACGAACTAATATTACATACTAATGAACCAATGTTTCATACCTCAGAAGGTAGGACTCCCATGGACACCATGACAAAGGGAAGCCAGAAATGCAGAAATGCAGATCAAATCTTAACAAAGCCTCTACCAAAAACTACTTCCAGGGTTCTTATAGGAGAAGATTAACTTTTTTTGTGGTTTTTTGAAACAGGGTCTCCCTGTGTAGACCAGGCTGTCTGTCTTAGAACTGGCTCTGTAGACCAGGCTGGCCTCCCAGGTACTGGGATTAACGGTGTAAACCCTGTCCCCAGGTATGTTGTATATGTGGTGCTAGGTTCCAAACTCGGGGCCTTGGATATGCTAACAAGAGCTCCAACACCGAACTACATCCTCAACCCCTGTTTTTTGGAGAGTGGATGTCCTTACGTAGCCTAACGCGCTATCTTCAAACCTTCAGCCCTCCCCCTTAGCTAGCACTGTATCTGCCACCATGTCCACCATGGAAACACCTATTTCAGTTTTTTGTTTGTTTGTTTTAAGGGTCTTAAAGTTGTGAGAGAATACTGCTAGAATCAACATTTTGCTATGGCTCAGTAAATGCTGGCTGTTGTAAAGTCCAACAGGTAACAGCCATAAAACTGACAAGCCATAGAGCCGGTGATGTGGCCCACTCCTTTAGTCAGTCCCAGCATTCTGGAGGCCAGCCAGGGCTATGTAAAGAGATCCTGTCTGGAAAAGACTGCATTAGAACAAACAAACACACTGTAGATGTGCTTAACAAGAGAAGGTGGCATGTATGTAGCCTTCCAATTACAGGGAACATAATTGAAGAGGAAGTCCAATTGCTCTGAAATATGCCACATTTACCTAGGGCACAGGCTCCCTAAGTGAGCCCATGCTGACAGTTGCTTGGCAGTGCTTCTAAGACAGACTTCTTCCTAGACTTGGGGTCCTGATAGCAGCTGCCCCAAGAACTGCATGGTGCTCCACGACTGCTGTGTTCTCACTATGACAGAATGCCTGACAAAAGCAACTTAGGGTTTACTCTGGCTGGCATTTGGAGGGTACAGGCCTATGGTGTCTTCACAGGAGCTTCAGGCAGCTGTTGGCGTGGCATCAGAAAGGGCACTCTTCTTATCATTAGACCGGTACGAATGAGAAACGTAATGATCTCAGGTGCTTGCATCCTTGGTCCCCGGTTAATGGTACTGTTGGGGGAGGATTAGGGAATGGCCTCTTTGTAAATTGCCTTGGCTGTGGTGTGTGTTATCGCAGCAATAGAAATGGAATTAATATAGACTGGGACTTTGGCCCGTAGAATACTGTTCTCCTCATTTAGGGTATATGTGTGGCGTATGTGTGCAGTGTGTGCATGTGAAGTGGACAGGTTCCTACTCCCAGGCGCTGTGTGCCTCAACTACCCTGTAACAGTCTTGACACACCAGAAGTTCACTTGGACCAGCCTCTCTGGCCAGCAAGCTCCCAGGATCTCCCCATTTCTACCTCCCAGTGACAGAGTCACAGGCGTGCAGTGATGCTGGTTTTTTACATACATGTTGTGATTCACACTGATGGTTACAGAGCTTGAGTGTCTCCTCAACCCTACAGTGGGTTTTCCCCTCTTAATGAACTCGGTCTAGAAACTCCATGGGGCTGGAGAGATGGCCCAGCAGTTAAGAGCATTGGCGTCCCTTCCAGAGGACACGGGTTCAATTCCCAGGACCCCCATGGCTGCTCACAACTATCTGTAGCTTTTGTTGCAGGGCAAAACACCAGTGGGCATTAGGAAAAAAAAAACAAAAACAAAACAGGGCCATGCCCAGCAGGTTGTCTCCTAGGTTAGTCTAGGTTCTATCAGGTTGGCAGTGTTAACCATCATAGGTGATTCCACGGACTTCACATCTTCATTTGCACTGGTGCTGGCTCTGTCCTTGCTCCCCAGTTTCTTTCACAGACATTTTCTTAGTAAGATTCTCAGTCCTCTTGAGGACTTACTGCTTGTAGTACCCAGACACCAAAAGAGGCATTGAAAGAGTAAGGGGTTGGGCATAGCCCTATGTTTGATTCTATAATCCAGGAGTGGTGATGCGTGCCTGCAGTTCTGACACTGGGGAAATAGAGGCAGAGGATCAAGGGCACCCTTGGCCACAGCAGTTCATTGCCAGCCTGTGATGTGTGATACCTAGTCTCAAAAAGAAGAAAGGCTTCAGGGATGATGAGAGGCAGGCAGAACATGAACACCCAGAGCTTAATACCACGGAGAGTTGACTTATTATTGAAATTAAGATGCTGTAAATCAGTCTGGAGTGTTATAACATGACATTGCATGTAACTCCCATAGGAACCACCAGAAAAATAGGTATAAAATAATACACAGAAATGGGGTTTTTAATGTGCTGTGAAAGCAACTAAATGTAAAAGGAGACAATGCAGGGAGTGGGCTTTAAAGTACATAGGAAAACAGTGAACGAGTAAGTGCCTCTCATCAGCAAGTACTTCCCAGAAGTAGGCTTAAAGTTTCCAAATGATAGAATTAATGATAATAAAAACAGCCATCCACTTATATGCTGTCTACAATAGACTCATTAGATTTCAGGATGAAAATGAGTGAAAGGATGGGAAAACATCATTGCCAGCTAGTCCCAGGACAGAAATAATATACATAAAGGTCTGCAAAAATTAAACACTGAAGAAGAAACCAATCAAATAGGCTAATGAAGCATATCAGCTGCTTTCCTTGTTGCTGCAACAAAGCACCTGACCCAAGCAACATAGTTTATTCAGCTCCATGGGCTTTTTTTTTTTTTTTTCTGTTTGCTTTAAGATTTATGCAGTATTCCGCCTGCATGTATGCCTGCAGGCCAGAAGACGGCACCAGATATTGTCATAGATGGTTATGACCCATTATGTGGGTGCTGGGAATTGAACTCAGGACCTCCCTGCCTTCTGTTGTTTGTTTTGGTTTTTGAGACAGTTTTTCTGTGTAGCCTTGGCTGTCCTGGAGTCACTTTGTAGAGCCGGCTGGCCTCAAACTCACAGAGACCCGCCTGCCTCTGCCTCTCAAGAGCTGGGATTACAGCCTTGAGCTGCCTGACAGGTCTTAGTTTCCTTTTCGCTACTGAGATAAAACACTCAAACCCAGCTTGGGGAGCGAAGGGTTTGTTTCACCTCTGAGGTTAGGAAGGGAAGTTGGTGACTGAGACAGAGGCACAAAGGCATGCTGTCCACTGGCTTGCTTTCCCCCCTATGTCTGTATTCAAGAAGCCAAAACAGGTGAATGCTTGTGTATAGCTGGCTTTCTCCTTTTTCCTCAGTCCAGGACCCCAGCCAGGAAAATGCTGCTGCTCTCAGTTAAGGGGGGGCCTCCTGCTATGACTTACCTACCATAGACATTTCCTTCCAGCCATGAATAGAGACTTCACTAAGTGATTCCGGATTCTGTCGAGTTGACACTATTAGCCAGGAATGAATAAACCGTTCTCAGAAGAAAGACAATGGCTAATAACTACTTGGGCATCCTTAGGTATCAGGGAAATGCCAATCTGCTTCAAGATTCCATTTCACCCTAACCAGAACAGCTATCAAGAAACTGAATGACGCTGGGTATAGTCCCAAGATAAAGGCCTCTGTGGGTTCCAAGAAGCCAGAGCTATGTAGCAAGACCCTGTCTCAAAAGGAGAGCAAAGAGGTGATACTGTAACTTGTTTATTGTGGTATCTTAAGATCTTAAGTTTGGATTGTAATGCGTAATTGTTATGTAAAACGGGGAAGTAAAATTGTGCTCATTAAATAATAATTTTAAAATGTACTCTGAAGTTGCCTAGTATTTTTTTTTAAAACATTTTTATTTTGTGTGGAGGGTCAGAGGACAACATGCAGGAGTCAGTTTTCTTTTTCCATCATTTTGGTCGCTGGGGTTGAACTCGGTTCACCAGGCATTGTTGCAAGAACCCTACCACTGAGCCAACTCACCAGCTCCTAGCCGTAGGATTTTTGAAGAGACTTTTTTATTAACTTATTAAAAGTTATTTTTATTTTCTGTGTACCTGTATTTTGCCTGCATGTATGTAGGTATTACCTGTGTGCCTGGTTCCTGTCAGAGGCCAGAAGTTATCAGATCTCTGCAACTGTAGTTACAGATTGATTTTAACCATGTGAGTGCTGAGACTCAAACTGGAACATCAGCAGGAGCCATCTTTCTCTTCCTCCACTTCCTCCTCCTTTTGTGGTAGTTGTTATTCCTGGAGCCCCAGGTAGCCTCAAATTGACTTTGTAGCAAAGGAGGCTGAGGATGGTCTTGAACTTCTCTTTCTGCCTTCGCCTCTCTCATGTTGGGATTTCAGACAGGTGCCCCACACCATACTTTCTTCATTTTATTTCTTTGTGGCAGTGTCTCACTGTAGCCTAGCTGGCCTGGGACTTGCTACGTGTGGCCCAAATCTCAACTTCTGAAGGACTGGAATACCCATGCCCAGATAAAAGAGCTTTGCCTGCTGGGCAGTGTTTTTGCACAGCTTTAATCCCAGCACTCAGGGAGGCAGAGGTGGGTAGATCTCTTGAGTTCCAGGACAGCCTGGTCTACAGAGTAAGTTCCAGGACATCCAGAGCTTCACACACAGAGGGAGAAAGAGAGAGAACCATGCCTGACTTCAAGCTCCTGCAATGCTAAGACGATTCTGTTGACATAAGGAAATCAGACAAAATATAAATACAATTTCTAAATTATTTGTTTTTCGGAGACAGGGCTTCTCCAGTTAGCCCTAGCTTTTCTGGAACTCACTCTGTAGGCCAAGCTAGCTTCAAACTCACAGATCCACTATAAACACCATTTTTGCTGAAGTGTTTGAGTGATTGTGGGGAGATCCATGTGCTCCAAGTGCATGTGGAGATCAGAGGACTACTTGCAAGAGTCACTTCTCCTTCCACTGGGTCCTGGAGAATCAAACTTAGGTCATCAGACTTAGCAGCAAGTGCTTCCACTGAAATATCTTGCAAGTTAGCGTGCACGTGTGTGTGGTTTTGAGAGAGAGAGGTTTTTTTTAAGATTTATTATTTATACAGCATGCTGCCTGCACGTGTGCCTGTGAACTAGAAGAGGGCACCAGATCTCATTATAGATGATTGTCAGCCACCGTGTGGTTGCTGGGAACTGAACTCAGGACCTCGGGAAGGCCAGCCAGTGTTCTTAACCTCTGAGCCACCTCTCCAGCCCGAGAGAGATCTTTCTAAATGCAGATACTAAACAGTTTCCAAAAGAACATGGTGCTAAAGGGACATGACACTGATGCTCAGGGTTGCGCTCACCCCAGATGTCTCTCAGAGGCCACCAGTATTGACCTGGAGGAGGGAAAAATTCAGATACAGGCTCACAAGATGTGACAAGCTTTGTAAACTGCCCTATGCTTTGAGTTAGGGACATTGCACGAGCATTCCATGCTAGTTATTTAAACTGACACATGAGTGTCATCCAGGGGCCTGAGGATCTAAGGAGCTGATCCTTGTTCCTGAATTGCTCATGCCTTCAGGCACTTATTCAAAGCAAGTTACTGAAGGAAAATACCATTGTGCTAGGTTTAAATTGCTCTATGAATGTTTTCTTCAAATACAACATATAGCACCAGTTTAAAGATACATACATAGGTCATGACATTACCTAAAAGAAAAGACATGAACGAGGCCCAATGGAAAAAAAATAGAAAAGGAGCTATAGGATTTCCAGATACCAAATATAAGAAGATAAAGCCATTGTGCAACACATACCTAGCAAGGAGAGAACTAGAAAACTGGCACGTGAATGAACTACACTGTTTCCATGCTCCCCTGATTGCCACACTGAGGCTTGGTTGGTTGGTTGGCTGGTTGGTTTTGTTTTTTTTGAGACAGGGTTTCTTTGTATAGCCTTAGCTGTCCTGGAGTAGCTTTTTAGACCAGGCTACCCTTGAACTCACAGACTTTCCTTCCTGTGCCTCCCTGTAGTGCTGGATTTACAGGTGTGCACCACCACGCCTGGCAGGCATAGCTCTTAACTCTCAGTAATAACTCAGAATGTGACGGTATTTGTAGAAGAATGAGACAGCTGGACACCTGTAATCAGAAAATACAATATCCAAAGAAAAGTCGGGAAGCAAGTTTAAAGGCTGACTAAAGACAGTTAAAGATAAAATCAGCTCACCAAGGGGTTGAAGAAGGCAAGTCTCGAGGTAGGGAGGTTGCTTTCATAGAAGTAGCATTTATGCTGAAACAAAGAGACTAAAGACTCCACCCAGAAAATTCTTTAAACAGTCCAGCTATCAGGATACAAAATCAGCTAACAATAAGCAGGAGCTTTCCTGTATACAAATAAATACATAAAAGCATGTGGAAAAAAGAAATCAGGGAAACAATTCCACTACCATCACTTAAAGAGAGCAATGGAAGAAGAAACCCAACCAAATTGCTGCAAGACTTGAATATAAACTTTAAAACACAAGAGAAACTAAAGACAACAGAAGAAGGAAGATTTCCCTGCACTTGCAGGTTAAAAAGCATAAAAGTAAGAAAATAACTATCCTAATCAGAGCCACCAGCAGATTTACTACAATCCCCATCAAAATCCCAAAGCCATTCTTCACAAAAGTAGAAAAAGGCATTAGCAACTCTTGTGGAGAAGCTGGGAATGCAGCTCAGCTGGGAATTCCAGCATGCACATAGCCTTAAGTCTGGCCCTGGTCCCTAGCACTACCTGGAAGAGACAGGGTAGTGCATATGCCTAAAATCCCAGAACTCGAGAGGAGACAGGAGAATCACAAGTTCTCGGACCCTGTCTCAAAGTAAATTTTGCTGAGCTAAAGAAATGGGCCAGTGGTTAAGGGCACTGGCTGCTTCTTCCAAAGGACCCAAGTTCAGTTCCCAGCATCCACTTCACCTGGTTCACAGCCACCTGTAACTCCAGAGTCTCTACTGCTCTGCTCTTCCAGCCTGTGTTGGTACCTGCACTCCCATGGCATACATCCATACAAACACATACACATAAATAAAGAATTTTTTCAAAGCCTTTTAAAAATTTTGCTGGGCCCTTAGGAAGCAGGGGTAAATCTGTGAGTTTGAGGCCAACTTGGTCTTGATCTATAGTGCAAGTTTCAGATTATCCAGGGCCACATAGACCCTGTCTCAAAAAAAAAAAAAAATATCCAAGTAAAAAACAGGAAATCACCTTCATTATACCTAATAAGCACGGGATGCTGGAAATTCCCATGTTCAGGAGGAACCACACAGTTCTCTTCAGCGTGCATTAGTCATTCTCAAACTTGAACATGCGGTCACCGCATGGAGGTCTTATCAAAATGCCACGCTTCATAGGAGACCTGGGTGGGGACGGAGATGGTGAGTGGCCGACAGGTGACACAATGAAGGAATCTGAGGTGTCGTCGGACACGAAAGTCGAGTGTCTTTATTTCCTGGTGAGAGTGAGGACGATGACAGATGCAGTTAGCAAACGCTGGAGGTTCCTTCAAACTTTTTATTTATTTTTCTTTCAATAGCAAACATACAAATGGAGGGGTAGAGCGGGGCCCGTCAGCAGATGGCACACCCCAACATCAGAGCTCTCCTTGCCCATGAACTTGTTCGGAGAGAGGTTAAAGCAAATCCAGCCAGCATTTCAGTTGCATCTCTACCAGATAAGGATCAAGAAAAGATGTCTTAAAAAGCCTACACTCAGTGTCATTCCCACACAGAGTAATAGTATTATGTAGCACAAAAATAATAACGTCTTGAGCTTGTCTCATAGCCATATGTTTTTCAAGCATCTTCCCAGGCTATTGCTTATTGGTCCATTCCCCCAGGGCCTGGGACTTCAGGAACTGAATGCAAAGCTATGCTCCTTCTAAAATCAAAGGGTACAACTTGCCAGTTTTATTTCTGGGACTCTGTTTCCTAAAACGGGACTGGCAATAGCTTTAGAACCATCCCCTTTGAGTGTGAGCCTCGTCTTCCTCGGTCCTTGCCTGATCCCTCAGCTTTGAGGTTAAAACAGTAAACAGTGAACTAGCCATTTGAATGGGGTTGCTTCAGGAGACACCGGGAGACCACATTCCCCCAACTTTGAGCTTTCAACTCCTTCAGTTTCTTCCACATACTTCCTCCCCATCCTCCCATACCTCACGTTTTTTAATCAGTGTGTAAAATGGTTGCATATTTCATCAAGGTGCATGACCCTCTGCCCTTCCAGTCTCCAGTATGGATAGAATGAGCTCCTATAATGTCACCCCATTTTCAGGTCTCGTCCTTGCATGGAGCTGTCCTCTCTCACAGCCTGCCCCTGACAGCCGTAAGATACAGTATATTCTGCCTCCACATTCCCCCACCAAGTTTTGAGCCTCCTTAGCTCTCAGACTCTGAAGAGGAGACAGGAAACTTCCTGCCAGCATTACAAACAAATGCCAAGGGCTGCTAAGTACCAGACCTGGGGAGGGGATATCTGTGTCACCCTGGATTTCATAGGTTTCTTGTGTTAGTCAGGCTGCATGTGACAGGATTCAAAGTCAAAATCATTAAGCACAAAGGGACATTGATGGCAAGGATGTGGGCGTCTCCTCCAGTGGACTGGACTCCGGAAAGGCAGGAGGTGGACTTCCTTCTGGTCTAGCCTCTCCCCCACCCTTTTCTGGTAGGCTCCTTCCGCCCTCAGCAGCTCCCTCAAATCTGAGTGTAGGCCTCAAGGAGTTACCCCTGTATGAAGCACACACTGCAAAGGAGCTGTGTGAATTCTGATGTCCACCAGGTCAACTCACTCACTGTGTTTGGGTGGAGTCTGGGCATTCCTTTCTAGATGCCCACCTGAGGCCAAGAGCCACCTGATGGCCTCAGGCACCCAGACAGCGCTCTGCAGTGGGTTTCACAGCTCAAGAGGCCTCACTTGGGGAGACCTGTTTCCGGCTGCCACCAATCAGAAGATTAGCTGGTCAGCAGTTTAGCAGGTGTGTGATTATCTGACCATAGCACCTCTCCCGTCAGCTGCTCCCCTCCTCCCACCCCACTGGCAGCTGTAGTGTTTTGGTCTTTGCACCTCAAGGCTGCAAGGTCAATCTTGAGCATGAAGCAGTTGCTTGGTGGGTGATGTGCTCACAGACTAAAAGTGGAAAAAGCCGGTGCTAGCCGGCTAGCTAGGAAGGCTTGTGGGAGGCAAGAGAAAGATAGTGGTGGACACCTCTTCCCTGGAGAGGGATAGATCTGGAGAGGGCTGGGTGGCAGAGGCCTGCAAGTGAAGGCAGAGGCCATCACACTGGCTGGGGACACTGAGGATGCAGGACACTGTTGTCCCTCTGCTGGTCTGGGCTGGTTTCCCTCAGTTCCTTGGAGGCCTTGACCTTTTCTAGAAAGTCATATCTGGGCTTCGAGACCTTGTTGCCTGGCTGCTGCACTTTTGTGTGACTGGGACTCTGACAGTCACTGCAGAAGTAAGGTGAGAACTGAGCTGAGGGCTTCGGAGTTGCCTGGGGGCAATCCTTCTTCCATGTCCCTCTCCATTTTTTACCTAGGGAGCTCCTACAGTGTTCCCTCACTTGGATGTAACCCAGCCCCCAGTTGGGCCTCACAGAGACTATCCTTTTCCTCAGGAAGGCTCCGAGGGAGGGCCTAGAACATTCGACCTATGGGATGGTCTCTATTTCCGGGGTTCCCTCACCCTGAGGCCCTGCTCCCTCACTAAGCCAGGCTTCAGGTGGCCTCCAGGGGTAGCTGTGGTCTCCCCTCATGGAAGTCCTGGCAGCACACTCCAAAGTGGGGCAGGCAGAGATCCAGAGCAGGAACCCTATGTGCTTCCTGCTCCGCCTGTGCCCCAGAACCCACCTCCATAGCCCCAGGAGTTGGCTCTGACCTCTCTAGCCCAGGCCCCACCCTAGGCGCGTGGGAACACACAGGATGACATCACACTTGGGGGCTGAATGTTCACTTCTCTTTCCAAAAAGTACCAAACATACAGTCTAGATGTGGTAGGGGACAGGGCCTGGCTGGGAACCTGGACCTTACACACCCAGGGGGCCCTTGATGGAAGCGGGCAATTTAACAACAGGTCTGCAAGTCAAAAGAGAGAAGGCTGGTTAGTGGGATGAATGAAGATACAGGAGATGGGGACTGCAGAGTTCAGGCCCAGGCACCCTGCCTATGGCTAGATTCCTATGGCACCCTGCCTGGGGGCCCTTCCTGGGGGTGGAAGTGACACAGTTTGACCTCGTGACCTGTATGGGCATCCAAACAATGTTGAACAATTAACTGCCAGGGCCTGAGGCCTGCTCTCACAGACAAAAGAGACACAGGCCTGCAGGTCTCTCTGAAGCTCAGTGTCTTTGTGTGTGTGATGTGGGGACAGTCCTTAGCCCAGAGGATTTCCTCTGTGTGGCCTCTGTGAGGAGTGAATGAAGTATGAAGAGCCGCCGGGCACAAAGAGCTATGTGCTGAGATCCTTCTGCTGGTTCTCAGGGCCCCCCAGGATATACTAGGCAGATGGCCCTTTCCAGCACATAAGTGGGCAGGAGAAGGAGCCAGTGGCCCAAGCCCCGTGTACCCATTCTGGTGTAGACAGACCAGGCCTGGTTCTTACTGGGTGACATGTGTGGGTTGGGTCTGGCCTCTGATCTCTTTGAGTATCTGAGTCTGGGACTCAGAGCCTGTGTCGAGGACCAAGTGCTTGGGAGCTTCAAACTGAGTTCAAGGGATCTGTACCCTATCTGCCCCTGCCCAGGGTACTATGTAGTCTGGCTGGAGTTCTGGGCGAGGGGGTTGCTGGGCAAAGGGGCTGGGCAGGACAGGCAGACTCAGACGTACTCTCGGGCAGCAGTTGAGGGTCCAGAGCGATAGGGCTGTGGGATGCTGTTGGCTCTCTCGGGCTCTGGACACGTGCAGCAGAGAAAGGAGCCTCCCAGCATGGCCAGGCCGGCAGAGGCCCAGCCGACAAACAGAGCTGGGCCAAATTCAAACCTGTAAGAGAAGGACTGTATCAGACTGCAAACCCCAGGCCTGCCCCTGCCCCAACCAGCACCAGGTAGACAGAGGTCAGCACACAAGCCCACAGGCCTCCTTCTCTCCAAATAGACTAGGGTGAGTGCTCACCCCATGTCCCTCCCCACCAGCTCAAGCCTCGGGTGGGCAGTTCAGGCTCATTTCCTCATCTGGTGGCTACAGAGATCCAGATGTTTGCAGCAAAACAATCTGCTGTCTTCTTTCCTCTTCAGGTCTGGTCTATGGAACAGCATCTAGCCAGGTCTGCTCCTTACTGCCCTCTGGAGATGGTTGCCTGGCCTTCTGGGCTCTCCACACCTAGCCCTTCCAGCCAGCCATCTTGGTACGGGTTTCCCCTCCTGGAACACCTTCCCAGCTCTTTCTCTACATTCAGGACCAGTTCATACAGAGCCTCCCGACTGGGGGACTTGCCTCGTTGTTCCCCTTCACCCCGCTACAGGCTCACCTCACCCCTCATCACAACCCCCACTAGGGGGCGTCTCTGACCTGTAGGGCAGACAGAGGCTTAACTGTGTTCTCAGGACCCAGCCAAGGTGTCCCTGAAGAAATGGATGGTTTTAGTGCCAGACTGGCACCTTGGGTTAGACCTTGCCTGACAGGTCTTTATGCTGTGGCTGCCCACACAGGGGACAACTCTCTTGTCTGAATCCTCCTTCTCTGTCTCCTCCATGGAGTCTTCCCATGGAGACAGACCAAGCACCCTTTCTTTCTCATCCCCATCCACCCCAGAGTCGGCAGGACATCTTTGTTCCTGGCTGGGCTGAGAGGAATGGAAGAACCAGTTACACCCAGGCCCTACTAAAAGCCCCTGTCTACCCCCCTACCCACCCACCCACCCACGACTTTGCCTTTACAAATTCTGACCAAAGTAGCTCCCAATTCTGTGTTCCACTTCCTGCCGCTACCTCCTCAACCAGAGCCCTCGGCTGGAGGCAAGGCCACGGCCACTCCGCTGGACTGGGCTGTCCCTCTCTGCACACAGCAGAGGGCAGTCGTGGCCTCACCCAGGATGAGGGGCAAATTCTCCTCCCCGCTGCTGGGTCTTAACATAGCTCCCCATTTTCTCGAGCCTCCTCTACCCAGCTCCCCCTTCCTTGCTCTACTACTGCCTCCTGTAGGGAGCTGTCTTGGTCTGCTGTCACCAATGGAATTAAAGCAAGCCCAGGTGTACTGAGGCCTGGGAAAAACCTCTTTCCTGATCGCCTCTTGGATCCTCACAACCACAGGAAAGCAAGCTGGTCCTGGCATGAAAAGGTTAAGTCACAAGTGACCCGGGTCACCCAGAAAGAACACAGATCTAGAGAGAGCTAGATCTCAGACCCGGAGTTAGGACACTGGACTCCCCAGGGGCCTGCCTGTACTAGGATGTCCTCGGAAGGTCTCCTGTCCCTCCCAAGGGCCTGGCCACACCCCACATGGCTCTCCTTTCTTAGAAACTAGCTGGGGCCTGTTCCCTAGTTCCCTATTTCCTCTCCTAAGTGACATCTGGGGCCAGAGGAGGACAGATAGGAGGGAAGCTTAGCTCCGGCACTCACCTGGCGTTGACAGGTGTGCTAGGGTTGAAGAATTCCTGGGTCACCAGGGTAGCATACCATGAGACAGCGGTCAAAGTACAGAGACCTAAGGACCAAGTAGGGGTGCTCAGCTCTGCCTGGCCCAGCCAGCCACCAGAGGTAGCCTAGCTGCATAGTGAAGAAGGGAGAAAAGGCACTCACCAGCCAAGAGGAAGAGGGCACCCCCAGAGATGGCCACACGGCCCTTGGCAATGGGGTTGCTGTCTCCAACCCGAGTACACTTCATGCCCACGACGCTGAGCACCATGGCCACAAAACCCAGGAGCACCGCCACCACCATCAGGGCCCTCGCTGACTGGATGTGACCTGAGGCAGTAGGAGAAGGGACTGAGCAGGCGCGGGGAAGTAGGAGACGGGGGGGGGGGGGTCAAAAATAGAGGGTTGGACCAGAAATGGGAGGAAGCCAGTGTGGGAAGGGCTTAAGTGGAAAGCCAATGGAGCCTGAGCACTCGCCCGTCTGTGAGAAGACACAATGAGTATATGAGGATCATCACCGCTGACCCCATTTCCCACTGGCCCTAACCGGCTCCTCTGGATGGTGCTAAGGGAAGGGATAGTTTGGATCTGCTCCTCTGCTGCTTTCTCTCGGGCCTGGTGTACCCTCAAGCAGCAGGAAATAGGGCAGGGTGCCGCTCAGGATACCGCCAGAGAAAGAGCTGAGAGTGTGTGAGGACAAACTAAGGCCAGCTTGGTCCCAGTGGCAATGCAGTCAGCCACTTATGGAGCTGAATGCCCGCTTCTCTATGAACGTGTTGGTGAGTTCTAGGCCACAGGCAGCTCGGGAGACTTGAGTCCCCAAGGGAGGCCAGTGATCTGCCTGGACCAGTGTGAAGTGGGACTGGCTAGTGGCAGTTCTGCTCAGGGCCCTGTTGGAGTACAGGTGGAATAACCCCAAGGTCAGAAATGTAATGGTGTCTGACTCTGTGTATGTGTGTGTGTGTGTGTGTGTGTGTGTGTGTGTGTGTGCGCGCATGTGCCGTGTTCTATCGCTGTGTGTCCAGCTGTGTGAGGTGTATAATCTGGGCATGTGTGTGTATACATACATCTGTGTCTATCAGTATGGAATATGGAGAGAAGAGGAGCAGAGGGTGTTAACAGGCTTCTGGAGCCAGACTAACCTCACTCCACCTTCCCATGACCTATGTATTAGTGTCCTGGTTACACAGGAGAACATCAGAATGCAAAAGGCTCCGTGAGTTGCAGGGCTATGATGTCAGGACAGGGAGCCCAAGCTGCCGGCCTCGCAGGCTCCTGCTTCCCCAGAGCCCAGGGACCTGCTGGCCTGGACTCTCCAGTGTACACGGGACAGTAGTTAGGAAATCACACAGGGGCTGGAGCATGTGGCCCAGCGCT
Source organism: Psammomys obesus (assembly GCF_907164565.1). Lineage (NCBI taxonomy): Eukaryota > Metazoa > Chordata > Mammalia > Rodentia > Muridae > Psammomys > Psammomys obesus. The sequence goes on along the minus strand of NW_026591598.1, from coordinate 275,950 downwards.
GAGGGCACACACCATGAGAAAGCTTGCCCTAAACCTCCCCAGCCCAGCCAGTGTCCCCTCCCAGGCTCCCCCACTTGAGGCCTACCGTCCAGGGCCAGAAGCGAATCGTAGAGCTTGCATTGCACCTGCCCGGTGCTCTGAGAGGCGCAAGACATCCACAGCCCTTCGTACAGGCCCACGGCGGTGATGATGGCATCGCCTGCGTAGGAGGACTGCTTCCACTGCGGCAGGGCAGTGCTGGCGATGATGCCCACCCAGCCGCCCAGGGCTAGGAAGTAGCCCAGGAGCTGGAGGCCCGAGTTGGCCATGGCGCCGGAAGGAGTCTGAGGGTTCCAGGGCTCAGAGGTCTGAGGGTTCCAGGACTCAGAGGTGGGCCAGGGTCTGGAGCAGTGCTGCGGTCATGGTAAGGGCTGGGACAGGGGAGCTCAGCAGCCCAGGAGGCTGGGAGGAGACAGACGGCTGGCTGGCCAGTCTCAGAGTCAGCCCCGCAAAGGCAGTGGCTGCTGGATTCCAGAATGCAGGGGGCGGCCCAGGGGCTGGAAAAGGCCAAAACCCGCCCACAGCCAGTCCCCAGGAGAGCTCTTGCCCAGCTTCTTCAGGGTGGATGGCAGAACCTAGTGCCCAAGCTGGGGTACCCCTGCCCTCCCTGTCTCAATACGAAGGACAGGAGGGGCTAGGAGGAGTGACCCTTCCCCTCAAGGCCTTTCCAACCAGGGAATTCCCTGCTCAGGAGTGTGATTCCGGTGCCCAAGGATTCTCCTAATCCCTTCAATAAATGCAGGTTCAATGATTGGCTTTGCTGTGCTTTCGTGTGCCTGATCTGAACCTGGGGTTTCTTGCCCACTGATTTGAGGACAGAAAAGGAAAGACAATTTAGTTACAGCGGGAAAAACTAGAGTTAGTGGTGTGTGTGTGTGTGTGTGTGTGTGTGTGTGTGTATGGAAATGCCTTGTACGGGTATGGGTATGCCTTGTATGTGTGAGGCAAGCTTTCTACCATGAGAGTTAGTTTTGGGGTAAGGGCTCAAAGACCAGATGTGCAGAGACTAGACTAGACATGAAGAGTTGGGGAGAAAGAGTCCTGGGGTATCTGGGAGCCATGTCTATCAAAACAGAAAAGGCCAGAGCAGGGACATGTGCTGTAGGGTCTGTTTAGGATCTAAGGGGTCAGAACAGGGACCCCACAGCCACTGGGATGGTGGTGGCTGCAGGCTACCCTCAGACGTGGTGCGGGGTCTGGGAAGACCTGTGCCAGCATCTGGTGTGGACTTGGAGGAAGGAGAACCGCTCAGCCAGTTAATCCCTTTGCTGGCTGGTTCAGCAGCTCCTGCTGGGACTTGGGACAGCAGGCCCTGGCCCCTAGCTCCAGAAGAGCCTGGCGGGGGCAGCAGCCTCTGCACATTCCTGGGGTTCAAGCTGCCCCCTTCTAGACCCCTGCCTGCCCCTTCTCACTCAGCCCTCAGGAGCAGGGAATGTTTAACTCCCCTGGGTCTCATTAGCAATCCTCTCACGTTCATTTTAGGCCTACAGGCTTGGCATGGGTGCAGGAGGAATGTCACACCCCTGCTCCCATTCTGGCCTGCCTGCTGGCCTCCCAGCCGCCTCCCTGCATCCCCTGCATCCCACTGCCTTTCCTGAGCCACAACATGGCCAGCTCCCTCCCCCACCACCTCAGCCCCCACTGCAGGACAAACCCCCAGCCTGCTGCCTTGCATTCTTCACGTGGGTGCCTGGCACTGTCAGACAATGGCAAGCCTGTGTGCCTGCTCAGGGCGTGGGCCCCTGGTATGGCCTGTAGCTCCAGCTTCTAGCTAGGGGGGACCTGGGAGAAGCTGGACAAGGGGTGAATGCCGTTTGGTAGACAGTGCCATATACTAGGTCCCTGTGACTTCCTGTGTACATGGGACCTGGTTTGCAGGGTAGCCTGCCAATCCCAGAATACAGTGAGGTCCAGAATGGGAACAGAGAAAATGTGCTGACTTCAGATTCTCCTGCCATGAATGATTACAAGACAATAGGGGAGGTTACGGGAGCCCAGAGTGAGGCAGGAGATACAGCTAAGACTCCCGGGCAGGGGAGGCAGGCAGTGAGACCCTGCTGACCTCAAAGCAGCCCTTGCAAGGAGGCAGGTAACTGGGATGTGTGCGGTGCTGGTTTCTATGGCCGCTCCCCCACCTTTGCCTTTTGGAAGGAAGGAGGGGGAGAGATGGGGGTGCCTCATAAGATGCTCCCTACAAATGAGAGGACTATGGAGACTCAGTCACGAAAGGGACACTGTTTTGCCAAGCTGGGATGATGACTCTACACAAGCTGCTGTACCGGCCAGACAAGGCCCTCTGTCCCAAAGGTGGGTCTTGGCCTTCTGCAAAGGCTTCTCTGTGGGGAGAACCAGACCTCATTCTGACCTGGGGAGCACAGTGGTCAGATATGCGAGTTCTGGAGCCTCAGGGCCACACAGAACACTAGCTGTGACTCCTGTCTACAGACAAGTAAGAACTGAGATAGAAGGGAAGATAGTTGCTGTCCCCAAAGCTAATGTGATCCAAACATAAAGCCTGAGGGGCAGCTGGTTGCCTGTCTGTTAGTGTCTCCATTCGGACATCTCCCAAGTCCCATTCTAAGGACCCTGCACCTCCATGATTCTTTTCTTTCTTTCTTTCTTTCTTTCTTTCTTTCTTTCTTTCTTTCTTTCTTTCTTTCTTTCTTTCTTCCTTCCTTCCTTCCTTCCTTCCTTCCTTCCTTCCTCTCTCTTTCTCTCTTTCTCTCTTTCTTTCTTTCTTTCTTTCTTTCTTTCTTTCTTTCGTTCTTTCTTTCTTTCGTTCTTTCTCCTCTCTGTCTCTGTCTCTCTCTGTTGGAGAGACAGGGTTTCTCTGTTTACCTTTGGCTGTCCTGGAACTTGCTCTGTAGACCAGGCTGGCCTCAAACTGAGATCTGCCTTTCCCTGCTTCCAGAGTGCTGGAATCAAAGGTGTGCGTCACCACTGCCCAGCATAAAGCTTCCATGAGTCTGACATCTTCCCATGGATCTCTTCCAGTTGCTTTCCCCTTTGTCACTTGAGGATTTGGGTCTGTTCTACCTAAACATGCTCTGCTTTCCCAACAGGCTTCCTCCCCAAACCTGCTCCTCTACCAATGTCCCAAGCCTTTGCCCAGGGTAGCTTTTCTGCCCTCTGCCCTAGGGAGCCCACCATTGTTGGTGGCCCTGCAGCCCAGTGACTCTCAGGCATGCAGAGAGAATCTATGGCTCAAGGTTCCCAGCTCAGCCTCCGATCAGAGCTGATGGGAAATGCCTGGGGCGGATACAAGTCATAGTTTAAAAAAAATAAAAAATAAAATGCTTTCACTTCCGGAGGGTGCTGGCTTTTCCTTGGCTGCTGAAAAGTGTATGACGTTAGCCAAGTCCTCAGCTTGTCTTAGATTCCGCAATTGAAAAATAGGGGTGATAGCACTTGCCTGTCTGGTTGATGAGGTTATTAGGATCATAAATTGTCAGAACTGTGGCTGCTCAAAGCTGTTCCCAAGATATTGGCCTGAGGATGGACCTTTCCTGGTGCTGCTTCCTCCTGGTATGGCAAACTGCTTAAGGCTGGGAACCGGCTGCCAAGTCTTTTCCCCACTGTGTCCGGCTGAGGGCGGCCTTGGCAGACATGTATTGATCATTGATGGGTTGGTATGAAGATTCATTGGTTTTGCCTGTCTCATAATGAAACTCCGGGGACTAGTCCACTGCTCTCTCACATGGCTGGTTAAGAGGGTCTGATTCAGTCGTTTGCAATCTCTTACTTTCCCTGCAGTTGCCATGGAAAGTTCGAGGCTTAGAAGTGGTGCCAGCGTTATACCCCTGACTGGGTAAAGTTCCCTGCACCACAGGCTCAGGACAGAAACGACTCACCTTGGGCCACACAGCAAAGAAGCCTGGTGACCAACTTTGTGCTACCCGCAGCTGCTCTGCCTGCCCAGGCATAGTGGAGCATGCCCCCACACTGCAGTTGGCACATTGTTTTCCCCCTTCCTGGGGCCCATAAACAGCTTGAGGCTGCACAAGGAGTCTCGGGTGTTCCTCTGTCTAACCAGGGCAAGGAAACCTCACAGTACATGGGGCAGTCCGACGGTGCCTTCCCTCCTTGGAAACAGCACTGTGCGCAGATCTCTGGTGCCCAACCCCCCAGCTCTGCAGCTTCCCTGGGCTTCAGAGACCAATGAGTGTCATGCTTTTATCTGCTCTGGCTTTGCTGAGCTGCTCCTTATGCCCTGTGACACTCCCACAGGCTGTCTCCATCCTGAGCAAGCTTCCTCATATTGCTGAGGTGCTCTTCTACATGTTTTCCTAAACACGGAGCAAGCACACACAGCTGTAGCTCAGTTGGGACCCTGCCATCACCCACTGCTCCTGGAGGAGCCCCCCTAGCCTAATTAGACACACTTACCTTGGTCCTATTGCCACTAAAAACATCTTACCTTGCCAGGCATGGTGGCACATGCCTCTAATCCCAACACTCAGAAGGCAGAGGCAGGTGGATCGCTGTGAGTTCGAGGCCAGCCTGGTTTACAGAGCCTGTTCAGGACAGCCAAGGCCAAGAGAAACCTTGTCTCAAAAAAACCAAACCAAAACAAAACAAAAAACAAACAAACAAAACACCCAACTAAACAAAAGAAAGAAAGGAAGAAAGAAAGAAATCGTAAAAGGCATCTGCCCCAATATGGAAACTTCTGGAAAACGAGGCCAAGGCCAATGTGGAGTTCTGTAATGTGGAATTGCTTCTATCATGTCAGGTGCTGTGTGAGAATTCTTTTGCAAGTGTTCTTGGGCATCTTAGCCTCAGCATATGTGTTACCTCCCTGTCCCGGTGGTCACATGCTTTCACGTTCAGGAGCATCACTCAGCTCAGTGCCCAGGCCGGCTCCAAGCACACACACCCCCTTTTTTTTGAGACAGGGTTTCTCTGTGTAGCCTTGGCTGTCCTGGACTCACTTTGCAGACCAGGCTAGCCTCGAACTCACAGCACTCCTCCAGCCTCTGCTTCCCCGAGTGCCAGGATTACAGGTGTATGTCACTACCACTCAGCTCCATGCTCCTTTGATGTATCCTTTAGTCCCTCTGTGCAGACCAGGTCAGACAGAGGGATCCATGATGGTAACAGGAGCAGTGGGCATTCCACCAGCACACGGACACACTATCTCAGCTTGAGAGGTGGTCTCCCCAGCCCTCCAGCTCCCCCTCTGCCTCTGCACCAAGCTAACTCCTAAGAGTTGCTCTTCCTCTGACTCTCCCGTGTTCACCTCTTGTGTACACCATCTCACCAAAACATCTCTGGGAAAGTCTCCCTGACTTGCCAGTTGTCAGATACAGAAATAGACCCTTAGCCCCTCCCCCTTTTTTTCTTATTTGGAGACAAGGTCTCACGTAGTCTAGGCTGGCCTCAGACTCACTCTGTGGTTGCCTGGCCCTGGCCGCTAATCCTCCTGTGTCCACCCCTGAAGTGCTGGGGTTACTGGCAACCACCATCATTCCAGGCTTTCAGTAATCAGTTGTTTTTTAATTGATTCATTTTACATCCCAATCTTAGCCCCCTCCCTGTCTCCTCCCAGTCCCACCTTCTCTACTTCCTTCTATCCGCTTCCCCTAATCCTTATCGAGTTTCCTGAATTTGGGAAAATCTTAGGGTCAATCACACCCCAAGTGCAATGGGTGAGCCTCGCCCTGGGGAAACCACCTTCCTGCTCATGATGTCTCCCCTGCCAGGTAACTATTAATCTTTTTTTTTTTCTTTTCTTTTTGTTTTTTTGAGACAGGGTTTCTCTGTGCAGCTCTGGCTGTCCTAGACTCACTTTGTAGACCAGGCTGGCCTTGAACTCATAGAGACCTGCCTGCCTCTGCCTCCCTGGGTGCTGGGATTACAGGTGTGCACCACCATGGCCAGCTCAGTTATCATCTTTTTGAAAATTATTTATTTATTACTTTTTAAAAATGTGGGTTGGCGTTTTGCATGGATGTTTGTATGTGTGAGGGTGCTGATCTCTTGGAACTGGAGTTACAGACAGTTGTGAGCTGCCATGTGGGTGCTGGAAATTGAATCCTGGTCCTCTGAAAGAGCACTCAGTGCTCCCAATCGCCGAACCATCTCTCTAGCCCCTCAGTTCTCATCTTGTTCAGCCTCTGAACACCGTTTGTCACTACTGCCTTGATCTGCACAGCTTTGGGATTGACCTGACTGAGGCAATGGGGAATGAAGAAATGACAGACCCGTGCATACAAAACCTGGGATCCGGTGGGCTGTGTGTTCTCTGGTGGGCGCCCTGCAAACTCAGTGTGTGTTCTCTGGTGGGCGCCCTGCAAACTCAGTGTATGAAGTACAGCACCAAGGAGGAAGGGGGCAGGTTAGTTCATCTCAGGAGGAGGGTCTCTGTAAAGGAGTGGTCACTGGGAGGAGGATTCTGGGGTGATGTGCTGTACAGTCAACATCCAGGATGAGGAAGCTGCAGCTGAGGCTTTCTGCAGGTGCTGGTTTTAGCCAGAGGTCAGCAGGTTGTCATCTGTCCTCAGGCCAGGGGAAGGCCTTGTCATCCCATGGGTCTGAGGCCTTGGGGGTTTTGATATGGCCATGCTCACGCTAACAATAAACATTCACTTAGGACTTCATTGGCTCCCCACACACTGCTCAATTCCTTCTTGAAATGCCCTCACATGGGGAATCTCTCTTGCTGTTCTCCAGACTGCTTCTAGGTGAGCTAACTTCTGACTTCCCTGTGTACCTCTCCTGGCTTCAAACATCAGCTGTATGTCCATCAAACTCACCCTTAGCACACCCACCCAGGTTCCTGCTGGCCACAGATTACTTTCCTCCAGCAGCTACCTGTCCCCCAACCTCCTGCCCAGGAAAGGGAGGGAGCGTCACCAGAAGGCTTAACTTCCCAACACTTCTGCTCAGACCTCATGTCAACCCTTCAGCACTGCCTGTTGGCACTACTAGGAAACTGGTCTAAGCCTGGTCTTCATTACCTCGACTGCTCGGCCCTGGCCCAGGCCTCCTCCTCTCCCTGTGGGCACTCAACAACCCCTCTCTTCCTGTCCCAACAGTTTATTCTCCATGTATTGCCCAAGGATGCTTTTGTTTTATTTTGGAGACAGGATTCCTGTGTAGCCCTGGCTGTCCTGGTCTACTCATTCTGTAGACCAAGCTGGCCTCGAACTCAGAGATCCACCTGCCTCTGCCTCCTGAGTATTGGGATTAAAGGTGTGGGTCACCACCACCTGGCTTAAGGAAACTTCTACTGTTAGTCCCATGTTGATGCTCCAAGCTCAAAACCCTGCTGGGGCCTTCAGGATCTATTTACTACCCTTTTCACCGGTCCATTTCTGCCCCTGCAGACATATGTGTGCGTGTATGTATATATGATTTGTTTTTATTTGTGTTTATGTATGCCATGTTTGTGCTGGTGCCAAAAAAGGGCATCAGATCCCCTGGAACTAGAGTTATAAGTAGGCTAGAGGCCACCTGATCTGGGTACCAGGAAGGAAAGAGTAACAAGGGCTCTTCACTGCTGAGTCATCTCTCCTGTCCCTGATCAGTCTTCTTGCTGTTTCTTCTCTCTTGGGACCCTGGCTTGACTTTCTACATCAAAGGCTTAGAGATACACAAACTGCACACATACATAGTTACACACTTACTATGTACCCCTATAAAATACGAGCTCTGTAGGACCAGGCTTGCCTAAGCCCCTCTCATAGTCCCAGCACCAAGCTGCTGCTCACTAAATATTGTTTGACTACTGATCACTCGGGGGCAGGTTCCTACACCCTGGACTAAGGCATCTCAAGCATGGTGGAGGTGGTGGGCTTGGTGCCAGCTGTGGCCGGAGGAGCTGCGTCTCCACTTCCACGCTTTTGGTCTCTCAGAGTTATCATCCTGCACATGAGGCTCTCAGGTACAGGCTCTGAGGGCGGCCAGCAGAGCAGGAAGCACGTGGCTGCCTCTAACATGCCAGAGCACCGCTGACTGTTGCTCTCTGCCAGAAGAGGATTAGTAACAAACCGGATGCTTCGTCCACAGCTTTAGGTTCATGAGGTGCTGCCACGTTGGGTGCTGTATTTGGGCCACCCAGCTCCTGGAGAAGGTGGGCACAGTGAGGACGAAGATGCCCCTTCTATGGTAAAAGCCCAAGGGACCTAGGTTATTTGGCCTGAGGCTACACAGGAATTCCTGTATGGCCACTACACGCTGCCAGGAGTAGCAGCTACCAAGCATGGCCTCTGTGGAAGAACGGAAACATTTCCTCTCTTGGAACAAACCACTCAATGAAAAAAGAAGACTCATTTATTCTTTAGTTGTCTGTATAGACATTTAAATATCATGCTGCTGTCGGGCAGCTGCCTATTTAGGCCCCGGGGTGATTCTGGGCCTGCATCCTGAGCCTTCAGCCAAGCCCAGAGAAGAGTGGCATCCTGCCACGTCCACTCCAAGAACAGTAGCACCATGTGGAAGGCTGTGGGCAGGATCCTCTGGCTGGGCAGCAGATAGAAGTCTCCCTTAATCTGCAGCCCCGAGGGGCTGGGAAGTCCAGGCTGCAGGGCCGAGTCCCCGCATGGGTCCAATGGCACCCATGTGTGACCTAGCTGCTGTCATAGCTCATCCTTGCGTTGTGACTCTCGGTCTGACAGAGATTCTTCTCCAGGTTTTGGGGATTCCTGTGGGCCGGGCAGGGGCTGTTCCTGGGGGAGGTCCACCTCTTCTGGGCTGAACAGCATCTTCACCAGGTCATCAGCCTGCACCCTGTCCTGCAATGGCAAACACTTCTCAGAGCCCCAACCCCGAGGTCCTCACGAGGTCCTCACCCGCTTACCTTCTGCTTCTAAGAGAACAATGGCCTTGCTGCCGCAGGGGCTCTGGGACGGCCTCTTTCCGGGTGGACCTAAGCTCTGGTGGCTGAAGCAGGGTCCAAGGACTGAACTAAGAATTCCACATCAAGTTCCACCCAGGTACTCCACGTATGTGACAAGGAAGGCCCGGGGAGGGCGAGGCAGCCATGACTGCAGGGAGTGCACTGGAAAGGGAGTCCCTAGCCCAGACTCCTTTATGACTGGACCACTAGCAGTAGGACGCAAGGAGAGGACACAGCAGAGTCTTCTGGAAACAGACAAGCGGCCCTCCCCACAGCTCTTACTCGCTCACTGTGGCGAGGATCCAGGGTGAACCACAGGGCGATGGCACAGCGCTGCCCCCTAGTGACAGCCTTCACCCCATGCGGGTTCTCAGTGCCGGAAGAGAATCCCACGGCCCTTCCGCACTGGGGCTGCACTTCTGCCTGTGGAGAGGGAAAATGGGAAAAGCCTCAGAAGAGTAATGGATCATTAGGACCAGGACCCAAAGGACAGTCAGAAGAAAGCTGCCATATCCCCTAGTCTGGGGTCAGGGTATAAGGTGAGGGGCGGGGTGGGAAGCCCAGTTGTCAATCTATGCACTATCCTCTGGGATATCAGCTCCAGAGGGGTTCTGTCCCCAGGGATGAGGACAGGAGAGCACTTACCGTCACAGTCTTGGCATCTAGTTCAGTGAAGTAAAAGTTTCCTCCATCAAAGTCCCCGTTGAGGTAAAGGATGGCACTGGAAAGGCAGGAATCCAGACACGGCTTATCCCCCTCTCCCCAGAACACTCCTCTGTGTGCTCTCCACTAGCAGCTGGAGGCCAGAAGCTTTTCTGAAGCCATAAACAGCTTGCAAGGTCCCCTGCTCCACTTTGGAGACTCCATCACACCTAGCTAGTGTGCCTTTGTGCTAAACCCACGCATGCCCTCCAACCCACACCCTTCCTGAGGGATCTCCCTACTGTCTCTCTTCCTATGTGGGGACTCGGATGAGGGACTGCCCTGTACAGACAGCCTGCTCTGCCTGTGTGTGCGCATGAGCACGGAGGGTGGGGAGGCAGAGCAGGGCACAGAGGAGCTGCCAGGGGCAAGCACAGTGCCTGGGCACCATGGCTGCTGCATTCACCTGTAGTCCCGGAACGTGTAGGCAGGGGGCTCCTTGATGCACACGAGGGATTCGGCATTCAGGATGCAGTTATCCACGTGCACTGGGTGGCTACTGTCCTTCCTCTCAGCCTGTGACTCTGAGGCCAAGGTAACCCGTGTTAGAGTAGGATATATAGGAAACACAGTGAAATGCCCTCTTGTTGTCACGTGGGGCAGGAAGGATGGGGTGCCCCAAAATGAGAGGCTACAGGACTATCATGTATTGGGCTGTGAGGAGTCTTTGTTTAAGCCACAGCTTAGAGATCAGGACAAGTTTCCGGGGTGAACAGGATACGGCCCATAGGACTGTGGGTGCCAAGAAGGCAGATGGCACTGGGCCGAGTTCCTTCACCCTGGAAGACCTAGAGACTTTCTGAAATAGGAAGGACCACAGGGGTACGCAGAGGAGGCTGGTGGGTGCAGGATCTATTGACTCCATCTTCCAGCAGGAGCGGAGGGGCAGGTGAAGAAGAGCAGCAAAACAGCAAAACGCAGCCAGTGAGGAGGGGCTCTGTGAGTGGGGGTGGGTGGAGAGCCACATAGGGAGAGGGCACGGAAAGAGAACGGACAGGATTACTGTAAAATGCCAGCAGATCACACCTTCCTCCAGTGTAAACTCTGGCACGCTCCGTGCGGGGATGGCAGATGCCATCTCATTGGGTCCAGCCAGTCACCCCGCCCCCCCGGCTTCCTCTGTGCCTCTCCCACGGTTTCTCTCCTCTGCCTCCTTGCCACTTCCAGATTTCCAGCCTTCACCCTCCCCCACCTTGGTCATCGCCAATCAGCTTCCAGGCCTCTAGTGTGATCCACCTGCTCCAGTCTCTCAACACATAGCTGCAAAGCTCATCTCTTAAAAGTAAGGGCCCTGCCAAGCCCTTCCCTGACTATTCGCAGCAGTCCTTGCCTTCCTGTGGCAGCACTTCACCTCGAGGCTCTGTGGCACACGGTCAAGTGCCTGACACATTCCTTTGGTGCGCCCAGATTTTCCTGGAGCTTTTAACACCCTGAGGGAGAGAGAGGCCTTCCAGCACCTGCCACCTTCCAAGGAGTGTCAAGAGCTGGAGTCTTCCGAATGCTACAGCAGGACAGAGCTGGCTTTGGGCCACAAAAACGTGATTCCCACAGCCTGGCTGTGCCTCATCCCTGCTCCGGAGTGTGAAGGCAAAGGGGATGTGAAGAAGAAGGAACAAGGCCTCGTAGCTCTCTGACTTCAAAGGCACTCGCTCCCGCACAGGACCGGTGTCTGACAGTTACTACGGGAGGGCTCGCAGCACAGTGCAGGGCGGAGGGGAAGGATACAACGCAAATCCCTGAGCAGGGTTCTCTGTAAGCTGGCAGCATTCTCAGCTCCCCCAGAGCTTCTAGGTCTTTAGAACCAGTCTCTCTGGCTTGCAAGGCTTCCGGCTACCCTGAACTGCACCAGCACATTCATCCTGCAACGTTCCCACCACCTGCCCTGGAAGGCTTCCTGACCCTTGGGGAGCTGACTGGATCTTCCTCCACGCTGCTGACATACTCATCACTACTCAACGTGCTGGGCTGCGGCCAACATGCTTGTACTGGCTTCCCAGCCAGCACGAGGGGACCATGCCCTCGTCTCCTCCATGTCCTCAGCGTCTAGTACAGTGCCAGGCCGCAGCCTACTCCTGAGAAGCTGCAGGGCTGAGGAGGCTCACCTTCTATTGCAGTTCGGCACACCAGGTGGGAATAGGAAAAGTAGAGGGGCGTGTCCAGGCGGAAGTAGGACTCCATGACTCGACGCACCTTCTCTGTCACGTTGTAGTACATGTGGGCGCTGTGCAGAGGGACCTTCCCTTCCTGCCCCAGCTGCAAAGAACACTGGTGGTCAGCTGCCCTGACTCCTCTATAGGCTGTCAGGACCCTGGGAGCATCTCCCACCCCGCCACTGAAGGAGCAATCTCCCTGTTCCCCACACTTGACAGCCTCCTCCCCATTCTCCTTTCTAGCTTTCGTGTCCCCTGCTTAGGAACACAGCCCTCTGGGATCAGCCCTGAGCCACAGCCTCCCCACATGTCTGGGCATCCTTCCCACTTCCCACCTTCCCGCCTTGATTTTATTATGCCCGGTCTCACAGCCAAGATGTACAAGGAGACCTCCTCAGCATAGCTTATCCTCACTCCCTGGCAGCTGCAATGCCAGCAGGGAGACACTTCTCCCTACCAGCTGCATGCCCAACTCCTCCCCTGCTCCGTGCTCTAGAGAGCCGAGATGGAGTTTACCTTGAGAGCTTTGAGGACGGTGACACCATAGAACTTTTCATTTGGGGTGTGTGGGGAAGTCTGACCTCGGTAGCCATCTCCTGAAGTTGCTGCTGCCTGATGGGCCCAGAAGATAAGGCAAAGTTAGAAAGTTAGTCAGGGCAGGTGTGTGTGTGTGTGTGTATGAGTGATGAGGAGTGTGTGATGGGGGCAACAGGAAGTGCTGCCCCTAAGAGGCCTGTGGCATGTGGATCGGGAAGACGGTGCAGTGACTGGCCTCGCTTACATTGGTCAGCCTCTGCAGCTCCTGGCACTCAGCATCAGAGATCACGCCGTCCATCACCACCCGCTGGGAGCCATTCAGGACTCTGGAGTTCATGGTGAGGCTGATGCCTTCATAGAGCAAGGGGCCACCTGAAAGTCAAGGGCAGAACTCAGTCTCGCAGCAGCATGGTAGTCAGAGGGCAGGATCTGGACTCCAAATCCTATGCCTCATTCTGCCACCACAGCTGCCGGCTCTTGGGCCTCCCGTGTAAACAGCCACATGCTGTGTACTTAAAACAGGAACTTCAGAATCAAAGAACTGAGTTTGGTCCCTGAAACCTCCACTTACTTTGCCAACTACTTAATCACTCTGATGTAATTTTTTTAAAAACATTTTACTTTGGCTGGTGGAGTTCTTGCCTTTAATCCTACCACTTGGAAGGCAGAGTCAGGCTGATCTCTGTGAATTTGAGGACAGCTTGGTCTACAGAGCTAGTGCCAGGACAGCCAGGACAGCTGAAACAAAGAAACCCTGCCTTTAAAATAAAAAATAAAAATTTGACTTTATGTGTATGGGTGTTTTGCCTGCATGTCTGTCTGTGTGCCGTGTGTGTGCCTGGTGCCCACAGTGGTCAGAAGAAATTAGCCTGGAACTGAAGTTACAGCCGTGAGCCACTCTGTGGGTGCCGGGACGCAAACCCAGGTCTTCTAGAGGAGCAGCCAGTGTTCTTTCTTACTGTTGAGCCATCTCTTCAGAGCCCCCCCCCACACACACTTTGTTTTTGAACAAGATCTCACTGTGTAGACCAGGCTAGCCTCAAACTTAAAAAGATCTGCTGGCCTCTGCTGGGATTAAAGATGTGAACCATCATACCCAGCCTTGATTTTTAATTGATTACTGTTAACAGCATCTACCTTTCAAGTTTGACAACAGATTAATAAGAACAACAAATAAAGCAAGGTAAACTCTCAGTGCAGCATCTGGCTTACAGTAAATGCTCGAAAATGTTGCCTGTGGTATCTTCGCCACCGTACTGTGTACAAGAACAGCCCTGCAGTCTGCCTAACCTACCTCTCAGACACGAAGCGAAGCAACTGCTGAAAAGAAGGCAGTGCTGGACAGACTTGTCACATGCTAATCCTGTTAAGTGCACACAGCCAACCTAGCAATGGCAAAGGCCAGCGTTTCGCCTCTAGCTGTAAGATGTCTGTTCAGGCTGCACTAGAGACCCGGCTCAACCCCATCTACATGCTGAGACCTTGTGAGTGATGCAACAGAGAGAGCCTAATAACTGAAGGTGGTGCCATTCTCCAGTCAGACAATAACAGCACTAGACATGCCTCAGCGCCCTTACAAATTGTAGTTACAGGAGGAGAGGGAGGTTAGAGGAGGATTTGTAAGGTCTCTCTGAGGCCCCTTTAAGAGCAGAGAAGTATGTCAGGAGAGATTACAAGCATGAGCAGCGACCCGCAGGCCAGTGCAGGATCAGGGGACCAGAAACAGCCCATCCCATTTGACGTGGAGGTATAGAGAGCCATACGGCAGATGTGCTGGTGGATGCTGGGATACTGAGGATGCCTGCATGGTCCCAGTGTTTGGAAGGTGGGCTTGGCGTCTGTGTGTGGGAAAGGATAAGAACAGACAGGAAGTGTTTGGACCTATGTGGGCCAGAAGCAGTGGAAAAGGCAAAGGCTGGGGAAGAAAAGGAGCGCAGAGGGCAGCCATCACTGTGGGCTGGGAGCACAGCAAACGGAGCAGGGAACACAGGAAGGTTTTGGCTCTTGATGACAATGCGAGTGATCAAAGAGCATTTGTGGGGGAGGCGGGAAGACTCCTCATACTTACAGTGACTATGCTAGTCTAACTGTGACACAGGAGCCTTACTTCTTAGCCAAAGGCCCCTTCTCAGGGCTGCCTGAATGACAGTTCCTGGGAGTGCTGGGTGTGGAGGAAGTCCTAGCACCTGCTGCACAAGCGGAAGCTGGAATACGGTGGGCTGAGCAAAGCCGTGGCTGCCGCCGCCTGGTGAACGTGGGGAGGGCTGCCTGGCTGCCCTCCACACCGCAGGCATGCCACTGGCTGCTGGCTCACCTTCCCGTGTCAGTCTGCTCACATCCAACGACTCCTTGGTCTTCTCCTCCACGAGGGTCTCGATCTCCTTCATAAGGTTGCCTATCTCCTGGGAGATGCGGACCGCAGTTTCGCGTTCTGACCTGTGAGCACGGGCATCACTAAAGACTGGATCCTACCCCAACTTCCCAGCCTGGACCTGCCCACCCCTGGCCAGGTGTTCCCATCTGCCGGGGGCTCAGGAAGCCTCAAGCGCTTTGTCAGAATGATCCAACCGTGGAATTTCTTACTTCTGTTTCTCTTGCAGCCTCTTGGGAATCACCTCTTCTGGAGTCCATGAGTCCTAAGGTAGGTCAGGATAACAAGTAGGTGACTTAATCTTCCAGGTCTCAGTGTGTGACATAAGGCTTCCAGGAGTACATTGCCTCTCTGCCTGCGATGAGGTGGGCTCTTGGAACCTAAGCTACCTAAGTGGTCCAGGACCCCCTTTCACCATGCACACCCCCATGCTAGGCTCAGCCCTGGACTGTCTCCCCTCAGAGTCAGGCAGCATGTATACCTAGCTTCAGTGTCTCCCTCTCCCCATCCTTCCAGCCCCTGCCCTGGCTCACCGGATCCACAAAGGGAATTCCAAAAATGTCATAAGCGAAGAACAGCAGTTCTTTCTCCAGCAGACTCCGCTGTCGGTACTCCTGGGCATTCTGAGTAAACAGATATTCTCCTAGAACAGCCCTAGGGTGGCCATCCCTGGCATTTTACACTTCCCTATATGGCTGAGGTGTCTTCTCCCCATCACAGGTAATGTGCTGCCCAGTCTGGAAAGGTCTCTCGTCTGTGCTCAAAAGGACCCCCGTGGGCGGCATCACTCAGCCTCACTGGCGGGGAGAAGATGTCAGCGGGTCTCAGAAACAGAAGCTCTGGCGATGCTCAGAATGCTACACAGGCTTCACAGCACCAAGAGTCCACTTTTGCTTTCAAAGCTCTGGACGCTGAACTCAGAGCTTCAAGCATGCTAAGCAAGCTCTTTCCCGATTGAGCTGCAGCTGCAGCCCTCTTTTCGCTTTTCTTTTATGTTTGTTTGCTTACTTTGTGTGTCCTGGAGTGTACGGCCTCCACTGTGCATGTGTGGAGGTCAGAGGGTAACTTTGTGGAGTCTGTTATCCCATCCTTTTGTGGGTTCTGTAGATCGAAACTCAGGTCATAAGCTTGTATGGCAAATACCTTTTTAAAATTAGATCTATCTATCTATCTATCTATCTATCTATCTATCTATCTATCTATCGTGTATGTATGCGTGTGCGTGCTGTGGCATGGGGGTGGAGGTCAGAGGACAACCTGTCAGTTCCCTCCTTGTACCATTAGGCCACCTTGCCTGCTGATTTTGTTTTGAGATCAGGCCTCACCATGTAGCCCAGGCTAGCTCTGAGCCTGTGATCCTTCTGCCTTTGTTTCATGAATGGGGGCTCACGGGCTGACACTGTTGTCCTCATCTTGAAGATAAGCAGTGGAACTAAAAGTGACGCTACGTTCACACCCAGGGTTGTGGGTCCTCAAGTGCTTTCTACGTGGCCACCCCCGACCCCTCAGGAAGGCCAGACCTATCCCTCCCTGAAGGACGGCAGCTGCAGAATAGCTAAGCTTGGCATTCTGACATCCCGTGTGTGCTCAGGGGAAGGGCTTACCCAGGGCTGGGAACTGAATCCCCGTTGGGGTCACATCTTTCCCCGGGTCCCCTACGAGGATCCAAGCAGCAGAAGGATGAGAGAAAGAGACAGTAACAAAGGTGAGGCAGTTCAAGAGTCCAGCCTGTCGGCGACCGTGATCACCCAAGAGGAAGTGGGAATTTTACCCGAAGGAGTTTCAACGACTGGCTTCCTCCTCCAAATGCCAGACACCAAGCCATGTGTGCTGTCCTATTTGACTCTCACCAACAATTCAAGGCGCATGCAGGAAGCCACCCGCTGCCGTCACTTGTTTAGCCTACAATGACTCACTGAGCTTACCGAGTGTCAGTCATGTGTGGAGCAGTAGAGGGACAAAGCACGCAGCAGGTAACAGTCACCACTAACCAATGACAGCCACTGCACAAGTCATTCCATCTGCCTGTTCTCCTGGGTGCAGGAGGCAGAGGGCCTACCTCAAAGGACAGCCCTGCTGATCATAAAGGAGGAGGGCTGAAACGACCCAGCAAGGCAGCGTGTGGCTGGGCTGGGGCTCAGACCAGAATTAGCTACTCCCTTCCTGGAAGGAGAGTCCTACCTAAACGTGACCACTTGGAGTATTCTCCTTCCCCTTCTTAGGTTCATTAATAGAATCACAAGGACGGGGTGGGGGTGGGGGCGTAGTATTAACCAAGCCAGACAAAGACCGGGAAGGGCCTTCTTCAGGCTAGAGAGCCACACCATCTAGTGGCCAAGAGGGATAACTACAAGAAAGCCATTCTCACCTGGGAAGGGCTGACAATGGGATTATTTTCTCTGGAGACTCAATTCCAGAGCTACGTGGTGGCTTCCCCCTCAGAGTGGAATTCTGTGCTACCTAGGTTTTCTCCTTATTTTGGAGGTGTGGAAAACACTGAGCGATAGAGGGGAGAACAGAAAATGACAGGGAGAAATGCACAGAAACAGCAGGTGTGGACAAACAAACCCATTATGAAGGGAACAGCACTGACTTTGGGCAAATGGCATCCAGCACTCCGGCTGGGTGTCATTCAGGGCAGAGAAATCTCTGTGTACCAATGCGAAGAAGTCACATCCAAACCCAGGGGATGCTGTGAGGCTTTGGAATCTTCTGCAAACTCCTGATACTCCTCACCACCCCAGTGACAAGCTGAGCCCAAGTCCCGCCCCACCCTTTACTGGCAGCACTCTTCTGTCTTCTGACTGGGTTCAGCCAGAAGCTGCCCTTGCTGAAGCAAGCCTCTTACCTCCCGGGGGCTGATGGAGCTGGCCTCTTCTTCTCCAAGCATGGCTGTGTAATAAGCCAAATTCTGGCTCATCACCTCATCATTGGGGAAGAAGAGGAGGTAGGTCTTGGCACATTCAATAGCCTGTGTATAGTTCCCAACTGCAAAGGAAGAAAAGAAAATGGCCATGAGGAAAGGGTCTAATCCCGGATACCAGTAGCCATGTAGCATCTGGTTTCAGAGAAGCCTTGAGGCCATGATGACAGAGCAAAGTGATACTTTGCTATACAACATGGCTTTTTAGAGGAGGAAGACTACAACAGCACAAGGGCCCCTAGACAGGGGTATCTCTTCAACTCAACTGCATGTACTCTTGGATGTGCTAAAATGGCTAGCATGCAGTAGGTACCCAATGAACAATGGCTGATTTGCTGATTTTTGTTTTGCTATCTTTTCTGGATATTTTTAGTCCCTCTACCATGGGAGGAGGCCTGGGTATGTCCTGCGAGTTGGTTTCAACCTTAGTACATCCTGACTTTTGCTACTCATTTAGATTCAAATGCAAAATTAGATTACAAATGTACAAAGAGGGACAAAAGCAAGATGCCCTGGGCTCCTCTGTTCGTTGCTTTTGGCCAGTTGAAACTGGGTACCTGGGCCACTTGCTTATGAGAAAATACCCAGGAAGCACTGGGCATGTTGCTTCCCATAGACACAGAAGCCAGACATGCTGAAGGCGAGTGGTTGCAAACTCTGCCCACCTGGCTACGCTTCTTTGTTGAGGGATCAGAGAGAAGAAAGAAAGCAGGCCTTACTGTTATAGTAGGCAAACTGTAGGTAATTATAGTGCGAAGGGAGGAAGTCTTCAAAAGGCTTTTCTCGACTTGGGTGGGAAGCCAGCTCGGTG
This sequence comes from Psammomys obesus, assembly GCF_907164565.1. Lineage (NCBI taxonomy): Eukaryota > Metazoa > Chordata > Mammalia > Rodentia > Muridae > Psammomys > Psammomys obesus. Next base: position 257,578 of record NW_026591598.1, on the reverse strand, counting down.
ACACAGCTTTGCTTACAGCTGAGGACCTGGACGTAATGGTCTGAAAAGAATCAAAGACGAGGATTCCGTCATTTTTCTTAGGAGTCAGATTCTGGCTGGGCTGGGCAAATGCGAGTGGAGAGAAATCTCTGTGTGGTTCGTACGTGCATACATTTGCGCGTGTGTGTGTGTGGGATGTGTGAACACGTGTAGAAACCAGAGGTGATGCCAGCTGTCCTTCTCCGTCGTTCTCCCCGGGATTTTTTTCAAGGCAGGGTCTCTGACCCCGAAGCTCATCTACACGTGAGACTGTCCAGCTGCCAAGCTCTAGCCCAGGGATTCCAGGTGCCTGCCACTCACCATGTTTGCCTTTTATGTGGGTGCTGAGGGATCTGAACTCTGGTCCTACTGTTTGTATAGCAGGCACCTTAATGGCTGAGCCATCACCCCAGCCTCTGAATGGCATTTTTTTTTGTTCAGAGTTCCAGACTTAAAAAATTTGGGGATAAAGCAGGGCATGGCAGCGCAAGCCTTTAACCCCAGCACTTAGGAGGCAGAGGCAGGCAGAGTTCTGTGAGTTCAAAGCCAGCCTCTTCTACAGAGTGAATTCCAGGATAGCCAGGGCAGTTATACGAAGAAACCCTGTCTTGAAAAAAAAAAAAAAACCAAACAATTTGGGGACGAGGTTGCAGATGGTGTTTAGATAAATACCATTATTATCAGGACTCTGACCTTAAAGTCCTAGGAGGTTTGGTCAAGTTTGGTCAAGTCAGGCTCTGAATGGCACATACCTGTGATGGCCTGGAAGAGGTCGGCACTGTAGTCTAGGTAGTTGTAGCCATCATAGTCATAGGGCCCTTCACAGAGGGCACGGCACTCCTCATCGGCCTCGAAGTACTCTTGCAATGCAGCCTCCAGATGGGGCACAGCTTCCTGTGGCTTCTCCTCCGAGTAGAGCCGCACTCCTAGCCGAAACTCATGCTACTGGAGGGAAGGTGTACTCAAAACAGGCCCAGAGGCAGCCCTCACCTTATCCTGAGCCACTAACATGGAGGTGCTAATTCCTACTCGAAGCTATGGATGGAAAGGGAAACCTGAGTACAGATGCTTAATTAAGGTCGTTCGTAAACGGGCTCCCCAGTGCCCGTTTATTAACTCCCCATGTGGAAAAAAGACAAGAGTTTGCTGTAACTCTTACAGGTTTCTATAGGGCTTACAGTTTTCAGACAGCACAGGCTAGAGGAAGATGGGCCAGCAATTAACAACATGGTCTTCTGGAGGACTTGAGTTCAGTTCCCAGCTCCCACGTAGGGAGCTCACAATGCCTGGGACTCCAGCTCCGGGATCTGAGGTCCTCCTCTGGCCTCCTTGGGCAGCCACATAAACTTGCTCACTTCTCTCTCTCACACACACACACAAATACACATAAATTAAAAATAAACCACAAGCCACCCTAGGCCCCTTGAAGCAATGTCTTACACAGCTCAGCAGGGCATCAAACTCACTAAATGCCTGAGGATGACCTTGAACTCCTGATGTGCTTTCCTCTGTCTCCCCAGTACTAGGATTACACGTGTATGCCATCATGTCCAGGTTTACTTTAAAAGCTCTTCTGGGACTGGGGAGTGGTAGAGTGCTTAGCACGTGTGATGTCATCCTGAGAGTGTTTCTTATATATATGAATATTATGTACATACTTATATATATAGAGAGAGATATAATACGCGTATTTTTGTTGTTGTCGCTGAATACAAATCCAGAGCCTTGTACTTGCTAAACACCTGTCTATCAATGGTATATCCTCAGGCTCTTCAATGTTCTGATTTATAAACTACTAAAATGATCAAGAAGATAAATCCTTTATAAAAATGCTATTCAAATGTTAGATCAAAAGATGATGTCTACATGTAGAATATGATACTAAATTAGATTAAAGAATTAAATATTGAAGACTTGGGGCCAGCCTGGACTACACAGCACCAGGACTACCTAGCAGCTCGCTCACACACTCTCACACTCACACACACACACACACACACACACACACACACACACACACACACGGGGTGGGGAATGTCTTTTCACCATGTGGGGCTTGGCCTCGAGATCCTTGAAGTCTTCCTCCTTCACCCCAGACATGGTCTGGTAATAGTCGAGGTTCTGCCTCATCTCCATGTGCTCAGGGTTGCCCGCAAAGAAAGTATGGGCTGCCGCCACGGCTTTCTCCAGCCTGTTTATCTATGGATGACATTAATAATAATAATAATAATAATAATAATAATAATAATAATAATAATAATTACTTCATACCCAAACTCTGTGAGATTTTGATTGTTTGCTTGGTTGGTTTCTGTATGTGTGTGTGTGTGTGTACTGACATGGAGTGATGGGGTGTTGCTATATAGGACACTTTCAAACTCTCAATCCTCCTGCCTCAGATCCCAAGTGCTGGGATTATAAGTGAGACTTTATCTCAAAACAAGATAAAACAAGCAAACAGACAAAAAAAAAAAAACAAAAACAAACACAACAACTGAAATGTAGTGCCTGAGCTAAAGAGTCAAAGCTGCAACCATTTGGGAACAGAGCAGCAAGAGCAGTTAACAGTTACAGTATGGTGGGAATCCAAGGCTGGGATTCCGTGACCTGCCACCATGCCCAGTTTACTGTCCCCAATCCTTCAGCACTGCTCCCACCTTTCTTCATCATGAACCCCCGTCCCTCACCTTTTCCCTCTGGGCACTGGCACCTAGCTTCCTCTGGTGGACTAGGGCACAGGGCTCCAAATTCTCCCTCGTTCGCTGTCACCACTCTCTCCTTCCACCTATCCACCCGGCTTCCAGCATTAGCAGTCTGAAAACAAAGTCTGATGATGGTTGCCTGAAGTGTGTGGAAGTCTCCTCTGAATCCGGCCTCACTAAACTGTGTGCTCACTTCTGCTGTTCTCCCCTCATACAGAAGTCATGTAGTGGACTATCCTGTGGCCAAATATATCACGTTCTACTTTCCTCTCTCTGGGGAATAACCATTCCTCAGTGTCACCTCTTCCTCAGGCCTAAGTTAACTGAGGCAAAGCTAGACTTTCCCTCCTTTGTGCTCCCACAACCCCAACTATCTACATAACCTTTTTAGTCAGCACTTAATACAGTGACCCCTAGCAGTAACACAAGGTAAAAGAGTCAATCAATCATTTTAATCACTTGTCCAAGAACTGGAATGTAGTAGGTGTTCAATAAATGTCAATGGATTTTAGGTAGTGCTGTTAAGTGACATGACCTAAGTCAGAACTCAATCTTGCCAATAACCTGAAGGGATGGAGGGAACAGGCAGAAATCTGAGGTCTCCAAGGATCTCTAAGGCTCTCTTTAAGTACAACTGAAGTTCTGTCAAACTGTTGTAGATACTCGGTGTGCTGTGCAGCCCATCCCCCTGAAATGGGACTAATAGCATCTGCTCAAATAGGGGCAAATGAGCTAATAAACGCAAAGTGCTCTACCAAGGTCCTGGAAATAGCATGCTGCCAGTCATCACTGGCAGAGAGGCCTGTTGTTCCAAGCCTGTTTTTGGCTTGGCCTTAAAGCGCTGTGGCATCCCAAAGGCAGTCATTTTCTTTATATATATATAAATACACAAAAGATAAACTACCCAGAGGGTCCTCCACAAGGAGGAGCCAGGCAGCCCCTGCTGGCGACGTGGCAATCCCACGTCCAGAACGAACGAGCGCTGCTGTAGGAATAGGGAGCAGGAAAAGCATGATTGGAGAACGAACCGGAAGGAAGATGTTGTAGAAGCGCCTAGCTTCTCACTTGGATACTTGCAATGAAGTAGGACTGGGAGACCCAAGCGTTCCCTCTAGGAAGCCTTCCCAAATCTTCTTAGCTTGGGCGGTCACTACTGGCTAGACCTTTGGGGTTAGCATTTGCCCGGGTGAAGCTCCCCAGCCAAGAGGTCCCTTTCCTCCCCGTTGACTCGTCCCTGCTCTGCTCTCCGGGTTCCCCAGGTCGCTCCCGGCAGCCGGGCTCCAGGCCAGTCGCACCTTGAAGTAGGCGACCTGCAGGTAGTTGTAGGGGCTCCGCTTGTTGAACTCCAGGTCCAGCTCCTCACTCAGCAAGTGGGCAGAGGGTGGCCCAAGGCAGCGGCGCAGGCAGGCGGCACGGCGCAGCAGGGATCCGAAGAAGCGCAGGTCATGCAGGGCGGCGGCGCCCGAGTCCTGGCTCAGGCCGGGGGCCGGACCGAGATCGAGGTCCAGCGACCACGGCAGCTCGGTGGCGCAGCGTGTGCGACAGCGCAGGCGGAGGGCGCGCAGGGAGGCCCGCGAGCGCAGCGCCCGCTCCATGTTCAGAACCACCCCGGGCCAGTCCCCGCGCGCGTAGGCCGCGGTCCCCTCTGCGTAAAGTAGGTCAGGGGATGCCACGTCCCATCCCGGCTCAGACTCCGCCGTGGCCCGCGAGGCGGCAGCTGCGGCGACCGCTAGCATCGCGGCCAGCAGCCTCGGTGCGCTCCCTGCCATGGCCCCGCTCCCTCCACTTAACGGGACAGCTCGCCCAGAGTACAGGCCAGAGTCCCGCCCCACAGAAGCCACGCCCAGAGACGAGCCACGCCCCAAGCCCAGGAGCGCATGGCCAGGAAGCTTGTGCCGCCTCTAGCTTTCAACCAATCCGAACGCCCGCTCTTCGCGAGGCCCCGCCTCCAAGCTCAGGCGCGCCGCTCATTGGCCTGATAATGAAAAAGCTCCGCGCACTAGCTGTTGTGCGCCTGCGCTTCGGCCAGAGCTCCTCTGCGGGCGGTGGGGCTAGGGTGGTGTTATGGCGGATCCCGCAGCTCCGAGCCGGTCTGGACAAGGCGCGGGAAATCTGGGGGTTCAGGAGGCGGCGGGTCCTCGAGGTAGGTGGGACCGAGTTAGCCGGGAAAAAAGGTTGCAGCCGGGCACTACGTTCCTGCTGCCTCGCGGGAGGCTGAGGGCTACAACTTACGCCTGTGTTCCCGGGTGTGTATCGCAGGAGCCCTGGTGGAGCTCACCCCGACCCCCATCGGCCTGACTCTGGTGAGCCCCTACCACACCCACCGGGTTGGGGACCCCTTAGACCTCGTGGCGCTCGCCGAGCAGGTGCAGAAGGTGAGGAATACCATCCCTGTACTTTACCCTGCGTCTTTGGCCTCGGACCTCTCGTTTCATCTGCACCCAGGACAGCCTGTGAACTCTGCAGTACCGAGGATACCATTTCATTTCGCACATGAAGAGGATCACTCTCTCCCCAGTTCCGTGCTGTTTTTTTTGTTTGCTTGTTTTCTGTTGTTTGTTTCTGAGACGGATAGGATTCTTCCTACATTGTCTTGGTTATCGTGGAACTCACTATACACACTAGGCCGGCCTCGAACTCACTGATCCACTTGTGTTCCCCACCCCCACCTCCGAGTGCTGGGATTACGTGAGCCACCATGCTAGACTTCTATCTCAAATTTCTCAGTGGTCACTTTATTCTGCTTCCCATAAGGTCTTTATCTGTTGCCTAAGAGCTTATGGAATCTAAGTGTATGTTTTCTCCTTACTTTGAAAAAAATGGGTGTAGGTTAGTATTAGACCACTTTCCCAACCCTGAATTTGATTTTTAGTACCACCAAAAACAACATGCAAAAGGCACAGGGTAAAATTCCTATTAAAAAAACAAAACCAAACCAAAAAGCCCACACATATAAAAAAAACTGGAGACAGTTTCATCTTGCTGTATAGCTCAGGCTGGCTTTACATTCAGCCTCCTTTGGCTGGGTATTATATGGATGGCAGCCACACCTGGTGAATTTCAGTGGCTACAGAATTCCTGTGTCTAGAGCTTAGACATCGGTTGCCATGACAGGTAAAATAAGGTGTACAAAATGATGGAAAAGGCAATAGAAGTTTGGGCACATTAGTTTTGGACAAATTGCTTCTCTCGAGCTCAGGGTCTATAAAATGAGAGGTTAGAGGTGGGAGAACTCCTAGGTCTAAGGGAAACTCCAGGTTCCTTCTCATCTCTCAGCAAGACCTTCCCTGTAGAGTCCTTTTCAGTATTGGAGCCTGGCTGCTCTAGAAGATTCCTGTGTCCCCTCCCTCTTGCATAAACCAGCTTATTTGATAATGAGTATGTTCAAAAGCTTGTTTTGATCAAGAACATTAAAGTGCCCGAATCCCTCACGTAAAAATATGTCTGCTGTTTAATAAAAATTCAAACGTTTAGGAAAGCCCTTTTAATTAAAACCTTACCTTTTTAGAGAGATAAGAGCAAAGTAGAGGTGAATATCACGTATCTGTTTACTCAGATTGGTATTGGAGGGATGTAATCAGGTGCAAAATCTTGGGCAGACAACACTTTGAGTTTTCTGAGTGGCTGTCATGGACTCAACCAAAGAAAGAAGAACACAGCTTTTGTCTGTTATACTACAATCTAGTGAAATAAAAAGGATGTATTATTCTTTTGACTCCAAAATTTATCTTTGAGAAGCTGAAGAAAAAGCACTTTAAAAACAGATTGAGAGGTGAGGAGAGGGCTCAGTGGTTAAGAGCACTGACTGCTCTTGGAGAGGACCCAGGTTCAATTACTGGCACCCACATTTCTGCTCTCAACCATTTGTAACTTCATCTGGGGGATTAGATGCCCTCTTCTGGCCTCTGTGGAGAGTGCTTGAGCATGATAATGCATACACACATACTAGTGTGGGACTCAGGGTCAGTGCTTAGTAATCATAATTACCCTCTGGGACTGGAGAGATGGCTCACGGAGCGGTTAAGAGTACTGGTTCTTGCAGAGGATGCGGGTTTGGTTCCTAGAACTTGTCTGGTGTCTCACAGCCATTCATAACTCCAGTTCCTGGTGAGTCACTGTTCTCTTCTCTCTCAGATGCCAGGCACACACGTAGTACACATCCATACACACATACAGTAAATAAAACTAAAAAACAAAGAAAAAAACAACCAAACCCTTCCATTTCTTTTTAGTTAGGCTCTGGTCTGCATGGTGTCCTTTAGAAAGAATAGGGATTAGAGTGACGGCCTAGTCATCTTTGTGGGCACTTGCTGCTTTTGCAGAGGACTGGGTTCAGTACCCCGCCCCCATATCGTGGCATACACCCGCTATAGTTCTGGATCTGATACCTTTTGGCCTCAGGCACCAAGCAAGCATGTATACATACATGTATACATGTATGTAAACACTCATTACATAAAATTAAAATGCCTTTTTTTAAAAAGAAAAGTAAAGGGCATAATTATAAGGTTCCTGTCTTCCTGAACCTGCGTTCTGTCATCTTTGGCCATATGGATTTTCTTGTCCTAAAACCTTAAACTATGGGCTCCATAGAACCATGGAACCATGGAACCATGGCTCCATGATCTGTTACCACCTTCCTTTTTTAAAATGTATTATGTGCGCATTGAAATCTTAGGTAGGTATGAGACAGGTGATCCAGTTGAGGTGATGGTCAGAGCCCTACACTAGCAGGTGCTAAGAGCCCTTCACAAGTACCTTTTGATTTTATTTTCTTTCTTTCCTTTGTTTTGAGACAGTCTCACTATATAGCCCTGGTTGTAGACCAGGCTGGCTTGTAACTCACGGAGTTCCACCTGCCTCTGCCTCCTGAATCCTGGGATTAAAGGTGTGTGCCACCACATCTGGCTTGATTTTCATTTGTAAAACTCATTCTTTATTTTAAAGATGCCGAAACATAGAAAACAAATGGGTTGGATGTGTTGGTACACACCAGTAATCTTCGTACTTGGGAAGAGGAGGCAGGAAGAGTGCAAGCTTGAGCTAAGCCTGGGTTCGTTAGTGAGTTCCATTAACAGCCTGGGCCCCAAAATGGGAAAACAAAACCAAGCGAGGGGCCTAAAGAATGGGAGGATTTAGTCATGCAGAGAGCAGAGTGAATGATGCATTGGATGGAGGGGAGGGTGCACTCATGTTTGGTGGCTGGAGATGAGGGTGTGGAAACACCAAAGCCCAGTGTGTTAGAGATGAGAGTGAGCAGTGCAGATAGATGAAGGAGCATTTACTTCTGGGTGTCATTCAAGGGTGGGCTTCTGAGTTGGGCCTTTGGGTGGCTGGGAACTGATGTGTGATGGGGTGGAATGAACACTTGAGGTAGAAGCAGAGCTGTTGGCATCATTCCTTGAGCTGCATCTCTGTGAGACTACAGGTGCCTCTTGCTTTTTCACCCCACAGTTTGGATTTTTCCTCTTCTGTAGGCTGATGAATTCATCCGAGCAAATGCTACTAACAAGCTGACAGTCATCGCAGAGCAAATCCAACATTTGCAAGAACAAGCTAGGAAGGTGAGAAAGGTGCTCGTGCAAGGCCAGTGCAGGTTAGGCCAGCTTTCCTTCTCCTTTGCTTGGAAAGACTGGCTGAACTTGCTTATAATCATGGTGCCTTCTTTGTTTTTAATATATTCTGAACATGTAGATATTTTGGATAAAATGCAAGGACTATGCCCGAGAGGTTTTTTTTTTTTTTTTTGTTAGCTTATTTTGTTTTGTTGCTATGATGAAATACCTGGGACAGGTTAACCCTATAATGTTTAATTTGCCCAGAGGTTTAGAGGTTGAAGGGCATGGTGCTGGTACAGCTCAGCTCTGGGAAGAACCATCTGGGTCACGTGTGTGTGTCCCACACACGCCGAGCATGTGTAGGAGAGGGAAGCCAGAAATTCAGGTGTCAGCCCAGGCTTTTACAACAGTGCACCGTGACTCAAGTCTTCATGTTGCTCTCCCCCAAACTCCCTCCTTAGGGCAGTGCCTACTAGACTCAGGGCCTCTGACTAAAACTCTGATGTCACTGCACTGGTGGTCAAGCTCCTAGAATTCTTTAGGAGACCAGTGACCTCTGAACCATAACAGAGCTTAAACATAAGTGGGTTTTGTTTCTTAGCCAGGAGAGGTCAGTAAGATAAGGCTTTTTAAGGGAGGAGGGGATTCTTTTATAAAGGAAATGTACTTGACCCACGAAGAGAGGAACTTCAGAATTCCCCAAGCCCGCCCCACTCATTTAAAAATCTTAAACCTCTAACAGCTTTTCCCAGCATGGCAGCTTGTATAATCTTCACATCTCAGAACTGTTCAGACCCCAGTAGTGAGTCATTGCTGCTGGGGAACCAGACAACAGGCTTTGTGCATGCTTTGGTTAGAGTGATGTGGATGAGGCCTGACGACCTCTGACTCATCATTTTTCACACCTGTGTGACTGGCAGGTGCTGGAAGATGCTCGAAGAGATGCTGACTTGCACCACGTGGCTTGTAATATGGTGAAAAAACCTGGCAACATTTACTATCTATACCAGCGGGAAAGTGGCCAGCAGTACTTTTCCATCATTTCTCCAGAGGTAAACACATTCATTCTTAACCTTAAAGCAGCTCCAGCCTTTCAGAAATTCTGGGCCTGTTTGTATGAAAATGTAAGCATGTAGACTGGCCAATGGTTTGCTAGAAAATGAGGTGATATGAGCCCTGGAATGATGAAAAGTTGTATGTGCTTGAATGATATTATTTCTGATGTGTAATGTAACTTCCTATAATGGTTTAAATAGTCTAAGGTGAAAAGCACAAAAGAAGTGATGGCCTGAGTAGGAAAAGTAGGAACCTTGTTTACTTCTCACCCTGATGAGGACTTGCTCATTTGCCCTCTAGGAATGGGGAGCAGGCTGTCCGCATGAATTCCTTGGCGCCTATAAACTGCAACATGACATGTCATGGACTCCCTATCAAGACATTGAGAAGCAAGATGCTAAAATCAGCATGATGGACAAGCTGCTGAGCCAGCCTGTGGCCTTGCCCCCGAGCATCGAGCCCGCCTTCCAGGGACTGACTCACTGAGTATGACTCTGATGACATAGCAGCCCTCATGACAAAGGCCTGCCACTACTGCCTCCTTGTCTGCATCCTCTTCCTGGGGGTGGGTATTGTGGTGAATGATGAACTACTTGGAAGATGACCCTGGTGAATGTAGCTGCTGTTGCTGTCAGGTGGGGTGGTAAGGAATCACAGAACTCCTGTGGGATCTTCTTGGGTCCACTGGTGCCTAGTCAAGTCAGTTTCAAAGGCTTGGCTAGCGCTTTCCTTCACCTCTAGCTGTTCTTCTCGTGAGTCAGAACACTGGAGAAAGAGGAGCTTTCTTCCTAGCAAGTTGGTAGGTGGTTTTCCAAAAGGAACCATTTTTCTGTCTTTAGTGTTGGGTTGGTATTGAAGGTGTTGCCATACCAAGGTGGTATCATAGGCAGTGCCATGCCAATTTCAGGTTGACCCAGGAACCCCAGCGTTGCCTAAGGAGGATTGAAAAAAACAAACAAAAACTTGGCATGGCTGGGTGAGAGTGTTGACTCTAGACTTTCAGCCCTGATACTGTCCTGGTTTGCCCTTCCACCCTCCAGCTAGTGACTGGAGACGAAAGCAGCAGCCAGGAGTCCAGGCTTGGGGAGTCACCTGAAAGCTTGCAGAAGTTCAAAACTAGAAGAGGTATGGAAGGCTGCTGCCCTGCGTCCGCTCAGAAGCGTCCTTCAGGACAGCCTGAGCTCGCCACCACTGCAGCACGGACCCATCAGATACCATTTCTAATACAGTGTGGAAGAGCTGGAGAGAAGGTCACTGGTCCAGGGTGCTCACTGCTCTGCTGGAAGGTGTGAGTGCATTCCTAGCACCTGTGTCAGGTAGCTCGCGAGCACCTGTAACTCCATCTCCAGGAGATCGCTCACTTTCTTCCGATTCCATGAGCCATATACACACGCAGATAGACAGAAACATCAATTTAAAAGTAAACCTTTTCAGAAAGGGGGTGTGGAAGAATAGGGCGGGAGGGAACGCAAAACAAGAAAAATGACTGACCTGTCCCCTGTAGCCCAGGTTAGCCAGAAACTGATGAGCATAGGCTGCCTGTAATGTGATAACCTTGCCTTAGCCTCCCTTGTGGGGGCTTACAGGCACGAGCCATCGCTTCTAATAAGTTAGCTCAAGTGGAACTCATTTTTATTGCTACTGAATAATCATGAACTGAACTCAGTGTAGCTCAGTGGGAGAGTGTTTACACAGCATGTATGAGTCTGATTCCATCTCTAGTACCGTAGACAAGCAGAAAGTACTGAATAGGGCCTTTATTGGCTAAAACTCTCGTGACTAAGTGGGCTCTTTTGGACTTGACCTCATTTCCTGTTTGTTCAGCTGAGTTAAATTTATAGCACATTCAGGTTTTTTGTTTGTTTTCTGTAATATGTTCTAAAGAGCATGTGGAATATGTGTTTGAGCCTAGAAGCCCAAGTTTGGGTATACTCCACGTCCCGATATTCATGCCTGCCTTATGAACAGTACACCTTGTGAGCTAGAAATGTCCATCCCTAGCACAGGACACGGAGATCTAACAAGAAACATGCTGATGCTTGGTCTTCAGTTCACGCAGAAAGGTGTGGGCTGCAGGAAGCCCCCTCACTGGGAAGTTGTAGAGCTGAAGGCACACCGGGACTTTAGATGACCCTGATTCCAGAATGAGGCCCAGGTCTTCAGGAGGTTCTGACCTGTGTGGTCATGATAAATTAAGAATGGTGCTTTGTTGGTTAGGAGGTAAAGTGCCAGAGGGTTAACCCTCATCTATTCATGGTTTTGCAGCTTTTACAAGCCTTCAGCCTCGGGATTTTGGTGATGACATAATGCTGCAGTCAGGGATTTAGCTAGGGCTGATTTTCCAGGACCCCAATACCTGCTCCCAAGCTCACTTGACTGTGGCAGAATTTTGGTTCCTTGGAGATTGCTGGGCTACCTGCTGATGATATGTATTGTAGCCGTCCCCTCAGCCTGGCAGCACAGGAACAGTCTCCATCAGAAATGATGGGAGCTGACCAGCAGAATCCCAGTCCATCTGCAGCAATGACATCGCTTTTGCTGGCTTCTGTTTAGAAGCCAGTCTCTAAGCCAACCCACATGTAAGGGAAGGCCTTATGCAAGACCAGAAGGCAGAGGTCACAGTGCCTGAGCAGATCTTAGATCAAACTGTCAGCTGCAGTGTTCATTTGATAAAGAAAAAGTAACCAGTTTGGGGTAAAAGAATTATCAAAAGGTGGTTGTGATTGGGTGGTGTTGATGCTACAGATCTGGACTTGATATTCAGCCTTGGCAAAATAACCTGACTATATCCCAGCTGGCTCTGTCTTCCTCATTCCCTTGCTGAGCCACTGAAAATGTAGCTTGCCCCCATTTTTGACATTTCTAACAGTGACCCAGAGGGGAGAAACTTCCCATTTATGAACATGTATTTCCTACACTGGCCACCAGGGAGTGCCAGGGCTTTTCCCTGGTTAATCTGATTGCCTGTCTGAGGAATTGATTGATAATGTCCAGTGGTTCTGGATACACAGAAGTAGGAATTAGGACCCAGTGAGTATGTATGCAGCAAGTTCTGCTCATCAGCCGCTTGTCCTTCTGCCCTGACAGTTTCATGGGCACTAAGTGCTTTTTCATTTCCAGGTTCTAGAGGATAATCTCAGGGTTGGAGAGGGCCCTGTTTCTTTTTTTGGGGGTGGGGTTGGGAGTAAGGTGGTGGAGTATCTATCTGTCAGTCTATCTGTTTGTTTGTTTGTTTTTTGAGAATGGGATTCCTTTTGTATTCCTGTCTGTCCTGGAACTCACCCTGTAGACCAGGCTGGCCATGAGCTCACAGAGATCCGCCTGCTGTCTCCTGGGATTAAAGATGTGAGCCACCACTGACTGGCTGGAGGGCCCTGTTTCAAAGAAGTACACAGTCTGCTAGGGGAAGAAGCAGGTTAGTGGAGGTGTGGGTAGGACATTGTAGACGACAGGAAGATTTTGAAGGCTCTATTCCATGTATGGAAAGTTGTTTGGAGTGGGGGAGGTTCAGGGAGGGTTCTTTTGGGGTGGGGTTTATTGGATATGCTTTTAACCTCATCAAGCAAAGTAATCCTGGTCTTTATAAGGAGTATGGTAAGACTGTTCTGGCTAGAGAATTCTAACAACTAAAGAGATCAGTGATGGAGGAAAAGAAATGCAACTGACAAAAATAACATGAAGGGTGTTGATAGCAACCTGACCACTGTAGAAGTACAGCAGCTGAAGTGAGCACTGATGGGGGATGGGAGCAGAACTGGGGTCTGTACTGCTGGCCTTCAGGAAGCAGGCCTGGGCAGAGAGAAGGCTGTGAGGAGCTTCCACTCCTCTTCCAGCAGGAGACATGAGGGTCTGGCCTGAGCTAGCAGCACTGGACTATGAGGTTCCAGATTGTATCAGTTGTACAGTGGACTTCCTCTATGCTGTTACCTCTGGAATTTTGTGGGTTTCTGTTTGTTTAGTTGGTTGGTTGGTTGTTTTTTATTTTTCCAAGACTGGGGTTCTGTTGTTAGCCTTGGCTGCCCTGGACTCATTTGACTGGCTGGCCTCAAACTCAGCAATCACCTGCCTCCCTGAGTGCTAGGATTAAAGGCATACATCGAGCTAATCTCTGGAATTTAGTGCCCATAAAAGTCAGTGGCCAGCACTTTGTTTTCTTGGAGGTTGGTATATGCACATACGCAGGTGGCCATAGAGGCCGGAGACATGGGATTATTCTCTCCAAGAGCAGCAAGCACTCTGAAGGGCTGAGTTGTCTCTCTAGTACTGTTCTTGTTCTCGCCTTTCCCCCTTTGTGAACAGTAACGGCTGTGTAATAGTGCTGTGGCTCATAGTGAGGATCGTCCAGTCTGGTGATGGGGAGCATTTTGAAGCTACCCTGTTACCTAGTGAAATGTGAGGAGATGAGTGAGAGGAGGAAATCTTAAGCAGTTCTTGAATTTCTGGCTCCAGTGTGTTGACCCACTCAACAAAATATGGAAGAAAAAGGCATTACTATGGGGTGTTCCCCAGAGGAGACTGCTCAGACATGGGTTTAGGCCAACAGAAAGTCTTTATTAACTGGCTGGCAACTACACAGGGTGCTCAGGGTCCCAGGGTAGCACTGAGCCTTTCTTGGGGTGAGCTTTTTAAACACAAAACCATGTCCTAGGTTGACATACTTAGTACACAGGAATAGTTAGCCAGAAGCAGAACTTACAGAAGCAAAAAGCAAGGTTAGTACATTTAGAGATTTTATCCAGAACTATAAACTTTGAAGGATTAGGCCTTTGTTTCAGTTTTGGTAGGTGTTGCTGTCTACGTGCTGAGTCTTACAGCCTGGATGGTCCCTCCATGGAGTCAGTTGTGCTAAGGTCTCAGGGCCTACCAAGGTCTGGGACCCAGTTACAGAATTCTATCTCTAACAGAATTAGTGATCTGTATTTGCTTCAAGAATCTACGTTGCTGGCTCTGATAGGCTCACTGGGTGAAACCACTGACTGACTGTTTACCCAGGGCTCTAAAAGGCCTTGCTTGTCTTCTTACCTTCTCAAGTTATTTGTTGGTCCCCAACATGGATGGTGTTAGTCATAAATGAAGAGATGATACTGTCTAGGGAATTTTTATTCAATCAAGTGTTCCCTTTATCTGATTTTAATCTTCATGGGGCCTGTCACCCATGAGGTCTGAGAGGGAGCATTTCTAGTTCAGAGTGGCCCGTGGCTATCCAGATAGCAGTGGTGAGGTCACGTTTAAACAGAGCTGTGTTTGCTCTGAGTCCAGCCGTAATTGCAGTCCTATCTACCTCGGTCGTGTTAGCTGCAGTCTCGTTACCTCAGTCATGTCTTAGCAGGTACTTCTAGAGCTCTACAGAGGTGACACACGAAGTGAGTGTGGCCAGAGTGGGCTGCTTGTCTCTAGTGTAAACCTGTACTCCAGCTCCCAAAGAGCTGAGGCAGGGGTCTGGATGCTAGTTTCAGACCAGCGTGGGTGACAGTTAGGGAGATTTTGGCTCAAAAAAAGTATAAAGGGGGTGGCTGGCTGGGAAAGATAGGCAGTAAAATACTTGCTGTATAAACAGGACCGTTTATGAGTTTGATCCGAAGCATCCACATTAAAAAATCTGGGCATAGGCCGGGTGCCTGTAATCCCGGGACTCAGGGAGGCAGAGGCAGGCGGGTTGCCGTGAGTTTGAGGCCAGCCTGGTCTACAAAGTGAGTCTAGGACAGCAAGCCTACCTAGAGAAACCCTGTTTTGAAAAACAAAACAAATCTGGGCATGGCGGTACATGCTTGTAATCTCAGCGTTGGCAGGGTGGAGTTCCCTGGCCAGCCTAGCCTAGTTGGTGAGCTCCAGGCCCCAGACAGAGACCCTATTTCAAAAAAAGGTGGACAGTCTCTCTGAGAATGTGCACACACACTTAGCTTTCAGAATCAAATGAAAGCAAGATGAGAACAGGAGCTGCTGCCTTAGTGATTGGCGTGTAGAGGAGGTTAGCCAAGACCAGAGCAATAACTTCCTGATGTTATACTAAGCAACTGAGCCCATGGCTCTGGCTTTAAAGCTCACATGCAAGCTTGTGAGCAGAAGGTAAGGTTTGTTTCTGGAGCTGGTTGGGAGGAAGGAGCCTCTAACTGCCTGGAGACATTGGACTTGTGCAGTTGTGAGTGGATTTGATTGAGTAGGCCACCCACCACTTGAAGGCCTTTGTCCTCATCTTCAGTGAGATATTGTCCTATTCTCATCTCCTACTTCACCTATTCTGAATCCAAACCTGCTCAGCCACATGCTTGGCACTTTCTCCCCCTGCATGCTCTAACTCATTCCCAGGGCTTTAGTGCCCCTAAGCTGCCAACTCCTACATATTTCCAGCTCTGATCTGTGCACATGCACATTTGTCCTGCTTCTGTACTTAACATCTCTATTTGACACAATCATTATAAACCTGATGTGTCTAAAATAACTGAATTTGCCCTCTCAAACCTGGCACTTCCTCTGCATTCCCGAGATCATCTGTCTCACACTGTTTTTTACTTCAAAAAAGTCAAGCCATCTTTGATTCCATTTCTTCTTTATTCCATATTCTCCCCATGCCAGTCAGCTCTGCCTTCAAAATACAGCCCCATGTCTGACCCCTCGCATCACTTCTGCCCTTTCCTCCTGGTCCAAGCTACCTATGTCTTTAGCCCAACCAAGACGGTAGCTCTCTGTTGTGCCCGCTTGATTTTTCCTCACCCTTGAGTGTCTCCATAGGCTGTCAGGAGCATCCTTTAACACTAACAGTCATCCAACACCTGTGTCAAAACATCCCAAGGCTCCGTGTGACCCTCCACGGAGACGGTAGAGGGCCGTGGTGTGGTGTTGGCTGCACTTGTAGCACACTCTTGGCCCCAACCTGTTCTTTTGGTTTTTCAGACACCAGGTCTGATTTTAGTGTCAGATTCTTTTCAGGTCTCAGCTCTGTAAGTTATTTTAACGTTGGGTGCTGGGGGTTAAGTCTAGGACCTTTGAACATATTGAGGTGCTTAAGATAAAGCCAGATTCCCAACCCAGGTCCACTGATGACTTCATGGTGGAGTTGACAATAAATTAACTAGTTGATCCTCGAGTAGAGTAAGACTATAGATACACTGGCAGGGCCAGTCCAAGGCCCAGGGAGATAACTTGCTCAGCCCAGTGTCTGCCAGATGGCCCCTGAGCTCATGCTGGCTCCTCTCCCTTGCTGATGGTGTTGTCACATGACCTCTTAGCCTCACCTTTCTATTGCATATTCTTTGGGCCCTGGATACTCTTGCTGCTGCAATTTAGGCTCAGTGTGGTTCGGCTGTGGGACAGGTGAGGGTGGGTCCTACCTTAGAATATTATCCATCACTTTTTAAACCTGGGGTGCCTCAGACCTATAACCTCAGTAAGAGGGAGACTGAGGCAGGAGGATCACATGAGTTCAAGGCTAGCCTCCGCTGCACAGTTTCAAGGCAGCCTGGTCTACAGAGCAAGTTCCAGGACAGCCAGGGCGACACACAGAAACCCTGACTTGGAAAAAAAAAATTCTGTAGCACACTATCCAACCAACTGGTGCATTCAGAACCTGTCTGGAAAGCTTTTGCTCTTGCTCAGGGCCTCCCTCACACCCTGGAATTCTCTCCCTGGATGCCTCTCCATTCACCGACACAGCTTTGGTCTTAATACTTCCTTCCAGTAAGGTGACTGCCAGAACCACCTTTCAGAAAGAATTTGACGTAAAAACATCGTCTTCGTTTTTGGTCCCCAATCCCACAAGTCCTCATCCCCCTGAGAAATGTTACTATATGTTTACATCACTCTTTAGGTACAAAAAAGCAGTCCTGTGAAAGGTCAAACGTGCTTGGAGCGGGCACTCAAGGGGCTTTTCACGATGTGGATCCCAGCCTGCTTTTATACAGTCTTTAAGTTAGTCACAGCCCATCTCCAGCCACTGCGCCCATTGTGAAGGATAGCTCTATTCAGGTTCAAGATGGAGAAAGCAGCCCCCACTCGGGAGACTCCTCCGTGGCCCGCCCCTCCCCTCACACTGCAAGAGCTGTAAATCGAGGCGCCTCTGTCTAAAGGCTCTGCAGCCCCTCCCCTGTCTGGATTGTGAGCTAAGAGCCAAGTTAAGAGGCTGGACCCGCATAGATGCACGCTCACCTGGGCTGGACCCTCCTCCTCAAAACGGCAGAAGAAAAGACTGCGGGAGTGGGGTGGGGGTGCCCAACTCTATCTAGGAATGTCTGATCTCCAGGTAAGCATTTTCCGCTAACACGGAGCAGGGGGGCAAGAAAGAGGGTCAGGGACCTCCAGGCCATCTGGCAGAATTGGGTTTAACCCGGTTACCTGGACAACCGGCGCGGGAGGCCTGCGAGAGATGGCCTCCGGCCTCCAGGGAAGGGGTTATCAGTGTGAGCGATGGGACCACTGTTGGAAAGTACACCTTCACCCTCACCGGTGCCCACGCTGCCTTGAGAGGGCACCCTCCGCCGTCTCGGGAGCTCTGCCATTCCGCGGGGTGGGTGCTCACACCATCAACTTCTGTTTCTCAATGTCTCCCCTAGTCCATTTTGTTCCGTCACATCAGAGAGCTGACGCCCCCCCCCCCCCCGTCACCTTGGAGAGGGTCTCAGCTCGGACCTCACCGACCTCACCTCCAGTCACCACAGTGTCTTGTTTTTAATTCTTTTTGGCAACCTCCCCCGCCCCCATCCTTAGAGCCCCTGGCAAATGTCACCACAGGGGTGAAAATCTCCCTTGCCCTAGACTTGGATTTCGCTTCCCGGAATACCCAGGGCAACTGGAACATGCCCCAGTTACACACACCACACATTTCCTCAAGCTCCTGACCATTCCATCCAGACTGTATATTCCGAGGGTAGCACTTGGGTCTTGTTCTGCCTACCACATATGTAAAGCATGGTCTAGGGAGGCATCGGAAAGAATGGGATGAATAAAAGCTAAGGATTGGGCCATTGCCTGATGCACTGAAGGGGTTCATCAAAAATAGCTTTACAGAGGCCTCAATGAGGAGGACTAGATTCCCAGTACATTAGAGTCAATGCCCCAAGAGAACCTCAGTGGTGTACTGTATGAACTAACATTGGGCGCTTTTTATTGTCAGGCCTCATGCTTGGCAGAGGGGACCCTAGTCTGCATTCAAGTTGTGTCCCCTCTAGGAAAAGAAGACAAGGTAGGCGAAGCCAATAAAGAGTGCCAGGTGTTACACGGTGAGCACAAGAAGCCTTCCAAGAGGAGCCCTTCCGAGCTCTGCAGGTGTCAGAGGCTCCTCAGAGACGACCAATCCAGGCCCCACGAAGGGCCCCAGAGGGGTTTCAGCAGAGCCAGAGAGTGGGAGCTGGAGACCTGGCGGGGCTGCTGTGGGGCTGGCCTCTAGACTGAAGGACTCGGGAAGCCGGCATATGACCAAATCTGCCCCTTCAGGGCCTTGGGCACAAAGCCAGCTGCAGCTCTAACCTTCCTCTGAAAGCCTCCCCCAGGCAAGCCAGCGCCTCTGTGCTCACATGGTCATGGTGTCTCTTCCATGCTGGGCTGCATCCTCTGCTTGACTGTTCCTTGAAAGATCAATTCCGCAATCTCTGTGTTGGCAGTACCAAGCATCAGAATTGTTCCTAAACCAGCATCTGCTGCAGGAGTGAGGAGATTGCTGTCCATTCCTGTGGACTCCAATAGCCCTTTCATCCCCGTCTGCATCCTTTTGCTCCCAGAAACTGTGCATTTTATTTTTTCAGATAGTATTTAACCAAGGAAGAGGAAATTTTATTCAAGCCCTGGCTCTACCATTTCCTGAGACAAGTTCTTTCCCATTTGGAAGCCTTGCTTTCCCATCTGTAAAATTAAGGGGCCCCATGTATGCTCGTGTCTCATTTCTCTAGACCAGCGGCTCTCAACCCTCCTATTGCTGCAACCTTGCAATAGTTCGTACCTCATGGTGAGCTGGCCCCAAACATAAAACCATTTTCCTTGCTACTTCATAACTATAATATTGCTACTGTTATGAATTACAGTGTAAATATCTGATATCCAGGATAGCTGATATGCGACCCCTGGGAAAGGGTCATTCGACCCCAAAGGGGTCATGACCCACAGATTGAGAAGCACTGTTCTGGACACTAGACTGGCTGCACGTTCTTCAAAGGCGACAAGGATTCTCTTAAGCTAAGCCTAGAGGCCAAGCAACGTCCCGTCCTGTTTGTTGGTAGATGGCCGCGTACAGAGGAAAGGACACTCAAGGCAGAGCTGAGTCTCATCCTTTAGCTTCAGAGCGCCCCTTCCCGAGGCTCCCCTCTCCATTGTGTTTGCCTTACTTGGGATGTAGAAGCAAGGATGATAACCCGTGGCTGACTGAGCTCACAGGGCCAGTGGGAATCCCGGGTGTCCAAGTGCTTTGTGGGCAAGGAGGACAGCATGGCAGATGGTTAACCATTAGTTAAGGCTAAAACATACAGACAAGGCAATGTTCAGTTGCGGGGTGTCTGCTGATCTGCCCTGAGGGGCAGAGCCACAGGGATGCTTTTCTAGGAGATGGTAGGTGGGCTGGCAGGTGAGCGGGTTTCTGGGTCAGGAGCTGAAGTATCTGGTCCCATGTGGGGTTGGCCTTGGGGCAGGAGAGATGGCTGTGTAGGTATGTGATAGTGCAGCCAGCCCTTCCTTTCCCTCCCAGCTTTCCCAGGCTTTCATTATTTCCTGTCTTAGGTGTTCATCCTGAGGGCTTTGGTCACGCAGCTACTGATTCTTTTAGTGACTAAGGCTGCCTATGGGAAGAGCAAGCTCTTCATTGATGCTTTGGGATACTCCAGTCCCTGACCCAAGTCCAGCCCCTCCCCGCCTTGCCCATCTTGGTGGCAGCGTTGTTTGTTCATTTGGTTTTTGTTTTTGTTTTGTTTCTTTTGAGACAGGGTTTCCCTGTGTAGCCTTGGGTGTCCAGTACTCACTTTGCAGACCAGGCTGGCCTCGAACTCACAGAGATCTGCCCACCTGCCTCCGCCTCCCTGAGTGCTGGGATTGCAGGTGTGTGCCACCATGCCTGGCATTGGCAAGGTTTCTTGAAAAGAATATAGTTTGTCGCAATCCATTAAATTTTTGTTTTTGTTTTTTGAGACAGTGTTTCACTATGTAGCTCTGGCTGTCCTAGATTTTCACTATGTAGATTAGGCTGGCCTTGAACTCACAGAGATCCACCTGCCTCTGCCTCCCAGGTGCTGGGATTAAAGATGTGCACTGTCATGTCTGGCCTTGTCTCAATTCTTGCTCAGGCCATAAGAGCCTGGAGCTGTCCAGAGAGGCTGTCCGGAGGTCAAGCCTGAGCCTCAAAATGAGTGAAGGATTTAAAGAGAACAAGAATTTACTTCTATCACTCCAGGGCACGGTTCCTATGTGTGGCTGATGTGATGTGTTTAGCCCTATCAGTGGGGATTGCCTGTGTCAGCGAGGACACAGTTCATGTGTAAGGAGCACATTTGTTTGGACATGGTGTGAAAACAGAGCCAAGACTGCTTGTGAAGATGGGTAGACCAGCTAGTTCCCTCCTGCTGGGAGAGGGGTCCTGGATGGTCAAAGGCCCGGGCTGCCCCAGCACACAAAGGCTGTCTGGTAAGGCTATCCCAGAGAACTCCTTAGTCCTAACCCCCAAACCTCCCCCTGCTGGAGTCTTGACCCGCAGCAGAAACAGCAGATTGAGGACCAAGCAGCTGGGATTTGGTTCTACTCGGCGTGCAACTTTGAGACGTCTCCAATTTGCCAAATTTGAGTTTTCTCCTTCCTAAAACAAGGGAAGAAAGAGTACACCCTCTGAGCTGGCCTAGCCCAGAGGTGAGAGCACAGTGTGTTCTGGGGAGCCACTGAGTGCTGTCCATGTCTGTTCTGTGAAGCTGCCTTCCTTCTGCCGGGACGGGACAGTGTTGTGGTATGCCCCGCGGTCTTTAAGGGAAGATGCACAGCTTCTCTCAAGTCAGCCATTAGTCTGCGAAGAGGCTCCATCTCTCAGAGGAGGCATTTGAGATGTCAAGAATGCTTCTGAGAGGATGTCTGTGCTGTGGGGCCAGGGCGAGGGGGATGGGATGGCCATGCAAGTTCATCTGCCTCACTGCTAAGCTTTCCCAAACCTTGTCTTTAACTCTGGTGTCTCCTTCCTGACTTGTCTCCTCAATCCAGTTGGTGAGATGGAGATGAGAAGGTACACTTCTGCCATGGGGTCTTTGGGAGCCTCTCTGGAGACCCCTTGACCTTGGGAACCCTCTGTATATCTCTCCTGGACCACAGGTCAGCACACCAGCAACTGTGAGCAGATGACTGAATTCTCCTGGAAGGATATAATTAATGCCTTGTCCCTGGCCAACATGGTGCTGGGGCTCTTCTCCATCTTCTGTAGCTTCAGCAGGTAGGTCCCAGGCACAGCCTGCTCTTAGCCTAAAACTGGAGCCTATGGCTTGAGGAAGTGGGAGCAGACTCCAGAGACCTAGCCACTGTGGCAAAGGATCAACCCTGAGATGGGGGCAGTATAATGGCTTCAAAGTCAGGGACCAGGGTCCTGGCCTTCATGTTGCCACATTCTGATATGTGGCTTCAGCTAGCTTACATCTGAGCCTCAGGCTCCATATAACATGAGGAGTTTGTGGTTATAAGTTTTCTTATTTCCTCAGCTATGGCAGTTCAGAATGGCTTATAGGAGAAAAAAAAAGATACATAGTAGTAGTACTCACATCCATTTTCTCTCTCTGTCTCCCTCTCTATCTCTTTCTTCTTTTCCTTCCTTCTCTTCCCCCTCCCTCTCATCCTCTCTTTTCCCCATGTAGCCCGGGATGGTCTTGAACTCACTATGCAGCTTATACTGTCCTTGAACTTCTGATTCTTCTGCTTCAACTTCTGCTGGGACTGTAGGTGTGGGCCACCCCACTTGGCTTTGTTTATATTTTCTGGTTCTTGAATCAGAATATAGGATTTGTCTTACATGATCACTGTCCCGGAAATTCTGTCACACTTACATGTGCCACCAAGAAAACAGGAGCAATTTATGTTCCTGTAGGTTGGATTCTATTTCGAGGCCTTTAGCAAATCAGTTCTTTAAAAAAAAAAAAAAAAAAAAAGAAAACCCTTAGTGATGCATTCCTGCTGTGCTTTATTCTCCATGACCAGCATGTGACTTGTGTGTCTGTTTCTCATCCATAAGTTTGGAGTTTTAGAGTATAATGCGGTGGGAGAATGCCCACCTGTGGCAGGAAAAACTCAGTTTAACCAAATTGTAGGTTCTGTTGTTTTCCTTTAGCCTCAGGCTCCTTTAGAGCCTCTGGTGTGGTCTAAACAAATGCTGAAGCTGTCTGGGGATGTCAGGCTCTCTGCTTCCGCAGGGTTGTCTAAACGATGGAATCCAGAGCACGCTTGGTCGTGCACCTCTGTGGGCAGGTTTGCTTTGGCTGTGTGGCTACTCACAGAGGGACCTGGGAGCAATGTGATAGACAAGGTGCAATGGAGAACGTGGGCTATGAGGAACTCTGGGAAATCACTCAGAACAGAGTTGGCATCAAATCTGAGAGAATGTGGGAGCTGCTGAAAGCTCCTTACCACACATCAAACTCAAGAGAAATTGGAGAGACGCTGGCAGATCCATACCACAGTTGGAGATGCCAACACCTAGCACTAATCCACAGAAAACTGGCACGCAGATTAAGCTCGTCAGCACCGTCCAGTGTCTGGATGTAACTGACACCTTCATCCAAGAAGAGCAGACTACAGACCATCCTCAGGCTCTCTTTGAGAATTCACCAAGATAAAGTGCATTCTAGGCATATAAGAGACTAGAAGTCATAAAGAAGGCAAGCTCAGGTCAAATGGAACTAAACTAAAGCTCAGAAAACAGAAAGAATGTACAAACCCTGAGATAGCTAATGGGACAGCGCTTGCCTACAATGTGTGAGGCCCAAGCTTCAGGCTCCAGTACTGAAAAAAAAAACAAAACAAAACAGAAAAACAAACAAACAAACAAAAAAACAGTACCATACATGGCAAAGGCAACTAAAGAAGCATTTAATTGGGCTTACAGTTTCACAGGATTAGAGTTCACGGTTAAAGTAGGAAAGTTCAAATTTAGCCAGGTATGGTGGCATAAGCTTGTAACCCCAGCCATTAGGTGGTGGGGGCAGGAGGATCAGGAATCCAAGGCCAGGGTTTGGGGAGATAGCTCAGCTGAGAAAGTGCCTGTGGCGCAGGCCTGAGCGCTTGAGTTTAGTTCTTAGCCACCATGTAAGAAAGCTGGCTGTGGTGGCGTGCTCTCAGAGAGGCAGGCGTGGGAGGAACTGTGGGGCTCACTGATCATCCAGCCTTGCCAAACCAGGGAGCCCCAGGTCCCAGTGAGAGACCCTGTCTCAAAAAGTAGGGAACAGGTGTCTTACTTACTTTTTGCTATTGCTGTGATAAAACACTATGACAAAGGCGGCTTAGGGAAAAAAAAAGCATTTAATTGGGCTTATAGTTTCATAGGGTCAGAGTTCATGGTGACAGAGCAAAGGCATGAGGTAGAAACCGAGAGCTCACACCTTGATCTGAAAGCTAGAGGCACAGCGAGGAGGGAGACCCTGGCAGGAGTCTTTTGAAACCCTAAAGTCTGACCTTGTAACGCACCTTCTCCAACAAGGCCATGCCTCCTAATCCTTCCCAAACAGTTTCACCAACTGGGCACCAAGTGTTTGGACATAGGAGCTTAGGGGGGGGGGGCATTCTTATTGAAGCCACCACAGAATAAAAGAAAGGAAAGGAGAGAGGCGGGGAAAAGAGAAGAAATGAGAGGAAGTCATGTAGCATAAATCTTCATTTCACAAGTGGGGAAAACGACGAATAGTAGTTTATGTGTGAAGTCACAGTGTGATGGTGGTAGAGGCTGCAGTAGGCAGTAGGAGGGACCCTGTGCTATCAAATACACTTGGGTCTTAAGAGTTAGAAGGGACCTTCGTGATTACTTGGGGGTGGGGGAGCAGGAAACCACCATGTGTTGGGAGTTTTTTTTGGGGGGGAGTCATGCATGTTGGTGTGTATAAAACATTTAAAGCAGTTTATACTAGAAGGGACGTGAGTTCGGGAGTACTTGTGTGTGCGGGTATAGGAATTTGTGAAGAGGGGGTACTGAGTGGGGGACTTGTCCAGTGGGTACTATAAGAAGCTACCCTGCTGGCCTGCACTCTAGGAAACCCCACTGTGCTTCCTGGATGCTTCTGATCTGCTTCCTGTTAGACATGGCAATAGGGACAATGATCAGATACCTCAACATCTGCCAAAAACTGGGTGAGTCGAGACCTCAGGTCCCCTGTAATCTCTACCCTGGGGAACACCCATCTCAGGCCACTACCCCTCGCCTTCCTCAGTCACTCCCAGCTGTTCACATGCCCACGTGAATAGCAGAGGCAGTCCTGTCCCAGGAAGCAGGCTGTCTGCAGCCTAGACCCATCCCGCTGCCTCTCTTCCCCATCTTCGACCGGTCCTTGCCCTGCTTTTTAGTTCCTATCTTCATTGCCTCTCTCTTTTAATTCCATTTACTCTCCTTTTGATTTATGTAGAGATTTTGTTCCTGTGTTTATACTCCACAGTACACTATTATGGTTATTGTGGGTTTTACGAGGAATGATTTCACTTTGACTTACTTAGGCAGTTTCTTTGCTGTTTATACTTTCTGGCTTTCCATGTATTCACTGGGATCACCTTCCATAGGCCACCATTAGGGAGCAGCTGCTGCACCCTGAGACCCCAGCACCACCCCAGTTGTCACTGCTCCAGGCTAGGCTAGGGTGCAGAACATGTGCCTAGGATTAACCTTGACCTCTAAGCAGGATTCGAACTGAATGACTTTGCTGTCTTCACCACCTTTGGCCTGGCCTCGGCTCTGCTCCTTGGTGTGGATGGGCCTCTGAATGGGTTCCTGGCCACCATCTATGTGTTGACCACTTCTTTCCGCCTGTGCTTTAGCTCAACTGGTGAGTGAAACCCAGTTCATCTTGGGACTATGGTGGGGATCAAGGGGTAGGAGAAACTGCTGGGAGCCAGAGGCCAGGGCTCACTCATGGACTCCTATTCCTCCTCATGAGCACTGTGCCTGCTGGAGGTGGAGGGCTGTATTGCCAGAGCCCTGGTCTGGGAGATACCAGTCCTTGCTTCTTGGGCAACTCTGTCTCTTTTGTATTACCCTCGAGTGGAGCATTGCTTCACACCAGTTTCCCCGTCAAGAGAAACTGTACCGAAGTGAGGGCAGCTGCCTTTCTAAGACCACACAGAAAGGGGGTGCGAATCCAGCACTGAGCTCAGACTGGCCTTCCAAGGAGCCTTTAAGGTGTGGGCACACCTGACCTACACTGGGTGCCTGCTGTCCCTCAGAAAACAACACAAACCCAAAGCTGCACATGTACTTGTGGATAACCAGAGGACAGCCGCACTCCTGGGCTCAGGGAGACCCAAAGTGATAGATGTCCTGAGAGCCGGGAAGCCGCTGATCCCTGGTCTTTCCTTAGGAGGAGGTCCCTGTACATACAAGGGCCTACCCTGCCCCTACGCTTCCTGTGTGTTGGCCTCCACCTGCCTTCTGACCAAGGGCAACACATTCATTCTCTGCTGCATGGCTTCACTCATGATTCTGTTCATGGTCGACCAGAGTTGCTACCCACATGATGAAATCCTGGAATCGGAGAACTGGAAAAAAGTAGTTTATTTGGGAGGTGAGTTCAAAGAGCTGCCACATGCTTATGGTCACGCTGTGGTCACGCTGCAGCATTGCCCGTGCACTGCGCTCTCGTGCATCTCTCACCTTCGACTTTGTCGTTATTCGACAGCACACATATTTACTATTGTTTCTTTAATGTCTGAGAATACTAACTGTGCTCACCTGCACATTTAGGACTGTTCCCTTCATGCTCATTTCCAGTGCACAGGATTAGGCTGTGCTCAATAAATAGCTACCTAATGTTAATGGGTTTGGTATGGGGAGCACATGACTATGTGCCCGGTACTGGGAGTCAAGTCTGCTAAAGTAGTCCTTGTCTCAGGGAGGGAGGAAGTTACTGAGAACCAAAATAAAGTAACAAATAAAAAAATGCCAAAAATAATTGCAAACAAACAAAGCTGGGTATAGTGGCTTATGTGTATAATTCCAGTTCTTAGGATGCTGAGGCTGGATCACTGCAAATTCAAAATATAATGAGTGCCAGGACAGCCTGAGCTGTAGAGTGATATTCAAACAACTGCCCCTGTATTTATGGTTACCCTGTGGTCTCAGATGGTGACTCATTTAGACTGAGGGATGTGAGAGGAGGGCATGCTGCTTAAGGAGGGATGTTTAAGTGAGATCTGAAAGACGAGTAGGAAGGGTGTTTCGGGCAGAGGATACTGTTTTGTGGTGACTGGAGGCCAAGAAGGTACTGGGAGCATTAGTGCATGTGTGGAAAGCCAGTGACAAAAACTTAGGCCGGTGAAGTGGGCAGACTGGGCGGGATTTGAGATTTGATCCTAAAGGCAGATGAGCACCTTGGGTGAAATCAGGCAGCAGCTTCCAGGCATCACTTGGACTGTGGTGTGGAAAACAGACAACAGAGTACCAGAAGGTATTGAGATGGGAGATGGTGGTGTGGTGGAGGAAGAGAATCAACTGGACTTGAGAGGTGTTGGAGCTAGAGCTGACACTGAGGGAAGTTCGGCGTAAGCAGCTAAGTGTAGGTTCCAGCCTTGGGAGATGCCCCCAGCATTCGGCCTGAGTTAGGGTTTCCTTTAAGGATTAGTTTGCCTTTTGCAATGTGTGCATGTGAACTAGACAAGTGTCGCTGGGGGCTGGAGATTCTGCCATTATTCCTTTGCTGTGAATCCACTCTGTTGTTACAGTTGGCTTCCTTCGGATTTATATCTTCAGTGGCATTAGTACCACATCCTTGTCCAAGTTCTGGGAGCTGGCTTCCCTATGCCCAAATGGCAGAGGCAGACTGGGAGAGCCTGGATGTGTAGCTAAATGTTCCTCAGGTGAAGCTCTCACTGGTTATTGTATAAACTTGGGCTAATACCTCACCATTTTGAAGTCAGTTTTCTTCACCTATAATTAAAGCCCCCAGTTGCTAGCTTGCAGGCTCACTAGGATTGAATTAAGCAAGGAGGTAATTCTCTGGTAGGGTCCTGGACTGAAAATAACAATTCCTGCTCCATCTTTTCCACCTCCCCTCTCCTAGCCCATAGCAAGTGTTTCCCTCAGAGATCACTGCTCCTAGAGTTGATCCCCTTTGCTCAAAATAAACCCACACACCTAGCATGAGACTCCTAGGTTTCTTTGCTCCATGAGTCAAGGAGGAAACAGCATCTCATAAGTTCTGACACCAGTTAATGCTAGTTATTGTGCACATTTCAAAGTTGTTGCTGCTGATATTCTGCTTGCTTGGGGAACAGTGGTCACCTTAGACTGAAGACCACAGACTACAGAGCTCCAGACTTTGAGAAGCTGGCTCACGGGCAGTACTGGAGAGTGAATGCCCTCTATTTTTTAGGACAACTCTGGCTTTAAACATCACCTCCTTGCCTCACAGATCATTGACTACTCTTCAGTTGTAGTGTTCCACAACTCTAGCACATCTTAACATCTCTTGATGCTTTTCCCCAGAAGTGACCTTTTGTTAGGTTACCTGTCATGATCTAATGGGATCTCACAGAATACATGGGAGCAGGTTGGGGGATGCAGTCCAGTTGGTAGGGTACTTGCTTAGCTTGCATGGATCCCTGTGGTTTGATCTCTAGTACTACAGACACTGGCGGGGGTGGTGCACACCTGTAGTCTCAGTCCTTAGGAGGGGGAGGCAGAAGGATCAGAAGTTCAAAGTCATCCCTAGCTATACAGCAAGTTTGAGGCCAGCCTGGGCTGGATGAGATCCTGTCATGAGACCACTGATGCCCTATATTCTTGTTGAGTTAACTGAGGCAGAATGTCTAGTTTTTAAAGATCAAGCAGGCTTGGACTTGAATCAGGTTTTTATGCAGGTTACTTTCCTGTCTCTTATGAGAAAAATAGATGTAATTCTAAGTCATGGGAGTGTTGTGAAGTGTCAGTGAACAATCTGTAGTACTGAGCAGAGTACCAAGTCCTGAGGAGATAGATGTTACCTAGCGGGGTACCTAGTACTGAGCAGGTGTTCCCTAGCAGGCCATCTAGTACTCAATAGATGGCCAGTAACTTTGGAGTCCCTATGTCTGACAGTGTTTCATCTGAAATTCAGATTGTCTTGGGCATACCTGAGACTACATCTAAGTTCAGTAATTTCCTCGGAGGGGCCTCAGGACTCAGCATGTTGTCGTATTCATAGCTAAGACTGGTTAGAACACAAGGCTATGGCCCGGCGTGGTGGCACATGCCTTTATTCTCAGCACTCAGGAGGCAGAGGCAGTTGGATCTTTGAGTTCTAGGCCTGGTCTACAGAGCCAGTTTCAGGACAGCAGGGCTATAACAGAGAAACTCTGTCTCAAAAAACTAAAACAAACAAACAAACAAACAAACCTAAAAAAAAACAAAGCCCCCCAAAAAGCAAAACAAGACAAGCAGGGCTTGGTGGTACATGCCTGTAATGCCCCAGCACAGAGGCAGAGGCAGTCAGATCTCTATGAGTTCAAGGCCAGCCTGGTCTACAGAGTCCGGGACAGCCAAGGCTGCAGAGAGAAAGGCTTTCTCAAAAAACAAAAACCCAACCAACCAAACAACAACAAAAACCTAAAACAAACAGACAGACAAACAAGCCAAGGAGGTGGTGCAGAATCAGCAGATGGAAACAGGATGCTAGCTCCCCAGAGCCCCTCCAGGTGGGGTCAGTCACACTCCGTTCCTCAAGCCCTGAGCTGTGGTCAGTCACATGAAGCACTGTCTTCCAGGGAGGGTCATCGGAGCCTCACATAGGCACCCTCTGCCTAGCAGGGACCAAATTCCAGCCTCCAGAAGGAAAGTGGGGTGTGCAGCACAGACCGAATACTTGCACGGGGCAGGCACAGTGAGCCACTGTGATCACTCCGTCATTGGTGGAGGGGTCCAGCCGCTCTGTAAGCAGTCTCAGGCATGTAACATTGCATGCTGGACTCCAAACAACTAGGAAGTAACCCCACCTCCCAATAGAAAGGCTCGGGTCAACTTGAATTCAGCCTTGACAGGACTTGGCTTCTGACCTGAGATCACCAGAACGGACCTGAGAGTGCAGTAGCTTCCATTAGCGGCTTACATATACTTACTACACTGAACTCAAACATGGGCTCCTGCTTCTCTTGTTGCTGTTTCCTCAGCTCTGTGAGTGACCTGAGAGGGACAGAGAGTGGGGTAGGAGCCGTGAGACCCTCTATGAAACTGAGTGTCTGCTTTTCTCTTTACAGGTATCATCATGCTGTTTTTTTGCCCGTTCTCGCTCACCGCCGTTTACTGCCTGATATGGTCACTCTCGTATATCTTCTTCCCAGATGCCCTGTGGGGCAAGGGAGTTTGTGTTAAGATCTAGTGCAGGGAAACCATACCTTCACCACTCCTGCTGGCCTGGTGGGCTCTACGATTAGCATGCTGTACCAACACCTGCTTATCCACTAAAGCTTTTTTGGCACCGTGTTGTCTTACGCTTGGTGTACGCTCTCTCTTGTCCTGAATCACGTCGACCCACAGTGGGCCCATAAGCCTTTGCTTCTTTCTCCTTATTCAGGGTTCAGACTCCCTTTTGGGTAATACTTGTCTCAGTCATGGAGGATAGACTTTTATTTCCAAGATAAGTTTTGGGCTGAAACTCAAACCCAGCCTTGGATACATGAGACTCTATCTCAAAAAAAAAAATTGATTGGCAGCCTAAATGTATCACCTGGTGTATTAGGCAGGTGCAGAGATGATAGGATGGATCTCTATCATCTATCTACCTCTATAATCTATTTCTATATAATACATTATTTATATAATATATATCTTTAGGCCTATAAGCAAGTCTAATATATATATATATGTATATGGGATTTGTTAACCTTTAAACCACTCATGTGTATGTGTGTGTATGTGGCTTACAGGCTATGGTACAGTTAGTCCAACAATGGCTGTCTACCAACAGAAAGTCTAAGAATCTGGCTTCTAGGATCTCATTCTGTATGTTTCTTTTCTAAGTTCTCAAACACTAAACTCTACTCAGATACCACTTTGCCTTTTAAAATACAAACCAGACAGAAATAATGCACACTATTATATTGTATCCTAAAGTTGCACCCCATGGAGAAGAACCAGGGAGTCCCAGTATCACTCTGGATTCTGTCTTCAGGTGGGACATCCAAAGGACTGTTGGCCAATTCTGCCACTTGCCCCACGGTGTCGCCTGAGCTCCTCTGCATCTGCCTTTAAAGTTTTTTTTTTTTTTTTTTTTTTTTTTTGCCTTTATAGTTTTAAGAGCAGTGTTGGTGGTACAGCTGGGGGCTCAGTTGCCAGCTCACCATTCCGCATCTTTATCTCCCAGAAAGCAGTGTTTCCTGAGACTTCCTGGGCTTTCACCTAGGGTAAAGGATAATGTGAAAGCACATGAATGAAGTCAAGGAGTCTGGGCAGGTTTCTGGTCTACACCCAGGATGGTGGAGATTCCCCTTTGGAAGCACCTCTCCATGTCTGAGTGAGATCCCATGAGGGAAACCTCCTGCTTTTGTAGGTATCCTGAGTGCAATGTTTAATCTCTATAAGCCAATGTTCTCACTTGTAGCATGGAAGCTTTACTCCCTCCTGGGAAGACTAACACACGAACTGGGCTTTCTTGAAGTAAGAACCCAGTGTGCCTGCCAATTCAAGAAAAATCCTGTTGCTAGAGGTAGGGGACTGTGAGTTTTGGGGGGTTGGAGGGACAGCTTAGTAATTAAGAGCATTGGCTCCTTTTGAGGAGGACCTAGGTTTCATTTCCAGCATCAGCATGTCAGAACGTGTCAGGGCACAACCATCTGTGACCCCAGTTTCAGGATACCACGCCCTCTTTTGCCACTCTAGACTCATACAGACAAATGCTTGAAATACATTTTTTTTTTTTTTTTTTTTTTTTTTTTTAGTGGGCTTTCATATGAAAACTGGAATTTTGGAAAACTCAGGTCTACAATTGTGAGCTTAATTCCTTCCTACTACCCAAAAATTTCCCAATGGGATTATCCAGGGTACAAACTACTATGTAATTTTCTCTAGGTTTTTAGGGAAATGTTCAAAAGTTTATTGTCATGAACACCATTTACATCCTCCAGGTTGTCAGGCTTCATAAGATATGTATTTTAAAATTTATTTTCATTTTTTTATGTGCATTGGTGTTTTGCCTGCATGTGTATCTGTGTGAAGAGTGTTAGATCTTGGAGTTACAATTGTGAGCTGCCATGTGGGTCCTGGGAATTGAACCTGGTTCCTCTGGAAGAGCAGTCAGTGCTCTTAACTGCTGAGCCATCTCTCCAGCTCTGTCAGAGGGTTTGTGTGTGTGTTTATCATTTTTTAAAATTAATTTGTTTTTATTTTGTGTGCATTGGTGTTTTACCTGTATGTATGCCTAGGTGAGGGTGTCACACATTGGAGTTACAGTTCTGAGCAGCCATGTGGGTGCTGGGAATTGAACCTGGGTCTTGTAGAACAGTCAGTGTTCTTAATCACTGAGCTATCTCTCCAGCCCCTAAGATGATTTTTTTTTTTTACCCATTTTTCCCTCACTGAATTCTTGAATTCATCATTTAATTGGATCCATATTATGAAGGATGAATAAAAGGAAAAATTTAAGAATTCTTCAAACTTTTCAAAATAGATTTTTAATTTTAGCCAGGCATGGTAGCACACATCCTTAATCCCAGTATCTGCTCAGCATTGCAATAACCCTGCTGCAAACATGTTGGTATAAACTACACTCCTGAAGCACAACCTGGGGCAGAGAACTTTATGCCTCTACCCCTAAAGAGGAAGCTGGGTGATGGGTGTTTGGTTCCCAAGGGACCAGTCTGAACATTCTCTTCACAAACCTGACTCTAGGCCTGGTAGGACAGTCCCAGAATGAAACCCAAAAAGTACCTGGTCTGCCTTCCTGGAGCAGCTGTTAGCACTCTGCAGTCACAGGAAGGGGGGGAATCCTAGCTTCCCATCCCTCAACCCTGGCTAGTAGCTCAAATGGGAGTAAAGGGTCTCATAGATTTATGTGTGTAACTGGATGCCTGTGATCAGCAGGGCCTACAACAACCCTGGGAGGCAGGCGTGTTCTTTTTTTTTTCTACCACCTGCTCATTTAGGAGGGAATATGCTTTCTGCCTTTTGTTGAAGGGGAGGGAAGGAAGGAAAAAAGGGAGGGAGGAAGGAAGGGGAAAGGGGAAGGGTCTACAGTCCTCCCTGTCCATCGTCACCAGAAACAGTAGTAACAATGGGAATCATCTCCCAGTGCACAGATTACCTCATTGCCACCACAGCTTCTAATTTTTTGCTGATTATAGAGTAAGGGCGCCTTTTAGGGTTTAGAGGGACTGGGGTCTGAGCTAACACACAGCTGTGCTGTTTTCTGAGCACTTACTGTGCAACAGGTGCACTTCAGACGTGGTTCTCTCCATCTTACTGAATACACAAAAAGTGAAGTCACTTGCCCAAGGTCACCTGACAAAATCCTGACACACATGGTTCTCGAAGATGACTATCCTAGTACTCTGGCTTCCCAGTCCTCCAGCAACTAACAAACTCCAAAGATCTCTGGTCCTCCATCTTACTTCAGCCTTCCACAGTAATTCTCTAGGCTCTGTCCTTTCCAGTAAGAGCAGCCTCTCGGGTCTGTTCCTGGCATTCTCTTCTCTGATCATCACTTCCAGTACTTCGAGAAGCTCAATTTCAGCCACAAAAACTCTAACCCATGAGCCTTGGACACCTTTCAAAGCCTCTTACCCTCTGCCAGTTCTCATTTACTGAGTCAGGGTCTCACCATGTGGCCCAGGCTGGCCTCAAACTGATCCTCCTGCCTCAGCCTCCCACGTGCTGGGATTATAGGCATGTGCCACCAGGTCTGGCTCTTGTTTACATTTTTACACAGCTTAGAGCCAGGCCCATCATTCTAATCCATGCATAGGGAGCACGCACCTCCCTTCTCTGCTTCCTCGTTAGCTGCTGAGCAAAGCCCAACAGGGCTAGAGAACACCTTAGTCAGTGCTGCTTGGTGTTGTGCGGTCCCCAGTGCCGTCCCCTTACCAAATCCACCAACTCCTGTGTTCTTTCCTTTCAAGAGAAGTAATGAGCTGTCCTTTTTCTCAAGGCAATGCCGACATCACTGTCCCCGCAGACACTGGATCTCATTCCTCCTATGTGTGGTGTGTGTTTATATTTGAGACAAGGTCTCACTCCATAGCTTTGGCTACCCTGAAACTTGCTATGTAAACAGGCCGATGTCAAACTCACAGGTATCTGCTTGCCTCTGCTCCTGAGTGCTGGAATTAAAGGTATGCATCACCATGCCCAGCTTTTTTTTTTTTTAGACCTATATTATTTTTAATTATGTGTATATTTACACGTATGTATGTAAATATGGGTCTTTGTGTGGTTATGTGTGTGTGAATGCAGTGCCCACAGAGGTCAGAAAATGATGATGGATACCCTGGAGCTAGTTTCAGGTGGCTGTGAACTGGATGCTGAGAACTAAACCTGGGTCCTCTGCAAGAACAGCCAGTGCTCTTAACCACTGAGTCATGCCTCCAGTCCTCACCTACTCCATTTTTCTGTTCCACTTTCTATGAGTAGGCACTCCCACCCTAAAGTAAGAACAAATGAACATTCTGTATTTTATTATTTTTTAGGGAAGACACACAGTTTGACAAGAAACAATGATTTTTCTCAAACAATAGAAAAAAGGTTTTAAAAATCTGCTGTCCTAGATGAAAAATCTACCCAGCAAGCACTGGGCCAGTTCTGAGAGGAGAAACCAGAGTGGTGGAAGTTACCTACAGGAAGTTCAGTGCAGAGTTCTCCACAGTCTGTCTAGTTCTGTAAGGCTCCAGTGGGCCAGCTCAGCCTAACTGTGGGAAGAGGCTCACAGACAAAGGTTCCAGGTCCTCTGACTGGAAGGCTGACTCACTCCCCAGACGGCTGCATCTGCTTACAGAACTCATCAAACTGCTGCTGCTCCAGCTCCGTCATGACTCTGTTGAGAGCATAGATCTGAAGGGAGAAACGGACAGACACATTAGCACACAATGGAAGCAGCTGCAG
Organism: Psammomys obesus; assembly: GCF_907164565.1. Taxonomy (NCBI): domain Eukaryota; kingdom Metazoa; phylum Chordata; class Mammalia; order Rodentia; family Muridae; genus Psammomys; species Psammomys obesus. The sequence continues at coordinate 223,049 of NW_026591598.1, read as the reverse complement.
AGGCATCTGCTGTAAAATGGAACTGTCCCAGAGGGGCCCTGGGAGGCAGTGCCAAGGACAGGATGGCAGCTTCCATCCAGGCAGAGAAGAGGCAGCAATGAGGCAAGGGGCCCGGTCGTTAGAGGGAGGACTGCACCTGGCAGGTGTGAAGGAACCGCACAGGATCAGTTCTGGGAACTTCAAGTGTGCCAGTTTGGAGTATACAGCAGGGAGCCTGAGAAAGAGAAGAATGCTGGGGCCTTACGTGCCGGGCCAGGGAGTCTGGACTTTCTCCTGGAGGTTCTAGAGAACAGCAGACATTGGTATGCAGGGATAACCTGACTATCCATGCTTTGGGAAATATGACGAGGCCTGTTAGGGATACAGCAGAAGTAGGGATTATCAAGTACTTAGCAGGCATTTGTAGACGTCCGAGGAGGTGGCAGTGGGAACACGGCCTGCTGGAGGCCATGTACTAGAGAGAAAATCTTAAGAACATTCCAAGCTTGATGGAGGAGGTTATCCTCTGACCCCTATACATGTGCCAAAACAGACACTTAAATGTAGTAAGGAAAAAATGTGTAGGCTAGACAGCCAGTCACAGAACATAGTGTCTACCACCAATTTAAGAAATAGAACTTGGGACTAGAGAGAGGGCTCGGTGGTTAAGAGTACTCTGCTCTTGCAGAGGATCTGGGTTTGTTCCCAGCACCCACTTGGCCACTCACAACTGTGGTTAACTTCCAGGAGATTCAACGCCCCCTTCTGGACTCATTGGGTACCATGCACTTAGATGGTGCACAGACATACATGCAGGCAAAACACTCATGAAAATATAGATACCTGACAGGCACTTGGGAGGCAGAGACAAACCTCTCTGAGTATGAGGACTGTCTGGTTTATATAATAAGTTCCAGAACAACCAGTGGTGCATAATAGAGACTCTGTCAAAACAAAAATCTGAGAGGCAAAAGAGGGCTAGAAATTGGAGTCAGAGAGATGATCTAGCAGTTAAGAGCACCGCTTCCCTTCAAATAGGACAGGGGTTCAGTTCCCAGTGCCTATTCTCCAGGGACACACACACAAACATATATAAATAATGGTTAAAAAAAAATCAATCTTGGCTGGGCATGGTGGCATATGCCTGTGATCCCAGCACTTGGGGAGGCAGAGGCAGGCAGAGCTCTGTGAATTCAACACTAGCCTGGTCCACCAAGTGAGTCCAGGACAGCCAAGGCTACACAGAGAAACCCTGTTAAAAAAACCAAACCAAACCAAACCAAAACCCAAAACCCAAAACAAAACCAACAACAACAACAAAAAAAAAAAAAGGAAAAAAAAACAAAACTAAAAACAAAACAAAACAAAACAAACAAACAAAGGCTGGATATGGTAAATTACACCTTTAATCACAGCACTCAGGAGGCAGAAGCAGGCAGATCTCTGAGCTCATGGCCAGCTTGGTCTGCATAAAGAGTTTCAGGACAGTCAGGGTACATAGAGAGATCTTGTCTCAAAACAATCAAACTAAAAAGAACTTGAAGCCAGACACAGTAACACATGACTAAAAATTCAGAAATATGCAAAAAATTGACTTATGTTATGAAATGAGATTTAGGAGTGCACACTATAGAGGTAGTGAATTCATACAGAACAGCAGCAGAATAATTAGCATAAAATTAAAATGACTTCTGTAAACAGGCACATGACCAGAAGTGGGCACTGAGCCTCCAAGGTCTATCCCACTTCCTTCCCTTCCCCACACCCCCTCCCTCTTTCTTTGAGACAAGGCCTCAATATGTTACTCAGGCTGGTATTAAACTCATGTGCTCACTGATCTACCTCAGTCTCCCAAATGCTGGGACTACAGTGTGCCACTGGGCTTCAAGTTGAGTGTCTTGGGCTAAGTGGTAGACATGAGGGTGTTTATTCTTCTTTAAACCATACATGGCTACACGTATAGTTTTGTTGTGGTTTTGTTTTTTTGAAACAGGGTTTCTCTGTGTGTAGTCCTGGCTGACCCGGGAACTCGCTTTGTAGACCGGGCTGGCCTTGAATTCAGAAATCTGCCTGCCTCTGCCCGGAGCACTGGGGTCAAGGGTATTCGCCACCACGGTTGGCTGCACATATACTTTAATACATTTAAAAAGCAGAAAAGTCTGCCTTATATGTTTGGTACCTGCCAGCCTTTGTGATCTGTATATTACCTTCTGTCTGAGACTGATGGGATATTAGAAGCATTCTGGAAACCCCCCATTAAGAGGCAGAATGGTTGCAGAAAGGGGAAAATAAACAGAGGAAGAAAAGATTTAAAATGTCCAGGGTGCCTGAGCCAAGCAGTGAGACTTTCAGTCTGCTACTCTTAGGGTCTCAGCAGTGCTAGGAGAAGCACAGATAAGCTGCTTCAACTACCAAATGAGCCTCTTAGCTCTCCTTCACATCTAACTTTCTGGAATACGGCATCTTTATCCGTTCCTCCCTGAGAAGGTGCTGGCACATTTTTATGTTCCATTCCATTCCATTCCAGGGAACACAGACAAAATAGCAAGACAGCTGTGGAAAAAGCAAATGGCAGACTGGGGCTGGGGGTGTGGCTCAGTGGTAGAGCACACACAGGCTCTGGGTTCAAGCCCCAGCACCATAGAAATAAAACCAAGAAGCCACAAAGTAGAAAGCACTGTTCTGACCACAGGCCGGCCCTCATTAACGGCTGGACTCTGGTCACAACACTTCTTATTCCAGAAGGATTCACAACGGGAAAGTGGGAAATGGTAACACCTACTTTGGCATTTGCTCACACATGTGCAGTCCCAGCTGAGGCTGACGTGGTAGGAGCTAACAGGTGGCAGCTGCTGCCAGGGTGCACAGCCAGCCTGACACCTCAGCAAGCAAATACAGACACAGCCAGCTGGTCCCTCTAAGTCCACATGGTAAAAGCACATTGCTGCTTGGAAGCATAGTGACTCTAGATCGTGATCACTGCTGGTTATCAAACACCTTCGGCGTGCCAGGCACCAGTGTAATGTCTATTTCTTTTAACACTGTGAGGAAGATCCTCTCACTCTCATTTTAATAACGAGGCACAGAGGAAGTGATGTTCACAGTGTCCTTTCCCAGGTCACATGAGAAGAATGAATGGAAGCCAGACAAGAAGATGCCAGTATGGACAGGAACAATGCCCTCCATAGCTATCTTTCAGTGTGCACAAAGCAGTTTGGGGGCCTGTTTCTTACAGCAGCCCTGGAACTGCCAGCTAAAGCACAAAGCAATTAAGATCTGTAGCTTGGGTCTGGGTAAAGAAAGGACACATTTGTTCATAGAACAGAAGAGCACAGCTTTCAGATGACCTCTGAAATTACTGTGATTGCTGGAATGTATTGGCAGAACAGTCTTGTCCAGTCATGCGTCTCAAGTCCATAAAGTGGTGCCTGCCCACAGCAGCAGCTGGATATTTGCTTAATAAACGCATCCAATAAACAAAGCCCGGCAGTATCAACTGACAGGCCAAAAGGAACAAGGGGTGTCTTACACTGTCAACAGGGCTGCAAGCTTGAGGAATCCCTCTGAAAGCTATTTGGCAATGTCTAGAAAACTGAAATAGCACCTGGTAATTGTTCTAGTCAAACACGTGACAGAAATTCCAGCACAGGTGCCAAGGAAGCACCTAAAAAATTTTCCCCCCACTACAAATGTTTGTAAAAAGCAAAACTGTAAATAATTACAACACCCTTCACAGGAGAAATGGGTAAGGACCCTACATAAGGTGGTTCAGGGGCTGGAGGGAGGGCTCAGTGGTTAAGAGCCCTTGCTGCTCTCCCAGAGGACCCTGGTTTAAGTCTCAACACCTATGTCGGCTGCCACCTGTAACTCCAGCTCCAGGGCATCTGATGCCCTCTTTGGCCTCCATGGGCACCTGAATTCATGTTCACATATCCACACACACACAATTAAAAATAAATCTTTTTTAAAAAAGGTTTATAAAGTAGACAGTATAAAGAACAAAGAAAACAGATTCTTAGAGTAACATGAAAATCTCTAAAATGCTGTACAAACAAAACGTAATGCACAGATAATGGATTCATCTATTTGAGTGAAAAATCATTAAACAAAACGGCTTACCCACAGAGAGGAAGAAAAGGTATAAGACAAGAAACAAAGGGGACGACAAATGTATATGTGACTTTGTTTATCTTAATAAAGAAAATTTGACAATAGCACTTAACCACTACCGTACCGGCCTGAGACGCTGAATACCAGGTGTTTTCTATACTTTAAATTTTCTCAAGAAACACAAGAGGCAGAAAAGATCAGCATGCTTTTTACTGATACTAAATGTTAAAATGCTCATGTTTGGATGTGGCTCATTAGCAATGAAGACATTTAAGCCTTTTATCCTTAAAATGGTCGTAAGTGTTGAGAGAACAAAGAAACACACTGGTGGGATCGGAGCCCGGGCCTTTACACTGTTCTAAGCAGACACTTGAAAAAAATGCTGTTGGAGCGGATGAGTGTGTGTTTATGGGTGCACGCACAGCAAGTGTGGAGGTCAGAGGACAGTTTTGCGTAGCCCCTTCCACCTAAGTATGGAGTCTGAGGAAAGGACTGGGGTTGTCAGGCTTCTGCAACAGGCACTTTTACCACCTCACCCACCAACACACACCTGTGCCCCAAACACACACGTGTGTCCTGGGTGACAGGACACACTGGCACTTCATACATTCCCATTCATTCATTCATTTATTCATATTCTCCCCGCTCTGATCCCTCCCTTATCCACAGCTGCTTTCCCTCTTCTCATGCTTTCCTCAGATCCCTAGCACAAAAGCGCTGTGCTAAGAGTCATCCAGAGACCTGGTACAGGTTGGAATTCTGACGCTAACTTGGCGTGAGGCTCTGGGCTTCCACTTCACCATCCTGGACCTGGACGGCCTCTCTACCTCTGCACGGACCAGCGTCCTGCCTGGAGACAAGCCGGGACCCTAGTAAAGTTTTCTCTGCTGTTTTGTCTTCCAGCCCCTTCCCCAGCTAACTCAGGCACACACACAGAACCCCCACCTTAGTCTCACCTCTGCTCGTTGTCTTTGCTTCAGCTCCTGCTGGGCAGATTTTTGTTTAGCCTTCTCCACTCTGAAGGCAGGTTCTTTAACTTTGGATTTTTCTTTCCGGGCAGGTGGATCCATGGTTTGGCTTCTGTATGCTTCTTGGTTAGCTCTGACCTGATGGTACAAAAAAGAGAACCGCTTGCTAGCCTTTCTCCCAACTTCCTAGCTTGGCAGGTGAGGCAGGGTGCCCTGGGGGTCCCATTGCCAGCACCTTGCTGTGCGTTCCTAGCCGAGTATCTTCACTTCTGTGTCTCAGCTTCCTGCACAATGGGACCGCACTCATGTTCTGGGCCTTTCCCTACCAACGCCGGGCGAGCACCAGATGAGAAGGTCTGAGAAAGCACCTCCAACCCGGGGGCGTACGGTGCGGCCGGGTCTCAGAGGCCGAGGGACAAGCCACTTGGTCCGGCGGCAGCGTCCTCAGCCAGCCCCGCCCGCCTGCCCGGCCCCTCCGCAGCAAGATGGCGGCTCGGGGGTCCGCGCCCTTCCCCACCCGGCCTCGGGCTCCCGGCCTCCGCCACGTCGCAGACCAGCCCCCACGCGGGGTTCACCCTCACCTTCCCCTTCCGCGGGACCGGAGCGTCCAGCCCGCTCCCCTTCCACTGGGCGGGCCGCGCCGGGGAGGGCGGGGCCGCGGTCTGAGGTGTCCCTCCTGCGAAAGCCACTGCGCGCGCGCAGAAAGCACGCCTGGGCGTGGCCGGACCTGGAGGGGCGGGATTGGAGGTGGGTAGGGTGGGGTCTGTGGTTGGAGGGCGGGACCGGGAGCAGAAGGGGCGGGGCCTGGAGCAGGGCTGTTCTTACAAGTAACCAAAGCTTTTCCAGCCTTCTAGTTTCTGGGACAACTGCGCGAGGCTCTGAAAGGCAAAAATCTGATCCCTGGGGTTGGAAATGGTTAGCACTGGAATTGTGAGCATCAGGTTCTAATCCAAAAAGTCAGGATTGCTGATTGCTTTCTTCCTGATTTATGCGTCTGTAAGGAGAATCAAATGGGATCCTGTTTGCCACTGTGCTTTGAAATCTGAAATGTGTGTGTATATATGTATATGTGTGTATATGTATAGTATGTATGTATGTATGTATGTATGTATGCATGTATGTATGTATTTAATACAAAGCCCCTATCCGGGCTTGCACTCCTTTGATCCTAGCAGAAGAAGAGGAGGAGGAAAAGGAGGAGCAGCCAGCCAGGGTAGCAATAGCTGCTTCCCTTTGGGACTTCCTATATTCCAGGCACTGTTCTTAGAACATTACATTATTAAGTCCCCTGTTCCTCATGATAAGGATGTAGTATACAGACATGTATACCCATAAGCTATCACACACATTCTACACAGGAACAGCCATTGAGAAGTTAAGTGACAGCTGGGCGTGGTGACACACGCCTTTAGTCCCAGCCCTGGGAGGCAGAAGCGGGTGGACCTCTGTCAGTTTGAGGCCAGCCTGGTCTACCTAGCAAATTCCAGACCTGCCAATTTATACAAGGTATCAAAATCAGTCAAGCTTTAAGAGATGTAAAGTGGCTGCCAGGGGCTGGGGTAGGGAGGGAGGGGAAAAGAGAGTTATTGTTCAATGGATATAGGGTTCATTTTGCAAGACCAAAATCCAGAGATTTTATGCATAGCATTGTTAATACTTTTTGTAGATAGATATTAAAAATGACTAAAATGCTCTGCCTCTAATCCCAGTTACTGAAAAAGCTGAGGCAGGAAAACCACAAGTTGAATGCCAGCCTGGGCTACATAGAGAGTGATTTCAAGATCAGCCTAGGGCAACTTACTGAGACCCTGTCTCAAAGGAGTAAGAGGAGGGCTGGGATGCAGCTCGGTGGTAGAGCATGTGCCACAGTGTTTGTAAAACTGTAAGTTCAAAACAAAGCAAAAACAAAAAGGATGGACAAAAGGGTAGCTATCATAAAAATCAACACAACCATTAAAATAGCATAGAAGAAAGTTCCATGACATAATAAAATGCTTTTCAGACAGGCAGATCCCTAGAGCATGATGACCAGGCAACATAACCATTTCAGTGGACCCGCATTCAGTAACAGACTCTGTCTCAAAATATAAGGTGGAGTTCAACTGAGGAAGACACTTGACATTAACCTCTGGCATCTACACACACACACACATACACACACACACACAATGCTTTAATATATTAAAATTAAAAAAAGACACAAAGACTACATATTATCTAACCAGAGTATTTGTTTTATAGTTTCAAAACAGAAAATGGGAGAAAGCACACCAAAATTACAAATGCATCTTGTTGGATACGAATCATTAGTGGGGATTATATTTGTCTTGTTTAAGTTTTTCAGTATTTTGTGAAATCTGTACAGTGGGCATTTGTACTGCAACAACCAGGAGCACGTACAAGAGCCAAGCACTAGGACGAGCGTCTAATCACAGCACTCAGGAGGACTTCGAGTGTGAGGCCAGCTTGGATCACACAAGCCAACTCTGCCTCACATAGAGGAGAAAAGATAATGAAAGTTCTTTAAAAAGTCGGGCATGGTGGCGCTCGCCTGTAATCCCAGCGCTCAGGGAGCAGAGGCAGGGGAATCCCTGTGAGTTTGAGGTCAGCCTAGTCTACAAAGCCAGTCCAGGACAGCCAAGACTACACAGAAAAACCCTGTTTCAAAAATCGAAAAAAACAAAACAAAACAAAACAACAACAAAAAAGGCGAATGGCTAGGGGCCTAGGGAGGTGTAAATCATATTTATTTAGCTGAAAGTTGACCTCCATCTATTTCCCCCTTAAAGTGAAGCATGGTGGGGCCTGATTTTGCAAATGGCTGTAATTCCATCACTCGAGAGGCAGATGTAGGAGGATTATGAGTTTGAGGTGAACCTAGACTATGTAGTCTGTCTGAGCTGTCCCAGCCAGGCATAGTGGTACATGCCTTTAATCCCAGCACTTGAGAGACAGGGGCAGGCATCTGACTGTGAGTTTGAGGCCAGCCTGGTCAACAAAGCCCAGGACAACCAAGGCTACACAGAGAAACCCTGTCTCAAACAAACAAACAAATAAACAAACAAACAGAAACAAGAAAAAATGCTGTCCGAAAACAAAACAAAAACTCAGGGGAAGATACATAGACCAAGGCTGAATCATGACTGTCAACATACAGTCAGAGAGACGTGGTAAGTTCTAGCATTCTAAATCGAGCACATTTGTAATAATCTATTGTACATGCAGGATAATTAGGAGAGAGAGGAGTTGGAGGTTTCCTGACACACAGATAAGTGATGATGATGGCGTGCACGCGTGCATGTGTGCGCGTGTGTGTGCACCTGCTGGAGATGAAACGCAGGGCCTCGCCAGGTGGATGAGTTAGTACAACTCCATACCCAGGGCACAGTGTGAGACAAGCCCTTCAGTGCAAGGGTTTCCGGGAGGAGATCCAGGAGAAGTAAAAGGTTTCTTGCCTCCGGGGAACCAGCGGGAAATCTTGGAGGAGTCTTGTAGCAAAGATGGCTCAGAACTGTTCGAGTGATGCCTGACCTATGGTGAGCTTTAGTGGTGTCCACAGGCTGAGGAGCCTGCTGAGCTTTTCGTTAGGATCTCAGACAATAAGCAAAGAGCCGCTGGAGCCCCACAGCTTGCTGACAAGTGTCAGCTGCACTCTAACTGGGTGAGTGACAGCTCAGCGGTCAGCAGGGGACACAGTGCAGGCCACCCCTGGAAACTGCAGGAGTCAAAACCCAGTGTTGGCTGACCAAAGGAAGCCACGGGGAATTCTGTGTGACGAGGGCATGTTTTTAAAAGTCCAAGTGAACATTTGGTATTGCCATGAATACAGTCACTGGCAGTATGGAGGCAAGTCAGTTGGGAAGGGGGTAACGTGGATGGCAGGAAGCGAGTTTGCGCTTCTGAAAGCGTGCATCAAGGTGTAGCTGGAGATAAAAAAACAACCACGTTAAAGAGTGTGGCTGCTTGGCGGGTGTCTTGAAACCAACCTTCTAATGTCTTAAGTTAATTTTTGAAGGTTAGTGTACAAAGTAATGGGTTTTATCCCAGCATTTTGATATGTATATGTCATTATACTTTGTTCTCATTCATCCCCTCCCCCAGTACCTTCTCACACAGTCCCCAGCCTCTTCTCACTGTTCCCCTCTTCCCCAATGGTCCTTCCTTCTGCTTTCATATTGCCTGTATCACCTTCCTCGCCCCACTGCCTTTTATGGTTTCTTTCTCCTGTCCATGGTCTCCTTTCGACTTTTATAACACACACACCCCCCTAAATGTAAATCCCCCATACAGGAGAAAACATACAGAACTGTCAAAGTCTGCCTTATTTCTCTTAACATAATGGTCTCTGGTTCCATTTATGATTCTTCTAATTTGTGCTGGTTGAAAAGTTAAGGAGAGCAAGCCTGTTAAAAAAACGGGGATCTAATTGCAGGAGTCACGGCTGGCATGAAGAACCTGGAGGAAAAGAGTTCAGGAAAAGGTTCTTTCTTTGCCACGGCATAGACAGCTCCCTCGCTTTTGGGGAGCCTCCTTTCTGTTACTCTTACTTTATCAGGGATGGGCAGACAGGGCGTTGCTTGTTTGTTTCCAGGGACAGCTAGAGGCCATCTGTGAGGCAGAGGGAGCCCTTGGCTTTGAGACTCATCAGACTAAGAATATGAACTTTTCGCAGACTGGTCTCTTGGGGTCTTCCCAGCACTCTTGCCTGATGTCAGATCGCCCTGCCTGTGGGGAGCCAATGTTCTCAGCTAGGAGGCTCCAGCTCTGCCGTTAAAGGACAAAGATCCCCCATCCCAAAGGTGGTAAGTTCTCTCCCAGCTCTCTTCATTTGTTAGTCTGTTTAGCTCTTTAAATTTCTCAGGATCCTCAAGTTCAGTAGGAAAGTAATCTTTGTTTTTACAAAGAACATCTTTTAAAGGACAATGGTTAGCTGTCACTTAGGAGCCCCAAATGTAAGAAGTGACAAGAGTGATTGGTGGGTTCTGTCTATAGACTATTAGTAATTATTAATACCACAGCAGACATTCAGTTTGTCCTCACCATCTTCGGGATCCTGAGCTGGGTGAGATCAGGCTGATCATTTACAGATACGTAGGGGCTTCTTAAATTGCTCAGCATTGGCAAGAGAATGTCTGTTGGAATCCTTTTTTTTTTTTCTTTCTTTCTTTTTTTTTTAGCAGCATCAAAAATCAAACTAGTTCAAATTTAAAATGTAACTACTCTGACTGGGGAAAATACTTCCAACTTGTATCATGGAGAAAAATTGGTTACCATATAAGGAATTTTGGGAACCATTAAGAGACAAATAAATCAGAGAGAAAAGCCAGCAAAATACAGAAGAAGTCATTGACAAGGACTAAATAAATGAAAAATCAAAGAAATACAGGTTAGCCATGAAGGCCCATCAAAATTCAAAGAAATATCATTTCCTTATCTAATTGTTAAAAACTTTAAAAACTTGATACATTCCACTTAAGGCAAGGCCGTGGGAAAACAAGAAATTTATTTATTTACTTATTTATTTTGCTTTTCCTTAGGACAATTTGGTGGTGACATTTTTTTAAAAACGTTCCTAATTTTAAAATTACTAAAACTCAAGGCCCAAGAGTTTAGGCAGTTTGCTTTAACTCTCATTTCTTTGGAGACTACACTCCTCCAGGTCTAAGCCTCCTAATTCCAGCCGCCAGCCAGCCCACTGCCGTTTGTAGCACTGTTCAAAAAGCCTGCCGGATGGAGTTCTTTTTAAAAATTCTCACAGGTCTGTGTTGGGGCACTGAGGCTGTCAGAAGAACTTGGGGTGGCACGGAAAATGTGTGTGATGCCACACTCCCGGAAGACACCAGGTGTCAAAGCAGCAGGATGGTTTTAGGTTTCATTTGTTTGTATCGTATGTGTATGAGTGTTACTCTGCATGCACGTATGTATGCCCGGTGCGTGCCTAGTGCCCGTGGCGGTCAGAAGAGGGCCCTGGATCCCCTGGAACTGGAGTCCCAGATGCTGGTGAGCTGCCCTATGGGTGCTGGGAACTGAACCCGGGTCTATCTGGAAGATCAGGCAGTGTTCTCAACTGCTGAGCCATCTCTCTGGCATCTCCAGAGTGTTTTTTGACAACCAAAGCGGTACAAAGGATGGGGAATGCTGGAGAGACTTGGGGAGTGCTCGCTCTTCCTAGAGTGTTGGCTTTCTCAACTTCCTCCTCCTTGTGGCGGAAGCATTTCAGCAATAGCAAGAGGGTGGGCAGAGCTTCACCAGGGAACCTCCGGGGTCCCCCACTGCCAGAGGTTTGCACTTTGGTGCTGCGACTATGCCCTCCATCGAGCACTTGCTCTCCAGGCCAGTGCTTGACGCACATTCTCTACCTGAGTCCTCCCAGCCACCTGCCCCCGTAGATTAAGGATGCGGCAACGCAGATATCACACAACGTGGGGCTAGCAAACAGAAATAGGTAGGACCTACCGGGTCTGGTCAAACCCCAGTGCCCGTTTGGAGGATTGGTGCCTTCAAACGATGAGGACTTTGCAGACTTGGTTAGATGGTCTTTTGAAAGGCTGTCAGGGAGCTGGAGAGACGGCTCAGCAGTTAAGAGCGCTCTTGCAGCCGGCGGTTCCCAGTACCCACAGCAGGCTCTCCGGCAACCACAGCAGGTCACAGGGGAACCCGCACCCTCCCCTAGCCTGAGGGAACTTGCACTCACACGGTGCACACGCCTCCCCCCATATATAAATTAAAACATTATTTAAAGATAAGGAAAAGAAAGGGTCTTTGAGAATTTTAGTCACATTGTCACGAGGCTAATATCAGTGTCACAAGGTAGTGGAGCTGGGTTTAGAGACGCATGTCCTTGCTCCTCAGGTGGGCCATGTGACCTGGGTTCCTGGGTCTCAGGTCCTAGGTTCCTCAGCTCAAGTTCATCAGCCCTCTTCTGGTGTCTTTCCTAGGTTATATGGAGAGACCAAGTCCCTCTGGTTCCTGGCTTCTCGGCAGCCTCCTCCCTCTAGCCTTCTTCGCGCTGCCTGCTCAGGTATCAGGTAGGCGTTTTGGATCTTTCTCTGCCTGGCAGAGGTAACAGAGATGAGGCATGGCTCTGGAACTTGGTCCTTCCCGGGCTCTGCACTTCCCTAAGAAACCCCTTTTCCCACTCCTTCCCAAGCCATCTCTTCAGCATCCTTCTACCCTTTCGGTCTCTGTCACGCAGGGGATGCTGGCAAGTCCTACCAGGCTCCACTAGGGGGCAGAGCCGAGCTGCCCTGCCCTGTCATGCTCTGGCCGGGCCTGGTGCTCAACGAGGTGAGGTGGCATCGGCCCACACACCCGCAGCACACCCAGGCTGTCCACGTGCTCCGGGATGGGCAGGACATTGATGAAGATCTGATGCCGGAGTATAAGGGCAGGACGGCGCTGGTAAGAGACGCCCGTGAGCGAAGCTACACTCTGCGTATCAGTAATGTGAGGCTGGAGGACCGAGGGCGGTACCAATGCCAGGTCCGGATCGGAAACATGAGTCAAGAGGGCAACGTGACCCTGCAAGTGGCAGGTTAGTGTGGTTTGGAGGGACCTGGGTCACTTGCGGCAATCGCTTTGTCAGCTCACTCTTCTTCCGTCCAGTCTGCTCATCTCAGTGAGGCCCTGACTGGTGTTTCTTTCTGAGGGGCTAAGGAATCTGGAAAACACCGTCAGGCACAGGACCTGGATAAACACAGTTGGTGGCCTGTAAAGCTTGTTGGTTCAGACAACAAGGGCAGCTTTCTCTGCTCCATTACTAAGAAACTCATAACCAGGGCTGCAAGGAAAAGTCCTCAAGGCTCAGGATTCCCAGCCGTGATGAGGATTTGCTGCACAGTCATTTCCTGGGTTCTTGAGTAAAAGGGCCAGAAGGCCCATACAGTTCAAACTAGCTTCAGTGTTTTTAGAAAAATCAGTCCAACCCAAGTCTCTGCATTTGCTTCTTGCCAGCTCCATGTGGTCACCGTTGATCATCGTTTTTTTCTTTCTTCTTTTTTTTTTTTATTTTTAAATGTAGATGAGTGCTCTATTTACATGTACACCTGCATGCCAGAATAGGGCATCAGATCCCAGTATAGATGGTTGTGAGCCACTATGTGGGTACTGGGAATTGAACTCAGGACCTCTGGAAGAGCAGACAGTGCTCTTAAACACTGAGCCATCTCTCCAGCCCCAAACATCTTTTTAAAGATTCATTTATTTTTATTTTATGTGTGTGGGTGTTTTGCCTGCATGTATATCTATCTGGGGCCTGCAGACCACGGAAGGGAGTGTCAGATCTCCTGTGGCTGGGATTTCAGACAGTCGTGAGTTGCCGTGTGGGTGCTTGGAATCAAACCTGGGTTCTCTGGATGAGCAGCCAGTGTTCTTAACCCCTGAGTCATCTCTCCAGCCCCTGATCATCTTTTAATTACCATGTAGATGCAAACCCCAGACGGATTCCTTTAGAACACACAGTAGTTGGTAGACCCCTCCAATCATGGAGTCCCTTACCCCCAAAGGACTCCATTTTCAAATGGGGGCAGATGCCCAAAGCATCAGGATAGTACGATGCTGGTGTTGCCATGAGCAGATCTTGACCTTTGTTTGGCTTGACTGCTTTATCTTGTGATCCAGCCGTGGATCCCAAGGGAAAGAAGGCAGATGCTATAGTTCTGCCAATAGCTGGGCTGTCCATCAGAGGAAGCTGGAGGCATGGAGGGCAGGACTTTGGCTAGAACCACACCTTTGCCAGGGCCCCGCCAGTCAGCCGGGATGCCTCAGTCAGGCAATCTCTCCTCTTCAGTTTTAGGTTCCGATCCCTACATCCACGTTGAGGCCTACGATGCTGGGTGGATCCAGCTGGTGTGCCGATCAGTGGGGTGGTTCCCGAAGCCGTGGACCGAGTGGAGAGATGCCGAGGGGAGAGTGCTCCCGCCGCTTTCGGAGGCCCACGCCCTGGATGAGACAGGGCTGTACCGAACAGCAGTGTCCAGCAGAATCAGGGACAGCGCCCAGGGCAATGTGTCCTGCACTGTCCGTAACAAGGCGTTCGACCGAGCGAAGACCACCGCCATGGTTATCGGAGGTAGTGCTGGGGTGCACATCAGCGTGAGGCTCCCGAGAGGCCCCGGGGAAACGCCCACCTCAGTGGAGGCTTCGCAAAGAATTTAGAAAGGATTTCCAGGGGTAGGGCTCAGCAGCTGGGGCGCCACGCACACACACGTTCCATGCAAGCAAAACGCCCACACACATGCAGTTTTTTAAATTAAAATTTTCAATTTCCCCCATGAATTATATTACAACTCTAAGAATGTATATTGTAAAAAAAAAAAAAAAAAAAACTTTGAAAAAATGGAACATTTAGAGAAATTAAAACAGTGGCGCAGAGTCTCACAAATTATGCCACTACTGCTAACCTGGTGGGGGGTGGCTCTCAAGACTTGCACACACAGACCTCTGAGACGTGGGCATATATGTGTATGTGTGTATATATATACGCTCCTGTGTATATATGTATAATTAGACCTTGTTTCTTTTCTCACTTCTCAAGTCATAAACTTTTTATTTTATTTTTTCATTTTTTCAGCTTTTTGAGATAGGGTTTGTGTGTGTAGCCCTGGCTGTCCTGGAACTCACTTTGTAGACCAGGCTGGATCACAGAGATCCACCTGCTTCTGCCTTCCCAGTGCTGGGATTACAGGCGTGAGCCACCATGCTCTGTATAAGCTTTTTTTTTTTTTTCTTTCTTTCTTTTTTGTCTATATCCTTAAGTATTTTTTATAATTTGGTTTTGGGGTGGTATAGAATTTCATCGTGTGACTATAGATTAAAACAAATTAACCAAAGGCTGTCTCTGGAATCTAGGTGCTTTGTCATCCCCCCCCCCCCATCCCCGTGTTATAATTAATGGTGCAGTGGACATCTTCATTCATATTTGGGAGCTGATTCAGAATCACATTCCAAGAAGACAGAACCGCTGGGTTAAAAAGTGTGAAGCTTTGAAACACCTTTGAAATATGGAGTCATGTGATAAAATAAGTTGGTCTTAGCAGCGTCCCGGACAGCTGTCAATTTTTTTCCTTACTCCACTCTCTCCTTCCCCTCTTCCTTCTGCCATTGCCTCTCCTTAGCTGATAAGAGTTTAAGGTGAGTTATTTAAGTCCTTTTCTTCCCCCAAGGTCCCGAATTAGGACCCTTAAAATCTCCATTCTCGTTTTACCAGGTTGGGAGAGGCTGGGTCTCTTGCCTAGAGCCACCTAGTGGCTGAACGAGGACATACAGCCAGCTGGGACTCTCCCACCACTCACCACAGCTCTCTCCCTTTCCTGCCCATGCGGTGCCACACTGTGCCCTCTTCTTTTTTTCCTGCCTGGGCTTTCTGCCCGCTGCTATGGTCCACAGACCTTGTATTTCCACTGCCGATGGTGGAGCACAGAGGCTGACCCGGACCACACCGCTGTGGCAGAGCCTGTGATTGCACAACAGAAAGGGTTTGAGGAGAAGATAGGCAGGACTCCTGAGGGACTGTGGGCAATTATCAAGGAGCACACGTTCCGAACTGTGAAGTGCCTGGAATATTTGTGAGGACAGTGTAAGCTTGCAGCTGGGAAGCTTTCAAGAGATATGAACACCCCGTTTCTCTTTGTCACCCAGAGTTCGAACCCCCAAGAGAACCAAAGAGCCTCGTCAGTCGTGGCAGGGCTCTCCCTAGAGGCAATGGAGACAGTTGGAGGTGCTGATCCGCCCGCCCTCCAAGGCAGGGAGCTGCTCTCAGCCGGCTCCCTGAGGGCGGTCATTATTCTTCGTTTCAGCCCCAGCTCCGGGAAGTCTGTCCTCTCCAGAGGTGGCTCTCTCTGTGGTCTTGCCTATCTTGGGGCTCCTCATCCTTCTTGGCATTTGGCTCATCTGTAAACAAAAAAAATCAAAAGGTAACTCGGTGGTAAAGGATGTGTGGGCACAGGGCTGGGTAGGGGTGTGGGGTGTGTGTATGGGTGTGTGCAGGGCTGTGTGTAGGGGTGTGGGGGATGGAGACTGTGATTGCACTGGGGAAAGACCTGCAGAGGTAGATGAGGACAGAACATTAGCTACAGGTGGGAGGCCCTGCAGCTTGAAAACTCCGACAGCCATTTGGGAGGGGGATGGGACGGGTCGACACTCACATGGCGGAGGGAGGGGAGTAGCTGCGGAGAGGCTCTCGGAGCAGAGCTGTGAACTCTCACCCTTTGAGAAATTAGACTGGAGCCGACCCTGGCAGCTTTCCGATTAACTAAGAAATTAGAGCCTTCTAATCAGGAAATCCAATTATATTCATTTGGATAAAACCCTTGCTTAAAATGGTCACATTTCTCAGGCTCTTAATTGCAAAGGATTTGGGAAGTTACATAACCCAACACTTCTTCGCCATCGGATGGTCTGATCTTTCCAAATGGCCACACACTTATGTTGGCAAAGGGGTCAGTCCTATTTCAGATGGCTTAGACCATGTCTGGGTAACAGTGTGTGCTAGAAAAAGCTGAGCTCCCTCTCCCCTCTCTCCCTAGAGAAGCTGCTCTATGAACAGGCGATGGAGGTAGGTAAGTGTCCTGCGCCGGGGTGGGGGTCATGCTTTTGTGTTGATTTCTGTATCTCCAATGCCCACAGAACTAAACATTGCTCCTGAATGTTCCATCACCCTCTGTTTAATAATGGAGGAACCCAGTCTTTCTCCTGAAAAAGATGGCAGGGCACTAAATGGGGACATCCTGCTCAGAATTGTGCTTTGATGAGTGCTACTGTGTTTTGAAGAGACCAGAGGAGTAAGGCAGGACGTGGGAGACAAACTGACTTCCCATTTTTCTTGTTCAGAAGAAAGACAACAGGCTGGATCAGGCGGGGTGGAGCTGAAGATGGCAGAGTTGGGCCGTTCAAGGGCTGATGAAACCAATAGAGACTCAGAAATAACCAAGAGTCTCATTTGCTTTCTCTCTCTCTCTCTCTCTCTTTTTTTTCTTTTTCTAGAAAATCTTCTGGAAGACCACGCCAAAGAAAAAGGTGTGTACAGAGCGTAAGCCAGGGAACAAATATGACATCTTTCCTTCTTATAATAAATACTGGCTGTCCCTCTGTGGTACTAGAATTTAGTTCCCAGTGTCAAGGCTCCATGGAGTTGGTGGTAGTGGGTGAGGAGATGTCAATGCCCAAAATGCACGGGCCGGGGACATCATGTGCTCCCTTCATCAGTCTTTCTACCAGTCACTGCATAAGACTGAAACATATATGAACACGGCCACAGAGGATGCATGTGACTCTCAGGACTCTCCATGTCCTTGACTCTCCATGTCCTTGACATGGAGAGAGGTGATGTGGTGCCATGGGAGGGCTGCAGGCTCTGGGGTCAGCAGCACTTGACTCAACGTGCTGGTCCGCCACCTCTCGGCCGCCACCTCTTGGCCTTGAATAATTCAGTGTTGTCTGGATCTCTGGATTCCTCATCTATAATGTGGGGACAGTGAGCTCTCAGAGTTAAGAGAAAACCCTGAAAGATCTGTCACAGGGTCCCAGACTCCTTTTCCTCAATGCCCCACCATCATCATTAACTGAATGAACATGCCCTGGGGCCCAGCCAGGACAAATGTCAAAAGACACGCTTTTGAAGTCTTGCTGAGAAGACATATCACTGGCTTGATGGTTCCGGGTTCGGTGATGTTGGGATCTGTGCCTCACCTCACATCTCTCCAGCCTGGAGCTAGAGTGTAGAGTGCCCACTGCAATCACACTGGCTGTTCTGCCCAAGGACACAAGGGGACAGTGTTGTGTGTTGGCAAGGGACACTGTCTCTTGAAATCATACGGCCTTGAGTTGGTACCCTGCCTCCTTGGTCACTAACCGGCGATGTGACCTTGGGAACTTTTCATGTCCTTCTGAGCCCTAGCTCACTCTCTGCAAAGCAGGAACAGCAATTCCATACGTGTCACTGTTATGAGGCTGCATGTCGTACTCCACGTAAGAGCAGGACATGACGAACGGAAGCAGTCCGTTGCGAAAGTGACAGCCATAAACCCTAAGCTTCTGAGAAAGTGTGACTTATTCTGCTTCACTGGTCCGAGTCCAAGCACCTACCTGTGTCTAGCCCTTAGCTTGGTGGAGCCTCTCAGATGCATAACTTCAATTCTGTGGCAGGGATAATGCTAGGCAGGGGAGCACACTGGCCAGGTGGGCCCTCAGAGAAACCAGAAGCACCCCTGCAAAGCATCAGAATAGTATGAATATTACAAACTTTCTGGGATCCCGAATTGTGAAAACAGTGACTTTGGAGAATTGCTCTAGAGAATTATAAGGTCATGCCAGTGAGTCAGTGCTGGGCTTTTAGCTATGTTTACAACCTTAGGCACTGTAAGTAAGAGGCTACAAAAAGGCTTACTCTTAGGCACGCACACACACATTCCCACACTCACACACTGCATGCACACACACATGAACTCTCTCTCACACACACACATCCCCAAACGAACACTCGAGTGTGCGAACTGGAATTACAAATATGGAAACAGACAGAGGAAGTGAGACCAGACAAATACAAAGGAAAAGGGGAACCAAGGTCTGGGCAGCTGGCCATCAGGATGGTGGCACAATCTCTCTTGGACTCCTTAGTCTGACCTTTGGAGCCAGGGGTTGGATTAGGGGCTGGAAGCAGCTCTACCCGTTCCTTGTGGAGTGGTGGAGTGGTGGTCCTTCTGGGGTCCTGGGGATAAAGGGACAGGCTCTGGTGGCTTACTCCTCTGTCTCTCTCTGGTTTTCAGGAAGACTCCACAAAGCCCTCAGTAAGTTTTGCCGAGCTCTGTCGCACTACCTTCTCTATGCTGCTGTCTCTGCTGTGAGCTGAGCATCCTTTCTGCTGTTGTCATTGCTGGCATCACTGCTGCGGGCTGAGTGACTCAGTTTCTCAATCTGGGCAGGGGAATTAGAGCAACTCAAACCAGTGGCTGGGGATTTTCCGGCTCTTGATAGCCCTTTTGAGAATGCTCCATCTTTTTCTTTCCCACACAACACTTATGTAGCCCTTAAATGGGAACCGTTTTACCAAGATGGGCGTCTCTCGGAGCTGAAGCCATCTGGGTGTCCTTTATACCCAGGCACACTATTTCCTTTGGCAGGGTCTGTGACAGTTGAGTCTCTACTTGAATATGACACAGACCTTTGAATTCTCAGTCACTTCATCCATAGGAACCAATTTTTAACATTTAATAACAACAACAACAAAAACCTGCCAGATACGGTGGCACATAGTTTTTATTCCAGCACTGGGGGGCAGAGCAGAGGCAAGCCAATCTCTGTGAGTTCAAGGACAACCTGGTCCAACCTGGTCTATGTATCAAGTTCCAGGACAGCCAGAGCTAGAAGTGAGAACCTGCCTCAAAAAACAAAACAAAACAAAAACAAACAAACAAAAAAAACCAACAACAAAACAAAAACAAGAAAACAAAAACTGAAGACACATGACATGTCTATATAATTTACATACAGAAAATATACATGCTAACAAGATCTAATAGAGATTTAGTGATAGTTTGGGTTTGTTTTTTTCCTGGGGGGGAGGGGTTGGAGACAGAGTTCCTCTGTGTAGCTCTGGCCATCCTGGAATTTGCTAAGTAGACCAAGCTGGGTCTCAAACTCAATGGCCTGCCTCTGCCTCCTGAGGGCTGAGATTAAAGTCAGGCACTGTTATAGAAAGGTGGGCGTGTGGGGATGAAAGCATGGTGAGTAATTGTCCAACTGTTTTTATTCTTCAGAGAAACTCCGGAGTGAACTGAGTAAGTGTCCCATGTTTTTATAATCTCCGCACCTTCTTCTCTCCCGCCCACTAAGTGCAGTGACAGACAGCTCACCCTCTGTTTCTTCTTCCTCAGAGTTGAAAAGAGCTGCTGCCAATGCAGGTGGGTTGCTCTCTCCTGGGTTTGGCTCTGCGTTCAGGGAGGCCACCATTTCTTCTGAGCTTTAACAAATACCCTCTTTGCCTTTCAGGCTGGAGAAGAGCCCGGCTGCATTTTGGTAAGTTAATAACCAGTTCCCATTTCAGCATCCATCCTTCTCTGCCACTTAAGTTTCATCCTGTTCTATTTGGATGCAGACTGTAAATTTAATAATAATAGTTATTATTATTATTATTATTATATAGAAATTATGTTTATATTATTATTAGTTTCATCACTATGTAGCATAGTTGGATTAAATCTGTGATTCTCCTTGGCTTCCCTCAAAGGACTGTGACCCAGAATATATAAGTCAAATAAACCCTTTCCTCTCCAAGTTGCTTTTGGTCATGGTGTTTCATCAAAGGAATATCAACCCTAACTAACACAGGAGGAAAGGGTATATTTGGCTTACAGCTTATAGTTAATCATCAGGCAAAGCCAAGGCAGGAATATGGAGGCAGGGAGTGAAACAGAGACGGGGGGTGGGGGGAGAAGGTGAATGCTGCTCACTGGCTTGCTCCCTATGGCCTCTTCAGCCTGCTTTCTTATACAACTCAGGAGCATCTGCCTGGAGGTGACACTACCTGCAACGGGCTGAGCCCCGTCACATCAATCACTAATCAAGAAAACGAACCCAATGGGTTTTCCTGCAGGCCAATCTGATGGAGGCACTTTAAAAATTTTCTTCCCAGATTACTCTAGCTCAGTGACTTTCAACCTTCCTAACGCTGTGACCCTTTAATACAGTTCTTCATGTTGTGATGACCCCAACTATAAAATTAAATTTTTTACTGTTTTATAACTCCAATTTTGCTACTGTTATGAATTATAATGTAAATATCTGATATGTGACCCTCAAAAGGGTCATGACCCACAGGTTGAGAACCACTCTAGCTTATTATTGGGTTGACAAACTAACCAGCACAGGGTCTAACATCCAAATCTAGATTTTTGTTTGTTTTTTGTTTTTCTGAGACAGGATTTCTCTGTGTAGCCTTGGCTCTCCTGGACTTACTTTATAGACCAGGATGGTCTTGAACTCACAGAGATCTGCTTCCCTTTGCCTTCCCGAGTGCTGGGATTACAGGCATGCCCCACCGTGCCCGGCTCTAAAACTAGATTTGTGTATGTGTGTGTTTTGGCTTTTTGAGACAGAGTCTAACGTAGTCCTGGCTGGTTTTGAACTCTCTATGTTGTCAAGGATGACCTTACACTATTGATGCTACAGCCTTCACTCCCAAGCACTGATGTGAGTCACCTGTTTTATGAAGTGCTGAAGGTAGAACCTAGGGCTTCAGGCCACCAGAGGAACTTTCTTTTTCTTTTCTTTTTTTTTTTTTTTTCTTTTTCTGATCAAAGTCTCCGTTTATTATTTTTTCTACATCCTTTATATAGGCAGGGCGGAAGGAATGCAATTGCCTTTGGCAGGGTTACTAAGTGACTAGGAATCACAGGATGACTCACCAGAGGGGTCACATGATGTGCTAATAACGGTGTATCACAGGACGCTGTATCACAGGAGACCCAACAAAGTCACAAGTTGTGTTAATAAGATTGTTTGGAAAGTTCCTCAGAAGTGTTACTCAGAAGCCCAGAGGGGGAAGGAGGGTTTAAGGTATTTCAGGAAGATGATCTTATAACACGAAAGCCCCAGGTCAGCCAGGAATGCACTATTGTCATTAAACCAAATGCCAAGAATTCTGGGGGGCAGCAAGGTGCCAGAAGGCCCCCCACAGGTCCCACTTTTATTTTTACAAGGCCATAATCCCAAGGGAACCATGCCAATCTTAGGTGGGAATCCGGGGTCTTCAACCCTTGCTAAGCCCATCATTGGATACATCAGCAGTGATTGGCTGAGCTCCTGCCTTTGGCGGCAACCAGGCAAACTTTCTGCTGGCAAGCTAGAAGTCTTTGGTTCCAGTATATAGGAGGTGATCAGGGAAAGCCATGAACTAAAGCAGATTAATGGTAGATTGCAGATTTCCGGAGTATTTTTCCCTCCATACCTACCTGAAGATTCCTTAAAACATAAATGTCTCTTCTCACCCCCCTCTAACCCTCTGCAGTGGTGGTAACCCTGGATCCTGACACAGCACATCCCAAACTCATCCTGTCTGAGGATCGGAGATGTGTGAGGCTTGGCGACAGGAAGCGGCCTATTCCTGACAACCCAGAGAGGTTTGATTTCGTTGTCAGCGTCCTAGGCTCCGAGCACTTCACAACTGGCTGCCACTACTGGGAAGTGTACGTGGGTGAGAAGACCAAATGGATCCTTGGAGTGTGTAGTGATTCTGTGAGCAGGAAAGGGAAGGTCACAGCCTCACCTGCCAACGGTCACTGGCTTGTGCGACAGAGCCATGGGAATCAGTACGAAGCTCTCACGTCCCCGCAGACCTCGTTCCGCCTCAAAAATGCCCCAAAGTGTGTGGGGATTTTCCTGGACTATGAAGCAGGCATCATCTCCTTCTACAATGTGACTGATAAGTCACACATTTTTACTTTCACCCACAGTTTCTCTAGCCCACTACGCCCTTTCTTTGAACCTTGTCTTCATGATGAGGGAAAAAACACAGCGCCTCTGATCATTTGTACTGAACTTCAGAAATCAGAGGAATTGATTGCCCCCAAACAAGAAGGAAAAGGCCATGCTAATGGAGACGTGTCCCTGAAAGTGAATCCATCCTTACTATCTCCCCAGGGATCTGAGCTTTTCCTACTCAATGATACCTGGCACTCTAACCTTGGCCCTGCCCTTCAGGGGCTCAAGGCTCCTTCTTTGTAGAGCTGTGCCTTGTGCTGCACTCCCCCGGGCATCCAGCCTGGCACCCTGGACTCAGGCTCCTGGCCCAGAGCCTGTTTTCTCCAGTACCAAATCTCCTTGACCCAGATCTAGACATTTCTGTGGTTTCTGTTTGAGCCCACTTTCCCCAGGGCTCAATTCTGAACTCTGCCTTTTTTCCCTAGAGACTAGACCTTTCCATTGCTCTGGTAGATGACTTCCTGAAATAAACAAAGCGTATACTTTAGAAGTCTAATAGGAGACACTGGATGGAATGCAGCAGGGTTCAGCGCAGGCTCAGGGGAAAGGGTTCCCTCTACCTCATTGAACCTCAACAAGCAGCTTCTCAGTGTCAGTGTACACAGTGGGAAGTTATAGCACCTCTCCCCCATCCTGACTTCTTCCATCAAAGCCTGCTCTTCTCTTTTCCCTCCATCAGGCCTCTAACTCCCGAGGCCAGCTTTGTTCGATTAAATGTCTTGTGACTCACACTTCCTTCCTTCTTTGTTCAGGATTAGACATGGAGGTGTAAACATCCCATGGTTTTCTATTCTCTTCATGTTGTTTACAGCATGGGTCGGAGACCCAGGGCACATGTTTTCAACAGCTAATTCGAAATGGAGACATCCAGAACGAACATGTTTTAAAAAAATTAACTTACCAGCTGGATGCGGTGGGGCAAGCCTGTAATCCCAGCACCCAGGGAGGCAGAGGCAGGCGGATCTCTGTGAGTGTGAGGCCAGCCTGGTCTACAAAGTGAGTCCAGAACAGCCAAGGCCATACAGAGAAACCCTGTCTAGAAGAAAACAACAACAACAACAAAATTAATTTACCTACATAATGACCAGGAACCACAATCCCAAGAAACCTCTGGCTGGTAGAAACAGGCTGGTAGGCACAGCTTTAACCAAAGCAGTCCAGCTGTGTAGCCTTGAGTGGCTCAGACTCTACAGTCTGTGGCTATGCCCCTCTGAAAACTTCATGACATTCAGAGAGGCCCAGGGAGAAAGAGTCGCAGTTTGAACCACTCACATGTACCCATAAGGCCATTATACTTTAAGAATTGACAATAGCCACCAGGTCAGAGGTTATTGTCTTCAGGAAAGTTGGTCTTATTTCAAATAAGACATCTTATTGCTGGGTATGGTGGTCCACAGCAGGTGGATCTCTGTAAGTTAGAGACCAGACTGGTCTACATAGTAGGTCTAGGACAGCCAGGGCTAGGTGGAGAGACACTGTCTCAATGCTAACCCCCACCCAACAATCAAAATCAAATAAGATATCATATTTGAAAGATTATAAGGTGAGACAATAAAATAACGAATTCAGGGCTGGAAAGATGGTTCATCCATTAAGAGCTCGTACTGTTCTTGCAGAGGATCTGAGGATCTGAGTTTGTTTTCCAGCTCCCATGTTGGGCAGTTCATAACCACCTGTAACTCCAGCTCCAGTAGATGAATGAGACTTCCTCTTCTAGCCTTCAAGGTCACCTCCAACTCACTGCACATACCTACACATCACACACACACTTTTAAAAAATTAAGTATTTAAACAATGAATCCAAGTTTTGGATGTGGATTAGAGAAAGAAGATAAGGCACTTTCAAATTATTCCCATGTATGTGATTTGGCCTATTTGTGGAGCTATTAACTACAGATTTGAAGGCAGACGGGAAGGGAGCTGGACCCTACAGGAACTAGATCTGCTACAGGATCTTTTCCAAAGCACCTGTCTTAGTGAGGGTTCCCTAGAAAAACAACTGTGTGTGTGTGTGTGTGTGTGTGTGTGTGTGTGTGTGTGTGTGTGT